>NC_142695.1:11783214-12118928 GCF_029641045.1 Salvia hispanica
CATCTCCAATTGTTATGGGTAAAGAGAACATACCTGGGTCGGCTATCTTGGGTGGTAGTTTCTCCTGCACAATAGCTGAAGCTATCCCTTCCACCATGATTTTTCCGTCCTCCTAGGCTTTTCCGGCTATGAACTCCTTTATAAACTTCCCCAGAGGGGGCAGTCTTACGGCTTGGAGGAATGGTATGGTGACATCCAGCTTTCTGAAGATCGACATGAAATCCACAGGGTTTTCTTTCTTCCCCTTCGTAACAAACCGATATGGAAACGGTTTTTCCCCTTTTTGCCTCTTCAGTAAGCCTTTGTGGATTTTCCTTTGGTGCCTCCTGGCTTTGAGGTCCCGATGTGGGTATTGTTCCTTCAGGTTGCTCGTTTCTAGGTTGTGTTTCTCCCTTCTTTCCTTCCCCAGTAGGCTCCTCGTTCAGAAAAAATGGATCCTCCATCTGAGGCAGAGGCCTCTTGAGCTCTTCCGCTGAGACGGTGTCGCTCAGCACCCTTGCTTCACTAGACTCCC
Source organism: Salvia hispanica (assembly GCF_029641045.1). Lineage (NCBI taxonomy): Eukaryota > Viridiplantae > Streptophyta > Magnoliopsida > Lamiales > Lamiaceae > Salvia > Salvia hispanica. Next base: position 11,783,729 of record NC_142695.1, read on the forward strand.
TAATAGGGTTCTTGAGTGGAGGTCCATTATAGGCTGTTCCGGACCGCAGTGTAATCTTACTCACATTTGCCTTTTCAGGTACATGGACTGTAGATGGGAGTTTCCCTGAGTTCCCTTTCATTTCGCCCACCGAGTTAGCGAGCTGGGCCAACTGTCTGTTCATCATATCCATATTTGTCTTATGCTTCTTCTGGGCACTTTGCATTCCTTGCATTATTTCAATACTGGACTGCAAGTCGCTTTTAATGCTCTGCTGCGAAGCAAGCATCTCTCCCATCATGTCCTCCATAGACCTCCTCGACCTGTTTGGGTGATGGAATTGGTTCGAGCCTTGGTGCTGGTTATACTGGGGTGGTGGGTTTGACTGGTAGCCTGAGAAATTTTGCTGGTTTTGGTTCTGTGGGTACTGGTTATACTGGGCAGGAGGGTTGTATTGGTCGTGGTTGTGCTGGTACTGATTTTGGTTTTGGTTGTGGGTATTGTTCCTTCAGGTTGCTCGTTTCTAGGTTGTGTTTCTCCCTCCTTTCCTTCCCCAGTAGGCTCCTCGTTCAGAAAAAATGGATCCTCCATCTGAGGCAGAGGCCTCTTGAGCTCTTCCGCTGAGACGGTGTCGCTCAGCACCCTTGCTTCACTAGACTCCCTAATAGGGTTCTTGAGTGGAGGTCCATTATAGGCTGTTCCGGACCGCAGTGTAATCTTACTCACATTTGCCTTTTCAGGTACATGGACTGTAGATGGGAGTTTCCCTGAGTTCCCTTTCATTTCGCCCACCGAGTTAGCGAGCTGGGCCAACTGTCTGTTCATCATATCCATATTTGTCCTATGCTTCTTCTGGGCACTTTGCATTCCTTGCATTATTTCAATACTGGACTGCAAGTCGCTTTTAATGCTCTGCTGCGAAGCAAGCATCTCTCCCATCATGTCCTCCATAGACCTCCTCGACCTGTTTGGGTGATGGAATTGATTCGAGCCTTGGTGCTGGTTATACTGGGGTGGTGGGTTTGACTGGTAGCCTGAGAAATTTTGCTGGTTTTGGTTCTGTGGGTACTGGTTATACTGGGCAGGAGGGTTGTATTGGTCGTGGTTGTGCTGGTACTGATTTTGGTTTTGGTTGTGGTTGTTGTGTTGAGGCCCTTGGTTATATTGGCTCTGGTTCTGGTTGTTCCGCTGATGGGGTGGCACATAGACAGGGTTCGGGTTCTGGTTTTGAGGGTTTTGGTTCTGAGGTTGCTGGTTCCTTCCTGCCCAGTTAGACTGGTGGTCAGGGTTCGTTGGGCCGCGGTTGAAGTTTTGGTTCGGGTGGGGATTGGGTTGATTCTGACCTTGATTTTGGTTCTGATTCTGATTTCCATCTCCCCATCGGAAGTTTTGGTGGTCCTTCCATGGTGCATCCCTCTGCTTCCCTGGAATCCAGTTGCCATTAGAATTGTAGTACCCTGCAGCATTTGCTTGCTCCACATCTGGCGGGTTGTCTGACTGATCATATGGTAGTTCTGGGGCCTCCTTGCCTCCAGTCGGAGAAGGTGGTGGAGTGTTCTGTTTTATTGCGGTCAGCAACTCCTTCTTTAATTCCTCCATCTTTAGATCCATCATTTCCTCCTGGTCAGTAGCCGAAGCACTTGCTACCCTTTCTCTGCTGTACCCATCCCTTCCGTTGTCGTACGTCTTTTTCGCATTCAGCAGCTTGCGTAAGACCTTCTTGGCTTCACTGACTCTCAGCAGCCTCCGGATGATGAATTTGCCAGATCCTTCGTTTCTTTTTTCATTATCTCCTTCATGCGATGGTTTGGGCATGACTCTAGAAGACTCGTGTATTTCTCCCAATACTCGCTCAGGGTCACATCGTATTCTTACCTTATACATGATATCTTTCTCTTCAATGCGCTCGTCTTCGAAGAAAGGAAGAACTCAGCCAGGAAGGCTGACTTGAAATCGGCCCATGTGTTGATGGAGTCGGCTGGCAGGCGCATGAACCAGGTGTTGGCCTCTCCCTTTAGGACAAACGGTAGGGCCTTCAGTTTGTAGTCATCCTCGCTTGCTCCTGCCGGCCGCCTCTGCGCCTTACAGATTTTGCAGAATTCATTTAGGAACTCGTAAGGTCCTTCGTAACTCTTCCCACAGTACGTTGGCAGAATTGCAATAACGTGGGGTTTCACATCACGGGCTGTCTGGCCTCGGGTGACCACTATGGCTTGAGGGGGGTCTCCGTCAGCATGCGCAGTAAGCGTTGCGAGCTCTGGGTCGTCCTCACCTTGGTCAGCCATTTTCACTAGTGCTCTTACTGGTTGGAGTGGAAGCTCTGGGAGTTGGTACTCTAAATCTTCTTTCTCTTCGTCGCTACTCGTGCCTAGGTCAGACAGTGCCGTCGACAGGCCAGAACGAGTGGTAACGAGTATCGTTCCTCGGGGAAGTATCCTTGGTCTCCACTGGCCAGGAGCCGAGCTACTTCTCATAAACTGAAAATAAAAAGAAAAGGAAAATTATAAACAATATATACACCAAAAAAATCACACACAATAACAGGTATGAACGCCATCCATCCCCGACAACGGCGCCATTTTTAAAGTGCAGGTTTGTCTCTGTCAACGTGTGTAAATGCAGGGGTATATCCAACTGATTAGGATGAGATTCCCGACTTAGTTGAGTCGTTGGCACGATAACTGGAGCCTGGTATCAAACAAATTTCCTCAACTCACTTCTACTGATTAGTATAATGGAGGTAAGGGTCGAATCCCACAAGGATGGACACGTTCGGATAACTGTGGTGATATTCCTGGGTGTTTTTGGTTAGCTACCACGCTTTTGGGGTTGGGATTTACCTAGGCGAGAAATAAAGATAGTACTCTACTGACTAGTAGGCGTGAAAACAGGCATGTGGTTGTGTTCGTGAAAATAGGGGACAAGGTATCTCAAAGGCATGTGAAAATTAGACAGTTACTAAAAGAGGAAATTTAGACAACAAAGCATATCTGGTGGCTGGTTGGCTTTCTGACAGGTCTGGAAGGTACAACTGAAAAGTGGGAGACAAAAGCAAAAGTAACTTAAAAAGTAAAAGTGGTCCAAGGCTAAAGTTGATTTTGACATTTTCTTCTTCACCAAGTATTAATAGAAATCATATGAACACAAACTCCATGACTAAACTCAGATTCATAACTTCAAACTCAAGATCCATTGATTAAAATGATTAACTTAACATGAATGGTGGAACTGCAGTTTACCTCTACTAACTAACATGCAAGGTGGTGATTACAATGCAGAATAAAAGACTCATGCACGAAAATTAGACTGAAACATAACTACAACCTTAGATCAATAACTCCAGATAAGAAAACACTTAGAAATTAAAAGCAACGACTAGATCTAACTTTCCTAGGCAGAATGAAGCAAACTCGAACCAAAGCGACATACAAAATAGAAACTTCATAACTTAAACGTTTGGATCTTCACAAAGTATTTCAAAAGGCAACAATGATAAATGTTTGCAACAAATCCAACGACGAAAACAGGTAAAGATAAAACTAGAAAGCAAAATAACGATTGTTTTGCCACTCCGGGCGATGATACTGCTATACTACTACGACAAACTGGCTGGAACGGTAGAACGATGATTTCTCCGGCAGACTCTTGGACGTCAAGTGACCATAGCTGTGGCGAGGAACGAGAGACTGGATAATGCTGAAGGATTGATATTCTAGAGAGAATTCTACTAAGTGTGTATGAGAACCGAGAGCTTGCGAACTAAGAACTAGAACTCCTTGTCTCTCTCCAAGTGGCTTCTTTTATAGGGAGGCTTGCCCTTGCTTTTAGGGTAGACTTCCTTCACGATTTGACTTTTCTGCCCTTGTTAATGATCATCCCAGCTATCCTTCTTCTCCATCTCGAGCCTTTTCTCTGGCATGCATCCTGGTCAGTATTGCACCTTTCTAGCGCTCTTTTCACTTGCGTCGCCTGAATCGTTTCCTACTGACTTGGATCTCTTAATCCTGCACACTTGAGCAACTGTTTTACAGATAATACATGCATTTCACGACATACTGACCAGTAACCAAGACTTAGAATAGACTTATCAATTCCATATGAGAGCAAACATTATTACAAACGCAATTAAAAAATGAAGAGTACTATATGCATCAATAATTAAACTTTTTGTCAGAAAAAGACACATGAAATCATCAAGTTCAGAGTGATTCTTCCATTAATGAATTGTAGTATTTGATTATGAAAAATGAAACAAAGCAAATTTGGAAAAAAATCGTTTCCAAACTTGCTTCCTACGCACTACGCAGTTGATGCTCCACCATTCCGATTATAATAAGTGAAAAACTAATAATGTTTCTTTGGGGAGAAGTGTCTTCAAAAGATCTGTCTCCCCTTTAAAAAGCAAAATCTGGAGCTTTGTGGTTTAATTGAAATCTAAGTGTACATCTAAAGCAATTGCTCCACGATGTTGTTTTAAAGTACACGAAATATATGTAGTATAATCAATAATGTATGTTAGTAAAAATTAAATATAAATTTGTGGAGGACAGCACCAAGAGAAGGATATTTATGCTATCCTCTGTTGTTTATATAAGAAAGTTGAATGCTTTCTGTGTAAAGTATACATATATGTAATACTATCCGTCCAAAAAAATAGATCACTTTGTGTATGGTACGAGTTTTAATGCAGAATTTGTAAAGTAAGAGAGATGGGGAGAAAAAGTAGGTAAAGTAAGAGAGATAGAGAAAAAAAGTGAGTAATGTATGAGAGGGAGAAGAAAAAGTGGGAAAAGTAGGAGAGATAAACTTTCCATTTTAAGAAAGTGATCTATTTTTTGTGAACGTCCCAAAATGACAAAAGTGATCTATTGTCTGTGGACGGAGGGAGTATATAAATTATGGTTGCATGCATGTCACCCTTATAATGAAAACTAAATCAAATTCATTGGATTAAATCAATTACTTAGATTATATGTACCGGGGGGGTGTCATTTCGTTGTACATATATGATAAACATGACACCCTTAATCAAGACTAAATCTAATTTATTGGACCATAAAAATCAATCACTTAGATTATATGTCACTTGTGTCATTTTGTAGCCTAGATAATTGGAATTCATTGGAATCACGAGAGTCGCATTCTAAAGGTTTGTAGTGAGATAATGTCATCTGTAATTTATAGATTAGTTCATTAAGTAATATCGGAACTCTTCTCTACTTTACATTTTAGTTCAAGCTATATATGTTGAAAACCGGGATCTACTTCTCGGACTGATCCGTCTTCGTCGAAAACAAATCAAGTTTGAGGCAAAATTCTTGGAATAGGCATGAGTAGGAAATAGATTTCCAAAATTGGACACTTTTTATATTTCTTCCGGTAAAAGTCGGAAAAATCTTACGATTTTCCAAAATTAAAGTTTGTTGTGTGCTTTATTGATAACTCCTAACATTATAATTCATTGATTTTGTGTTGATAATTTTGAAACCACCAGTTCCGGTTTCGGTTTCGAACCATCGATTTTTCGATGGTTTTTCACGGTTCAAACTGCTGGTTTTTCTATGGTCTTTCGCGGTTCCGGTTCGATTTTACGATTTAACTATTATTCTTTCTCTTCTCTACATTATTCTTTCATTTAATTGACTTTTTCTCACTTTAACTCTTTATTACTCCATTTATCCCAACTAAGTTGGTCACTTCTTTGGATACGAAGAATAGAAATTGTGTTGAATATATTAAATGATAATAATATAAAATACTAACAAAGTAGGAGAGATAAGAGAAGATAAAGTATGTGATGAAGTAAAATACGAGTGATTAGATGTTTTATTTTTTATCAATGAAAGAAATAACTCAATTTTGTTGGAACATTTTGCATGGAATATGACTCTAATTTAATTGGGATTACAATAGTGTTTCATTGGCAGTTGACAGAATAAAGTTTGCTTTTATCAATTCCGAGCCATAGTCGTTGGGAGCAATTGGAAAGAAAAAAACAAGAGGGGTAGAATAAATTGGGTACATGAAGCATGTTCAGTGATAAGATTACCATACACGTATATAAATTAAGCAACAAAATTCTTTAGTCACATCCAAAATTCCGAATCCACCGTCCACCTTTTCATACCACAAATTTAGACTTCGTCATTTCGATATTATGATGCCATTATTTCTTCAACCCCTCAAAAGTTTAACAATCCCAATCACAATAAGATCTAATCCTTTTACTTCAATCAACCTTCGTCCCACATCTTTTTCGTATTATCAAACAATGTAAACCCATTTTCATACCCATTTTCGTATTAATGGTTCAAAATCTTATAATATTCTTTTGATAATTTTTCTTGGTATATTTAATTTGATAACTTGGAAATGAAATTCAACATAGATGATAAAAAAAATTACTCAAAAACATATCTCTTTGTCCCTAAAATTAAAGACTTTGGGATGACACAAGTTTTGACAAATTTGATAAAATAGGAAAGAGTATGAAAGAAAAAGTGATTGAAATAATGTTACCGGAGAATGTGGTCCACCTCATAAGAGAAAAACATGACATATATATAAATGGACTAATTTTGTGAGACAACTAAAATGGAAGAAATAAGACTATTGTTATGAGATGAAGAGAGGATTTTTTTAAAATAAAAGACCTAATTTAAAAATTATACTTATTATATATTTACATATTGTCAAAGTACACAATATCAATTTGATAAATTAATGCAAATATTTAACCGAAAATAATAATAATAATAATGGAATCGTGTATTTTAGAAAAATACTTAATTAAAAAAACTAAGAATGGAAACCGTGTGTTTGAAAGTAAAAAAATAGAAGTAGAAAAAATTGGAAATAATGTGTGTGGAAAAAGAATGGAAACCGTGTGTGTGAAAATCAAGTAAAAATGGAATAACATTTGCGTACTAGACACACACACACTAGTATACGCCGACAATATTGATGTATGCATAAAGTGTGTGGGGTTTGCCTTCAACTATGGAAAAAGTTTTAGGGTCCCATTGTCTCTCATCTAAACATAAATTAAACTAGAGAGGCATTTATGAATAACGATATCATTGATTACATATTTGAATTTGGATGAGGAAGAACAATACTAATTAATGAGATGGATTTTTCTCCACACGTTTATTTTTGGCAATCTTTGTTCGGATGCAGAAATGAGCTTAGCATCATGTTAATCTATTAATAGCAAAAAATTAAAGAATTTGGCAGGGAAAGCTCTTTGTGAGAAGGAACTCTTAATTCATCAGCTGACTACAAGATCAATTAGACACCTTGACAAGGTTGTTTAGATAAATTGCGTACTCTTATTAATTATTATGTTGGTGATCAATCAACTCATTCATTAATGGCACATCCTTGTTTACATAAATTTTACACTACACCCTCCATTCTCATTTTAGTCCACTGTGCATGGCACGAATTTTAAAAAATATAAAAAAAAATTGAATTGAAAAACTAATGGAATTTGTATCCAACTTTTATGTATTAATTGTATAATAAAATGTTATTGGAAAGAGTTAGTGGAATATGAAGCCTACTTATAATTTACGATAAAAAGTGAAAGTGGACAAAAACTGGAAACAGACAAAAATGACAAATGTAGACATAAAATGGGAACTGAGAGAGTAATATCTATTTATTATTATTACTATTTTTATTTGTTATTTTCAGTATGGCACATAATTCAAAAAGGTTTTCTTGTAAACTTATACTCCTTGCGTCCCAACTAAGATGATACATTTCATAGTCGGCATGGGATTTAAGGAATTGTTGGTTGATGTGGTAAATTAGAGAGAGAAAGAATGGATGTAAGAAAAAGAGTATTAAATGGAGATAAAATGAAAGTAGAATATTTAATAGAGAGAAAAAAAGTGATTGAGTGTATTAGTTAGAGAGAAAAAATTATCAAAAATAGAAATGTGTCATCTTGGTTGGGACAAACTGAAAATGAGAGTGTTTCGTATTAATAGGGACCAAAGGAGTAAGTGATCGATTTTTACTACTATTTTAAATTAACAATATATTTTATTTTCCGATAGGAAAGAACTTTTACTTTCCAACTACATTCTATACCCCTAAACTCTAGTCCAAAAATTGAACTTTCTTAACATATTGGAGTCTGCAACAAAATCAAGAATAATCACACATGTTGAATTTCGCATATAGCAGTCAAGATCATATTTTTTATAACGAAATGAGTGGGAAAATAGAGGGATTAAATATTAGTTGAATAAAGATGAAGTAAAGGATGTTGGTAGTAAAAAGCGAAGTCATGTTTGGATCTAAAGCCATACTGAGGTATGTATGTTCATCTATTATGAGATGGACAAGTTTTGAGACAGAAGCAAACTCTATTTGAACATTTTTACATCAATCTCGCTTCATTGCACCCATCCATTCCATCATGTTTCACATGGATATTATACATTTTGTGTACCACAGCCCACATGCAACCCTTCTCTCTCCTCTTGTTGTATGAATTACGAACTCTAAGTCATAATTGTGATAGAAATCTATATGATTCCATCTAAAAAATAATTGGTGATAAAAAAATAGTTTATGAGACTCTTTTTCATGTATTTAAAAATGCTGAAACTAGAATGGCGAGCGATGGTTCATGAGACTTGTATAATGATTTTTTTTTTCTCTTGGGTACTTATTATAGTTTCATTTGTCAGCATTGATATTGTTATATTTAGTATAGTTTCATTTGTTAACAGTGGCGGAGCCACGGTGGGGTCAAGGGGGCCCATGGCCCCCCAGCCATTTGAACATTTAATATATAAAATATATATATGCTCCATTAAGAATATCACTAGTCAGCCTAGTTGGTGTGAACATTGGTCATTCATTCGCCAGGTACCAAGATCGATTCTTGTTGGTGTCAAATTTATTCTCAAATGCTTAACTTTTGGATTTATGTAATGATTTTTATAGATAATTATTTAACTCAACGGCGGTATAAATATTTAATAAAATAAGTAAAATCGATTTTAAAGGTATGTTTAGTTTATTTGTGGCTTTATTTTTAAAATTTTAAATTAGTAATTCTTATTGATTTTTGTCATATTTATTTACAGTAATAGTATTGATTTTTTTACATTAGTATTTTTATTGATTTTCTCTCTAGTGATTTTTCTTAAACGATTTTCTCTCTAGTGATTTTTCATAAATGATTTAAATATATATTCATAAGATATTTATAATTTAAGAATAGAAAATAATTCTATAGATATGTAAACATATAATCTAATCCTAGTAAAATTAATATCAATGCTATGCTCTTCAAAAAATATTCATAGTTTTCTCATTATCTATTTCTCACGCACAGACTTTTTCTGTAGCTTATGTTCGAGTTGTTTCCGATACTGAACATGCTCAATAAATTTTAAAACTCTCTTTGTTAATGAAAAAAGTCTCATTTTGCCATTTTTAAATGTTCATAAAAAATAGTTACATTTATAAACATGAAAATATTCATCGCATACTTTACCTCATTTTCCCTCGCCTGTCTTACTCTACCCATATTTTTATACATTTTCTCTCTTATTTTACCAAGTTCTCATTAAAACTCTTGTCGTCTACAAATGAGCCTATTTTTTGCTGACGAAGAGATTATTTTTTTGGGCCCCCCATCGTTAAAAGTCTGGCTCCGCCACTGTTTGTCAACATCCTCTATCAATAGCCTTCAATGCATCCGGGCTCACATACTTTTCGGCCTTGGATCATATGGTTGTTCACAAAGTCTCTACTTCCTAATCTTTCACCCGCACAAGTAGTGTTGTAGGCTATAGATTATTTTCTAAATCAGATAAACACCATTGCTTCATCCTTAAGTTATCCCCTGAACAGTTTAACCTAGTGTTTTTTAACTATGTTTCTCCTTATGCCGAGTTAAGTACCTTATTCAAAAGCCACATGCTAAATCATATAGATAAAACCAATCACCACAGATAGGAATTAAATAACTAGAAATAATAAATTTCTTCGTATGGAGGAATAAAGTTCCAAATAATTCGTATTACGAATTAGGAATGATCCAAAAAAATAGCAAAACACGGAATATTAATAAAGAAAATCTAAATAAAAATACAACAATGGAAGATTATTTTGTTGCATGAGATCAAGACTATCATCAATCCTCTCTTGTGTGGATCTCTAGGGTTCTCCATCTGGCAGCGTGGAAGTTGGGAGAAAAAAAAGAGAAAAATGACGAAAAAGGTGATGCAATGAAATAGGGGAATTATGATGAGAAGTTTTATAGGTTTGGAGAAGGTTGAGATGTATATTGAATTCTTGAAGTCTATATAAAGTGAAAGAGAGATTGGACTTCAAAACAAAAGGCATGTATATATCTAAATCCTGAATTTTTGCCAAAATTCCATCACCTTCTTGATTGCGTTATGAAACTTTCTTAAAACAACCATAACTTTCTGTACGAGCCTCCAACTAAGGAAAGCAAGGTACTGATCCGAAGCTCTTTTAAAGATGAAGACATTAGTGGTGTTTAAAGAAAGTTAGGAAATAATATTTGAAGGACGATTACTGTTTATATTCTAACCTTCTTCCTTTGTCCATTTTTCCTTAGTTATTTTCTATATAAGCAATTTTTTTTATTCTATATAAGCAAACTTTCAAAATAATTAATCTATAAAACACTTAAAAAGTGAATAAAACCAAGGGGAAAAACCATGCTAATCTGGCTCACATCAGTTTACTTGCTTTCCACTTTACTTAATGTCTATGATAGTCACTATCACATGTTAGTTTTCCAGCTTAAGTACGTTACTTCCAAACCCAACTCCAAGTTAAGGCGTGGTGGCGTCTTTAAAAAGGAAAATGACTCTATTACTATGGAACATACCAAAATGGTAAAATGACTTTATTATTATAGAACGGAGGGAGTATTATTCCCCTAAGTAAATACAAAAATAGGCAAAACACATATGAAAATCCTTATACTTCAACATTTTATTTTATTATGTCCTTCCACAATTTTTTTTTTATGAGATCATTGTATTAATATATTTTGTTTCATTGGATTCTTTTACAATTTTTTTATTAGAAACTTATACTAATGTATTTTTATTTAAGAGGTTTTTTGGTTGAATAGTTATTTAACGGACTTAGTAATTTAATTAATTTTTCGTGTGTTAATTAAAAAAAATTCTCTATTTTGAATTGAATTCAGTTACAATATCGACTCAAGAATTGTTGAATTGAATTCCCAATGACTTTTGAGTTGAGATTGCAACTGGATAGAATCCAAGATAAAAATAATTTTAATCAACACAACAAAAGTTGATAAAATTTTGAAGTCCAGTAAATGAAGATCCAACCAAATTAAACATAAAATAAGAACCTAACGGAACAAAAAATTGTAAAAGGATTTAATGATAACAAAATGCTTAGGTACAAATAGGGTTCCTCATTACAAGTTCTTGTTTCCAATACCCTCAAAGAAAAAGCGGGTAATATACCGAAATACCGCACTACCACACTTACCGTACCGAAATCATACCGAAAAATACCAAATTTGAGGTATACTGACATACTTGGATTTTGCTTGGTTTTAGAGAGTAATCTTGCATGGTTTTGATCACATTTCGTCTATTATCGGATATGATTATGATTACTTCTCTATTATTTTGGTATTTGGCCATTTTGTGAAGAATGTGTAGAAAAATGTGCAAAACAAGTGGATGTGCAATAGCCTTAGTTCGAGGCAGTTTTTCTGGAGATTTCGAAGTCCAATCAGCCTCTAATTCATACCATTCTCTTCGTCTTCGAAAGAGCTTCACGTGGGTATCTTGCACGCCTCAATCGGAGTCCCGTAGAAGAAGTTATGGCCATTAGACGAACACTGCCCAGTCCAGTGAAAACGCCCGGTTTGGGAAGAAAACGCCCGGTTTGAGAAGAAAACGCCCGGTGACAGACTAAACGCCCGGTTTTGAGAAGAAAACGCCCGGGCACGGCGCCCGGGCGGGTGTTTTGCTTTATATATATGTGCAACGCCTAGGGTTCTCGGGAGAGAGTCCCATCCGCCTCCTACGCCATTCTTCCGCCTCCAAACATCCATATACACCAATTTTCATCCAAGAACAAGAGGAGGGCGATTGAGAAGAGTTCAACCATCAAGACGAAGGATTCTCAACCCCCAATTCATCTCCGGGACATTTAGTATCAATTGACTTGTGTTTTCCATGTTTTCTACCGATTATTTTGTTGAAATCTTGTTAAACATGAGTAGCTAGATACATTTGTGGAGCTTTGGGTGAAGATTACTTTGAATATGTTTTGATTTAATTGAATTGAACCTTCGCCTAGCTCTTGTGATTATTTTGCTTGTTCTTGTGCTTTTATTGTTCTTTTGTTTGGCCAACTTTAGAACCATGTCCGTTTAACTAGATTAATCGAGAGATAGCTAGTTTTATGTGGTAAAAGGAACGAGTACAACACATGGTTTATCTACACTCGAGAGAGGGGACCCTATGTGAGGGCTTGAGTCTTAGGAACTTAAGGAGTTAGAATCTAATCTATTGGAAGGAGACTTTGATAGTTAGAATCTAATCAACTGGGTAGGTGCACTCGAGAGAGGGCTTATCCTATGGTAGCGACTTTCCTAATAATCCTAGAGACACAAATAGGTGAATCGATCTTTTAATGTTATGCTTGGCTCATGTAGTTATTTTGTCATTCCCGCGCCTTTACATTCATTGGATTAGCTACCCGTTTGAATGCATCTTTACATTGTTAAAATATACGAGAGTTGATTAACAAATGTGTGATTTGGGAGTGGACAACACCTTAATCAATATCATCCGAGAGGAGTGAGGTTTTGTGTGAGGATATAAATCTTAGGAGCCTTTTGGAGTTGTGTGCTTACACTATAAGGAGACTTTGGGCCTAGCATGCAACCTACAGGTCATGTGCATTCGAGAGAAGGCATGATCTTACCTTCGTGATAGCTTAGTAACTCTTGAGACCCCAGTCGGCATAGCTTGAAGATTGATTTAGAGGTTTAGTGAGATATTTCAAGACTATAACATTTTAGTTTGATCCCAAAGCTCTACTCTTTCTCCACTTTCTCTTCAATTCACTCATCTTCATTTTATTTACTTTGTTTTGAGTCATTGTTCCTAGGATTTAGATAAAAAAACCCAATCTTCGGTTGTCTAAATAGCGAATGATCTTGATTTAAGGTACTTAAGCCCTTAATTAGTCTCTGTGGATACGATACTCTTGACTTGCCTATACTACGATAGCCCCGTACACTTCCGGGTATTTCTCGTGTTAAAAATAAATCGAGTCAAGTTTTTGGCGCCGTTGCCGGGGAATATTATTGCTTTAAGCTGATATTGTAGAACGGTTGATAATACTAATTTGGAGTGTAATATTTTGTATAGTTTTGTTTTGATTTTTCTTTTTTTTTATTTGTTTTGCAAGGAGCACGAAGCGCAACAATGGAATATTCTACGCTCGTATGGAAGATGCAATTATCCGCTACAACATTTGATATGCTCCGTAGAGCGTGGGTAAGATATAAAATCCCCCAAGTTAACTGCTCTCTTCTTTTTATTAATTTTCTAATTTAGTTTGTTTTTCCTCGGTAGAGTTGTAGAGCTGAAGTTTCTCTCCGTAGAGCTGAAGCTAGTTCTAGTTTAAATTATATTTTTATTTTGAAAAAAAAAAAAAAAAAAAAAAAAAAAAAAAACTATCCCCCAAACTTAAATATTTGTTTGTCCTCAAATAAAACAAGAGAAAAATTAAATAAGAAACACGGATGTTAAGGACTAGACTTCATAGTTGCCTCAGTATTTATAACAGAAAAATAAAGAGTTCGACAAGAATACAAATCAAATCAAGCAAAGCTTATTAGTGCACTTTCATTACTAGCTCGTTGATCACCTTGAAGTACATGCGCTCACAAGTGTTTAGAAGCGTGTTTATCACTCACTCTCAAAGTGTATAAGGTGAAGAATATATGCTCTCAGATCATGCAACATGCAAAGTTTACCATAAGCTTGCTCAAAGTCTAATCCCTCCTCTACTTTATGTGATTAAAATAAAAAATCCGAAAGGTCTTTGTTTTAGGTTATAATGTAGGCTCTTTGGTAAGGTGAGAAAATATTTGGCTAAAAAGTGACTAAACCCAACATAGCAAAAGTGATCAGTTTCTACTACATCAAACTCAACACCCAACCAATAATTCAAATCTCAGTAAATTCTATTCGTCCAAATTTCTTCTCACTTCCCAAATTCCTTGATTTTTTTTTTCTTTTCATTCTTCCTCTCTTTTTTTTTTTCTTTCTCGATTTTTTCTTCTTTTCATTTTTTTTTTTATACATCCTTTTTTTTATGCTCAACAAAATTTCAATTTCAAACCACATATGTCTATGCTACTTTCACATTTAAACACTATACTTTCTTTCTACCTTATCTCTCCAACTCTTTTCACAAGATATAAACTAACTTTCCCCAAGAGTGTAAAAATATTCCCCCTTTATTTAGCTTCCAAAGAAAAAGGCTTTAAAGACTCAAAGTGGCTAGCTAGGAAAAATATTTTGAGTAAGGTCAAAAATTTGTATATATAAAGTAGCTAAGAAGGATGGCCTAACGTCCTCTTTTATCATTTAAACACTATGTAGACTTAGGCAGACTGGGAGCAAGTTCTAGAAATAAGTACATGAATGCAGATAAATCACACAAGAAAGAAATTTATGGCTCAAGTCGCACAAGGTATAAGCATGATTCAAGGTAAACAAGCAATTCATTAATTGTGCACCTTTTAACAAAACTCTCAATTCAATGTATCAAGTCAACTCAAACAAAACATAATAGAATTTTTCATCATAGGCAACTCGGTCTGATGTCCCTAAACATGAGTTTTTCTAAGTTTTCTATGTTATGCTCATGACTATATTAACCTCGGGTTTTAAAAAAAAAACAAAGAACAAAACTAACAAAAGTAAGCAAAAACAACTAAACTCACGGTCCACCACTTCATATACCACAATTTGTGGTACTGTATGATACCTTACCGATAGACTTCGGTAAGGTATAGATTTTCGTATATCGGGGATAACGCTGTATACCTCAGATTCGGTATATATCGAAAATAAGGTATGTATCGACTATGTGGTATCATACCACTATTAATATATACTGCACATATGGTATATATCAAAAAATGAGGTATTTACCGATTATATATATATATATATATATATATATATAAATAATGCAACATTATAGACTAATAATGCACATTTTCATTCTAATCATGCACAATGGCTAATAATGCAAAATTATAGACTAATAATGCATTGATCACAACCATCCAATTCAAGGATCCAATGGCTAAGATTAAGAAGAAAATAGGACACTTAGGGTGCAAAGGAGCCTAACGCACCCCTATATATATATATATATATATATATATAGGGATGTGATCAAATGAAAACTCTAAATATTGTACAAACTCAAAACTATGATCTGGACCATTGAAAAATGTCAACAGATCACAAAAAAACATCAACATAAAAATGTCAACAGAATTTCAACGGTAGTCAATGATTGATGTTGTGTTGATATTGTGTTGATACCGTATTGACATTAAAATCTTGAAATTTTACACTGAGTTGATATTGTATTGAAACTGTGTTGAAGCTATGTTGAGGAGTTTTGAGTTTGTACAATATATAAGTTTGCATTTTATCACTACCCTATATACATATATATATATATATATATGGGCATGTTGCCACCACCCCTTAAAATAACACCATACCACCATTCCTAGCCAATCATTTGTACACGTGGACGAATAATAAGCTGCTACGTGGCAAAAAAAAAAAAACCTGAAAAAGACGGTCAGCAATTTGCTGGTCTTTATCCTGCAATATTTCTTATCCATCAATATCTGACACACTATACAGCAATCTATAGATTGATGTGTAGTGTTTGTAATATTGCTGTGTAGCGTTTATAATATTGTTGTATAAGTGGTGTCACGGTGTCATTTTAAGAGGGGTTGTCATTTTAACACAAATCTATATATATATAGGGGTGTATTAGGGTCCTTCACAGCTCTTTAGTGTTAAGCTTCAAACAAATCACAACCCTTGGATCCTTGAATTGAATGGTTGTGATCAATGCATTATTAGACTATAATGTTGCATTATTAGTCGGTGTACATTATTAGAATGAAAATCTACATTATTATATTATAATGCAGTCTTACCACAACTATATTGCAGTTTACCACGACTGCAATATCTACTACAGTAGACTGCAATATCTACTACAGTAGACTGCAAACCTGTATTTTTTCACGAAACTTAATCCTAGGCGTCCATAAATGAGATCTGATGGACTATATTGGTGGTATGCTGTTATTCTATCTATGGTGGCACCATAGTGCACCCCTATATCTATGGTGGCATCTTAGGGATGTACTAAGATGACAACCCTCTTTATTGTAACACCATACCACCATTTTAGGCCATTGGATCTGAAAATCGTGTGCTTCTCATGCTGCCACGTGTAAAAATACGGAGGGATAAAATAGGAAATTTCTAATTTTACGTTACGAGATTGCAGTGCTGTTCATTGAATATTGCAGTCTTACAACAACAATATTGCAATTTACCACGACTGCAATATCTAATACAGTAGGCTGCAATATCTAATACAGTAGACTGCAAACCCGTGTTTTTTCACGAAATTTAATCCTAGGCGTCCATAGATGAGATCTAACGGACTTGGTGGTATGATGTTATTTTAACTATGGTGGCACCCTAGTGCACCCCTATATATATATATATATATGGGTGCGTTAAAATGACAACACTCTTAAAATGACACTGTGACACCACGCTAGACTGCAATATTATAAACGCTAGACTGCAATATCCAATACACTAGACTGCAATCTATAGATTGCAGTCCAGCGTATTGGATATTGCAGGCGGGAAAAATTGCAGTCTAGCGTATTGGATATTGCAGTCCGCGAAAATTTACCCTTGAATAATTTTTATGATTGCCACATGGCAGCTGATTATTCGTCCTTGTGTACAAATGCTTGGCTAGGATTGGTGGTATGATGTTACTTTAAGAGGTGTTGTCATTTTAACACAAACCTATATATATATATATATATATATATATATATATATTCAATTATATATTAATATAAATAATACTTAAAACTAACAATAATTTAGAAATAGAAATTAGAAACCATAAATCTCATACCGGGATCATTGCAAAAAGAGAATCATTGCGATATGCAGTTTAAAAATAATTTCCATGGAGAAACCTCCTCTAACTCCTAAAATGAGAAGTGGTAGCCCATATTGGGATCATTGAAAAAAAGTAAGAATAAAAATGAGTGATGGCAGTTTAAAACTAATCGTAATATGCAACTACTGACAATTTAAAACTAATCGTAATATGCAACTACTGACAATTCAAATACTATGTAGCTATGGCAGTACAAGTGGATTGAGAAATCATGTAGTGAAGCGAGTCCACGGTATTGATTTGATGGTTGAAGCTGTGTTGATTTGAATCTTATGAAATAGGTGGTATTTTATTTTAAATATTTTGTCATAAAATAGGATTTTTTTTGGTATGAACCATAGGTATAATGATATGTCATACCTTATTTCAGTATACCGTACTTGGTATGACATACCTTATTTCGGTATACCTTAAAAGTACGGTATACCGAAATATGGTAAGGTATACCGCATAAACGGTATGGTAATGATATCGGAAATTGTCATACCGAATTGCGGTGTACCGAAAAATTCGGTATGGTATAGGAATGACATTTTATCATACATTAATTTGAACTACGGTATGTTGTATGGCATTCTCGGTGCGGTATACCATACCGCACCACCCCTACGTACAAATACCTAATGAACGAGATATTTGTAGAATAATCAAATGAAATAAAATTATATTAGTACAAGGACCTCTAAATGTGTTTTGTTAAATATTAATGTTGATTATTGGGCCACACACACCATTGAATGTTGGTAAAGCCCGACGAAGTTAAATTGGCCCAAGTCATTTATGCAAGCCCATTTAACCAGTACTTACATGATACTCTCGATTATCGCCACGTGTGCACTCCAAGCAGATCCTGAGTGTGAGGTGTGTTTGTTTTGTTAGTGATTAAAAAAACGTTGCTCACTCTCTTCTCTGATTCCCTCATTCTCACTCTCTTTCTTCGATGATACACTTTCTATTCTCTCTACACTCGCACTCTCTCTCTAAGGCGGTTTCGCCGGTTATCTTCTGCGATCTTCTTTCTCCACCGATGATTCTTTGTTTTAGTGAGATCTATCAGTGAAATTCTTGAGTTTAGGTCATTGCTTCGATTTCCTTCGAGATTTGGTGTTCTGAGTTGTTCTTGAGAGATCTTGTGTGTTGAAATTGGGATCTGTGAGTGGTTGGTTGATTCGTGTGTAGGAGGTTGTTGTGGTGTACGGTAATCGGTGAGACCTAGGGTAAACTAGTCTTAGGTGGTTCAGTCTTTTCGACGGTTCTCTATTTGTGACAATAGGTTGAGATTTTAGGAGGTCCTAGGACTAGTGCAATCACTGTTGTGACCTGAGCCATATTCCAAATCTCTGATTACTTTTGTCTTTCTTTTACTTATATCCGAAAGGATCTAGTTCCTTGTGTTACTGATTTGTGTCTCTAGTGTGCAGGTGATATCGGATCATAGCTTGAGGTTCAGTCCCGGTCAAGGACCTGAACTTAGGTAGGATCTCGTTCCGTATCTTGTATTTAGATTCCAAATTGTGTAATCACTTTATCTTTTGTATTTCGGCCTGTTACATCTGAGATTGATCATGTTAGTAAGCGGTGTAAACAAAAGAGGTGCAGGTAATTAATGAATCATGTCGATCTGATCCCTACAGTGGTATAAGAACCACGGGGGGATCGACAGCCACGCTTGGTCGTAAAAATTTAAGGAGGTGGGCTCGTCAGAGTAAGGCTCAGCCTCCTGTACAGGCTCTAAGGTATAGTCGGGTTCTCCTTAATGATAGGGTTCCCACTCTAGTATATTGTTTGATTTCTATCATTTTACTGCTTTCTAGTTTTAGGTTTGGGTTTCTGTGTTGGAAGTAATCGCTGGCCGCGATAAAGGTTTTAACTGCTCTTGATTTATGGCATGCTTTAATCACTTTCCTTTTTGTTGCTATTGCTTTCTTGCTTTTATTTCCGTTGTGTGGTTTTTTGGTGTTTAAATGTTAGCTGAAATGTGTGTCAGTGAGTATACTGCCATCTGAGAAACTTACTTATCCACCAAGTGCATCTATCCGCCTTGAGTGGCCCCCTGTGCCCTCATTCTTTGAGTGCTTGCGAACTGGAAAATCTTCTTTCCGGGGTATTCATGTCAAATAGGGAGAATCACTGGTTGAGTATGCTTCTTGAAGCTATTGCCCAATATATTCAGTTTTGAAGATAATTCAGTCTGACTGTCTATGTGTGCGTGCTTGTGACAAACTCATAGTTTAAGATGGTTTTATAGGTGTTTAACCCATGTTTTTGTTGACTTGAGGTGTTTATAATAGGTTTCACCCATATAGTCGTTAATTAGATGAAATAATGAGTTTTTTGTAGTAAAAACAGGTTAAAACGGAGCAAATGGTTGATTCAAGAGATTTCGCCCGCTCAGGCGTTTTGAAGTGAATTCCAGAGAGAAAACCCATTCGGGCTTTTCGCATCCGACAAAAAGCCCGATCGGGCGTTTTTGGCTGACATCGCGATACTTCCGGATTGCCCGATCGGGCGTTCTTCATCTTGCCAATCATGCGATCGGGCGTTTTACGCAGATACCCATTTTTTACTCCGAGTATAAAAGGATTCTCACTCATTTTCGAACCCTAACTTCTCCCCTGCAAAATTGAGAGAGAAATCGAGAGATTCAAGAGGATTGAAGGCAAGGAGGCTTCCATCTTCAAGATATTGAAGAAGAAGACTCTCCCCAACATCAAGTCCACCTTAGGGAGTTCTATTTTCCATTCCTACTATGTTTTCCTTTGTTTTTCTTGTATTTTCTTTTGTTTTTGCTTCCACTATGAGTAGCTAAGTTTTTATTAGGGATATTGGTGAAGTTTGTATGGAATCCATAGGTTAAACCTTGATTTATGCTTATCTATCTCTTTTGTGATGGTTTTGTTGGTTATTGGGCTTTTTCATTATCTAATTGCTTAGCTACCAATTGGATATGTCTTGTTCTAATTATTGTCATTGAGAAATGCTTGATTAGATTGTTAAATAATCAACAACTCCGTGCGTTTTATGTTATCGAGAGATGCATAGCTAGAGAGAGGGCTTGGGTCTGTAGGTCTTAGGAGTCGGTCTTGAAGTGTAGGGAGGAGACTCCGACATTAGAGGCTAATCAACGCGTTAGATTCACCCGAGAGGGTCTCTAACCAATTAACCCGACTTTCCTAGCCACACATGAGACCCAATAGATGAGCATGATCCCTAGGTGAACACCTGTGATCCATACCAACGGATCCATATCCCTACCTTCTCAATTTGTGTGAAAACTACCTTTTATTTGTTTTACTTTCCTAATTTTCTCTTATTTGCTTACTTGTTCTTTGTTCTTAGCTTGTAGTTTAAGAAAAACCAAAAACTCCTTTTATTAGTCTAGATAGTGTTCAAAGTTGGATCGTAGTACTCAAGCCGACATTTAGTCTTCGAGGATCGATAATTTCAACTTGCCACGTGCTACATACCCCATACGCTTGTGGGTGACATATTGTTTGCAAATTTAGCACGAGTCATGTTTTTGGCACCGTTGTCGGGAACTAATTTTCTTTTGTGTTTGATATTGTGATATGATAGAGAATACTAGTTTAGGCATTTTACTTGCTTTATTTAGTTTATTTTTTTCTAGTTTAGCTCTAATTTGCCTTTGTATCCTCTCTTGTATTGTGTAGGTTTTTATGCTCACACGCTCAATGCATCTACTCCCTAAGCCGATTAATTTAGAGATAGAAGCCACCAATAGAAGAAGAGGAGGACGAAGGAGGAGAGCACGAGCTCAACATCTAGTTGAGCCAATGGAATAACCAAATGAGAACAATGAGGAAGTACCACCTCCACCTCCACGTCCCCTTAATCAAGACCAAATCATCCTCCAATTACAACAACAAATGGAGGAGATGAGAAGGGAAAGAGAGGAGGAAAGGAGAAGAGATGCACCGGTTAGAAATGCATTTGGGAACGTTAATATCCCAATGCCACCCATTGATCCAAGAGTGAATGCCAACAACTTTGAGTTGAAGACGGCGTTAATCCAATTTGTGGAGCAATGAGTTTTCTTGGGAAGACCCACGGAGGATCCTAATATGCACTTAGCCAAATTCTTGGAGATTGTCAACACAACTAAGCTTAATGGGGTTCCTGAAGATACAATCAAGCTTATGCTATTCTCATTCTCATTGACGGGATATGCTAGAGATTGGTTCGATAACCTTGTGTCAGGCTCGGTTACGAGTTGGGAAGATTTAGCCAAAATGTTCTTGGAGAGGTTCTTCCCTCTTAGCTCTACTCTCAACCTATAAGCGGAGATCTCTCATTTTAAAATGAAGAGCCAAGAGTCTATGCTTGAAGCATGGGAGAGATTCAACGCTTTGTTGAAGAAGTGTCCCAACCATGGGCTATCTCTGGGCCATCAAGTGAGCCTTTTCTACAATGGATGCTCGGAATTCATCAAAAGTCAACTAAACTTTGGCTCCGGGGGGTCATTTTTGGGCAAGGGGGTCGATGAGTTCAAGAAGATGCTTCAAAGGCTTGCCTACACTAGTAAGGGTTGGAGCGCAAATCGAGATGGTTCAATGCCAGTAGCTTCGGTAGTTGATGCGGATGCTGTTAACCTTCTCTCCCTACAATTGATGATGTTGAATCAAAAGGTGGATGACCTTAGTTTGGGGGTGGCACCCATTGGAGGGCCTCAACCGCCCGTTGAAGATGTCAATTATGTACACCAAGGGGGTAATCCAAGGAATTTCAACAATTATCGCCTTAATAATGGGGGTGGTAATTATCAAGGCTACCGCCCACCCTTCAATGCGCATCCAAACTTCTCATATGGAAATCCAAGTAATGCTATCCAACCATCTCCATCTCCATCTCCCGGATTTGGAGCATCAAGTGGGGCCACCAATGTACCTAGCCCCTCAAAATCTTCGAGTGATGTCACAAATGAGCTTCTAAAAGCTCTCATGGAGAAGACCGATGGGATAATGACACACTCCACCATGAGAATTGATAAAGTTGAAACGGCGGTAGTGGAGGTCACCACAAGATTGGGGGCTTTAGAGCATCGAGTTAGTCAAATTGCTCAAGCCGTTGGAAAAATACATCAACCGGGGCAATTTCCAAGCACTACAATTCCAAATCCGAAAGATTGCAAGGCAATCTACTTGAGGAGTAGGACAAGCTATGAGAGTCCTCCTATGCCCGAAGTGGAAACTAAGGAAGTCCCGGAAGAAAAGAAAGAAGAAGAGGAAATAGAGGTGGAGTCACATAATATGCCACCCGAGATTCATCATGAAGCAAATGCTCCTTCCAATCCAAAAGAGGTTAAAATTTCTTTCCCTAAAGTGGTACAAAAGAAGAAATTGGATGAGAGGTTTGCGAAGTTCCTTGAGATCTTCAAGAGGGTGCACCTCAACATACCTCTCATTGAGGCACTCCAACAAATGTCCGGTTATCTCAAATATTTGAAGGAGATTATGTCCAAGAAGAAGAAGATGGTTGATTATGAAACCGTGAACTTGACCAAGAATTATAGTGCAATTATCCAACAAAAGATGCCGGCAATGATGAAGGATCCGAGGAGCTTCAACATCTCTTGTGTGATAGGGAATGATAGGCAAACTAAGGCCTTGTGTGACTTGGGGGCAAGCATAAATCTTATGCCCTTAAGCTTCTTCCGGAAGTTGAAGTTTGGTGTCTTGAAGCCGATCACCATCACCCTTCAAATGGCGGATAAGTCCGTCAAGTTCCCCAATGGAATCTTGAAAATGTCTTAGTAAGGGTGAATGATTTTATCTTCCCCGTTGACTTTGTAGTCTTGGACATGAAGAAGGATCCTAATGTTCCTCTCATTCTTGGAAGGCCATTCCTTGCAACAGGGAAGGCTCTAATTGATGTCACCAAGGGAGAACTCACCCTTAGGCATGGAAACAAGACGGTTATCCTCTCTATGTTAGACAAGATGAAACGCCATGAAATGGAAGAATCCAAGAGAGTGGAAGAGGTGCCTTTGGAAATTGAAGAGTGCAAGGTGATACAAGTGTCTAAGGATGTTGAAGTTGAGAAGTCCTTGGAGGAGATCTTGGTCCCCAATTGATTCTTTGAGCTTGAGAATGAAACAAGTTTGGGGGAGCAAAAGAAGGAGGTGCCAAAATTGGCAAATGGTGAATCTCATGGAGTTGACCTTGGGGAAATTGACAAGCCGATTTGGTGGAAAACGGCTAAACAAGCTCTATTTGGCCGCAAAAGCTAGGACGGGCCCCGATGAAGTGATCCGAGTGAGCTTGGACCATTAAGTGAAAGCTTGAAAACCTTCGGGCAAATGACGTTAAACAATTGCGCTATGGGGGAGACAACCCCTAGTAGGTACAATTTTATTTAAGTCAATATGTTTTTCTCTCATTTTTAGGAGTTTTCTTAGTGTTTGTTTTAGTGTATTGTTTTAAGTGTGTTTAATGCCCTAATTACTTTCAAGTTGGGTATGTTTTTGTTTTGTAGTTGTTGGAATATGAAAATAGGAAAGAAAGGGTCAAAAACCGAAGACGGGCAAAATCGGGACTCAAGGCAGAGAGTTCGCCCGATCGGGCATTTTGCTCATGCAAAAACGTCCGATCGGGCTTTTATCAGCGGGAGTCAGAAACATCATCCGAGTCGGGCGTTTGTAAATTGACAGAATGCCAAATCGGGCATTTATACGCAGTATAAATTCGCTCGAGGCAGTCCATTCAGCGGAGCCCAACCTCAACGAACCCTACCCCCAATTTCCGATTTCCGGCCAATTCCACCCATTTCTCTCCACCAATTCAGGTTATATCTTTATATTACCACACTAGCACTTCAATTTCGAGTTTTAATCGGATCAATTGGGCCATTTCCACAAGTTCAAGGTGTGAAGAAAAATTTTGGGGATTTTCGTTTTTAAGCTTCAAAGGTATGAATTCTTCCTCCTCTTTCACGTACCCATGGTCTAATCTTGGTTATTGTTAGTTTAATTGTGTTAAATAGCATTGTATTTGATTTAAGTGGTGATTATTGGATGATTTGTGAATACATGCTACATTCTGGAGTAAAGTTGAGAAATTGTGGTTGATTGTTGTTTGAATTGTTATATTTTGCTATTGTTTGGATTTTGGGAGTGAATTGTTGGTGTGAAGTGATGAATTTGTGGTTCATGGAGTGGAATTTTTGATCTTTACATGCTAGGCCAAGTTGTAGGACAAATTTGTGCATCATTTGAGTTTCACTTTTGGATTTTGTGCTTGTATGCTTCGATTGATGATGTAAATGCACGATTTGGGGGTAATGTCTACACTTGTTATCTATCTATTATTAGGTGATGTGTAATTGGATAGTGAAGGGTACTCTTTTGTGCATACATGTGAGAAAAGTGCTACTCCCTCCGTCCCGCTTTAGCAGTCCCATTGATTTTTTTTGCCCTCTTTTTGTATAAATGATAAAAAATAGTTAAAGAGGATAAATGTTAAATTAAGAGAGAATATAATATAGAGAATAGTCTTATCTACATTATTATCTCTCTTACTTTACCATTTCTCCATTTTAACTATTTTTTATCATTTTTACAAAAAGATGGCAGAAAAGTCAATGGGACTGCTAAAGCGGGACGGAGGGAGTATGATTTAGGGCAAGTTTGGGGGAGTACCTTCACTTTGGTAATGTTCATTAAGTGTGGATGTTTTGGTTACAAATAAGACCTAATTTTGTCACATTTTCTTTGTAGGTGAGAATGGTGCTAAGAGCCGAAGATTGTGATGTGGAGTTGCACTCTAGCAACGAGAGGAGAAGATGGCGGGCACTCGCAAAGCTCGATTATAGAGTGTCTAAATTTCCATAACAGGAGGCCCTCACTCAATTGGGCTTGGCACAGTGTTTTGACGAGCTTTGTGAAGTGGTCCAACTGACAGTGCTCTTCAATGGGGAAAATGTTCATTCCTATCAAGTGCTCACGCTAGAGTTTCTCTCCACTTTGGAGGTGGTCGCAGATCGAAGGAGAATTAGAGCTATCAAGTTCCGAATGAGGAAGAACCATATGAGTAGACTATGGAGGACTTCAAGGGGATGCATGGGTTCACAGCAGATGATCATACAGAGCCGGATGATTTTGATAAATATGCATTTTGGAGGACGATCGCCGGGCTGAATGAGAACTTTCAAGCCAACAGGGCTAAGACATCGATGATCTGGAACCCTTTGTTGAGGATGATTCAAAAGGCGTGTGTAGGCCACCTGTTTGCCCAATCACAACAAGGCAGCGTGCAACAGGATGAGCTCTTTCTATTATGGAGTCTCTTTCACAAGAGGCCAATCAACCTTGCTCATTACATGATCAAGCACCTTGAGCGAGCATCCAAGAAGGATAAGGGCACACTATGCTGTGGGGGTGTTATAGGGTCCATTGCACTCCATCTGGGAGTATACACTGATGACCTAGTTAGGGATATTGGGGAGTCCTTGATGGACCTCAATTATCTGAGGAGAACAGGATTTATTGCAGTGGACCGACGCCTGCGGGCTTATCTTTGTCAGAGGGATGATGATCACTACCCCCTTCTGGACGCGTTGAACACATATGTGAACGGTCCCGAGTATACGATGAACTGGAACATGAATTCCGACTCCCACAGAGCTTGCAAGGCAGGCAATCCACCCGTTCTCCCATAGCAGTCATATGACCCTAGTTCGCGGTATGCGGATGACAACCGATTACATGGTTGGAGTTGAGGAGGCGGACAATGAAGAAGTTGGTGATGATGATGATGATGAAGAGGAGGTTCCTCGCCACGATGAGGTCGGCACGAGCAATTCGATGAAACGTGATCGACAAGAGCGAGAGGATGAGGATATGAGCTCTCTCATCGACAGAGTAGCTCGGATGGAGGTTAGGCAGGATGAGTACAGGGCTTAGAATGAAGCCCGTTGGAGTCAGTATGAGACAAACTGTAATCAATTTACTGATTTCAACAACGCACAATGGGCCAACCTCAATGCCCGGCTCGATGAGTTCAGAGGCTACTGGCAGCATCCGCCCCCTCCTCCGCAGTGAAGGTCCATGAGAAATCCACTCTCTTTCAAACTTATCCTAGCTTTGCGTGGAATAAGTTTGGGGGGGTGTCTAGTGGGTTCTCTTTTCACCTCTCTCTCCCTCGTGGTTTGTTTATGCTATTTTTATTTTGATTTGATGATACCCCGGCCTGTACCCCTATTATTTTGGCTATATTTGATGATGATATTTAGGCATGTAATCTTAACTTATGTGTTTCTTTAATTTTGGATTTTGGGGAATGTTTTCCTTGTTCCACTTATGTTTTTAGGATTGTTTTTCGTATGTTTTTGAGTTTATTTCTTTAGGAATGTCTTTCTTGTTTTCTTAGTGTGTTTAATAAGCTCCCTTGGATAAAATGATAGTAGGGTGAGAGAGTGAAGTTTGAACGAGTGTGAGACATGTTGGAGGAGTTGCCAATGATGATTTTGTGCAAAAATTTTCGAAAATCTTGTTGATATGGCTAAGTAACGTGTGATTTTCATTTCAAATTGCCTAAAGTGAATTGCATGGTGTCTTGTCTTTTGCCAAAATTACGTTGTGGGAATTAAGCCTATATTGTTCCTAAATGTGTGTTTTATCTCAAGCATGTCATATGTTTCTAGAACTTGCTCGCGATCTCCTTGAGTCTACATAGTGGTAATGGAGATAAGGGAGGACGTTAGGCCATTTTTATTAGCCAAATCCTATTTTGACCCGTTATGTTAATAATCCTTACTAGCCCACTTTGAGCCTATAAACCTTTTCTTTGACAAACCAAGGGTTGGGTTACCTATGTGTTACTTTTGGAATATCAAAGAGAAATGCAAGTGTGAAAGGGGTATTAGCAAGTGTAAATACGAGCTTATTGAAGAAGAAAAGAAAAAGAAAAGGAAAGAAAGGATAGTGATGATACCATGCAAAGCATGGAGAAAAAGAAAAAGAAAAGAAAAAAAAAAGACAAAAAGAAAAGAAAAATGAAAGTGAAAAATGGTGAATAATTTGGCTTTTGGTGAGAATGGTGCCTTGAAGGTTGGAAAAGACAAAAGTGGAATGTTGATAGGTGAGAAGAGTCTAGGCAAAGCCTAGAAGTAGCTAAGATTGGAGAAGAAAGTTGGTGAAGTTGAATATGTCACATCTTGGGGATTAAAGTCACTTTAGCCAAAAATTACCTCACCTATCCAAAGAGCCTGCATTACAACCTATAGAGAAGTCCTTTTGGACCTTAGATCTTTAGTCACACCGTAGTAGAGGAGAGTGTAGATTTCGAGCAAGCCTATGATAAACTATGCATGCCCTGATGATTGGAGAGCTATGTCATGAGCTTATACACTTTGAGAGTGAGTGAAATTTCTAAAATGCACATTGCATTTTCTCCTTGTAAGGGCAAATTGGCAAGGTTGATTACATGATAGTAACTTGAAGTTGTATTTCATAATACTTTACATGCATACGAGGCCATTGATACTTGTTGTTTATTTTATTTCTACTGAGGCAATGATGACACTCCACATCCTTACATGAGTTTGTTTTCTTATTTTCTTTTTTTTTTCTTGTTCGATGACAAACAAGTGTTTAAGTTTGGGGGTGTTGACAAACTCATAGTTTAAAATGGTTTTAGAGGTGTTTAACCCATGTTTTTGTTGACTTGAGGTGTTTATAATAGGTTTTCACCCATATAGTCATTAATTAGATGAAATAATGAGTTTGTTAGAGTTTTGAAGTAAAAACAGGTTAAAACGGAGCAAAACGGAGCAAATGGCTGATTCCAGAGATTTCGCCCGCTCGGGCGTTTTGAAGTGAATTCCAGAGAGAAAACCCGTTCGGGCTTTTCGCATCCGACAAAAAGCCCGATCCGGCATTTTTGGCTGACATCGCGATACTTCCAGATTGGCCGATCGGGCGTTCTTCATCTTGCCAATCGTGCGATCGGACATTTTACGCAGATACCCATTTTCGCCCATTTTTCACTCCGAGTATAAAAGGGTTCTCACTCATTTTCGAACCCTAACTTCCCCCAGTGCAAAATTGAGAGAGAAATCGAGAGATTGAAGAGGATTGAAGGCAAGGAGGCTTCCATCTTCAAGAGATCGAAGAAGAAGACTCTCCCCAACATCAAGTCCACCTTAGGGAGTTCTATTTTCCATTCCTATTATATTTTCCTTTGTTGTTCTTGTATTTTCTTTTGTTTTAGCTTCCACTATGAGTAGCTAAGTCTTTATTAGAGATATTGGTGAAGTTTGTATGGAATCCATAGGTTAAACCTTGATTTGTGCTTATCTATCTCTTTTGTGATAGTTTTGTTGGTTATTGGGCTTTTTCATTATCTAATTGCTTAGCTACCAATTGGATATGTCTTGTTCTAATTATTGTCATTGAGAAATGCTTGATTAGATTTTTAAATAATCAACAACTCCGTGCGTTTTATGTTATCGAGAGATGCATAGCTAGAGAGAGGGCTTGGGTCCGTAGGTCTAAGGAGTCGGTCTTGAAGTGTAGGGAGGAGACTCTGACATTTGAGGCCGATCAACGCGTTAGATGCACCCGAGAGGGGGTCTAACCAAATAACCCGACTTTCCTAGCCACACATGAGACCGAATAGATGAGCATGATCCCTAGGTGAACACCCGTGATCCATACCAACGGATCCATATCCCTACCTTCCCAATTTGTGTGAAAACTACCTTTTATTTGCTTTACTTTCTTAATTTGCTTTTATTTGCTTACTTGTTCTTTGTTCTTAGCTCGTAGTTTAAGAAAAACCAAAAACCCCTTTTATTAGTCTAGATAGTGTTCAAAGTTGGGTCTTAGTACTCAAGCCGACATTTAGTCTTTGAGGATCGATAATTTCAATTTGCCACGTGCTACATACCCCATACACTTGTGGGTGACATATTGATTGCAAATTTAGCATGAGTCTGCTTGTGAGTGCAATTTAGGTGGTTTTAATTGTTATTTGTGTTGTCATAGCTTAGGAAAGTCCTTGCATGATTGTCTCATGTGGTTTCTATGTCTTATCTGCCTTTAAGACCCCCTTCTGTGATAGCAAGTTTTTGTGCAGTGGCTATGTTGTTGTTGGGTGTGTTTTCTCTTTTGGGTGTATGAAAATATTCTCAAAAATGTCTCAACTTGTTGGAATTGTACCTTTCAATGGAAAAATTGATTTTTTTTTTTTTAATCTGGAAATAGAAACTAAAATGTATTTTGATTCAGCAAAAGTGTTTCAGGTTGTAGATGGAACTATTCCTGATACTGAGTCTGCCTGATAAGGTTGCTGAAATGAATGAATTAGTCAGGTCCACCATAATTCTCAACCTTTCTGGTTCTGTAATAAGAAAGGTTGGATCCATTGAGTCTTCCTTTGATCTGTAGACAAAACTAGATACTTTCTACACTGAAACTCCCATGTCTTTCAGAATGTATCTTTTTGAAAAACTATTGAAACTTGATCTTTCTAAATATATTGATGATAATATTGATATTTTTCATAAATTGGTTCAAGACATCAAGAGGTCCGGTGATAAGACCATATATGAGTATACTAGTATTGCCCTTATGAACTCTATCTCTTATACTTATAGTGATGCCAAAGCTATTATCAACTATGGCAGGGATAGTGCTCCTCTTGATTTAATCATAAGTTCTTTGAAGTCAAAGAAAATAGAAATTAAAGAAAACTTGGCTTTAAAAAATGCTCAGTCTAAAGCTTTGAATGTTAGAGGTATATCTAAATCAAGAGGGGGTAACGAGGACAGTAGCTCTAATGGTAATGGTAAAAAGAAGGGGAAGAGTAGATCTTGGTCTAAAAGCAAGAATCCTAAGGCTTACAGAAAATGTTTTAATTGTGGTGAGGTTGGTCACTATAAAAAGGAGTGTCCAAATCCTAAAATCTGAAGAACATTAATAATCAACTGCATTCAGTTGCTAACCTGGCTAAGATTACTGACTCTGAAGGTGTTTGCTCATGACTCATGATATTCTTCTGTGAACTCTACTCTTGGTTGTTCTTTTACCAAGGATGATTGGTTAATTAATTCTGGATGCACCTATCACATCACTCCTATCAAATATGTGTTTTCTGCTTTCAAACCTGTGGAAAATACCTATGCATCTATGGCCAATAACAAGAAGTGTCAAATTCTTGGCATTTGTTCTGTGTGTTTGAAATTCAACAATGGTGTGTTCTAAATTGAAGGATGTGAGATATGTGTCTGATTTGTGTTACAACCTACTTTCTTTTACCTGTTTAGAGTATGATGGGCTAAAGAGTAGATGGGAACAGGGTGTTACGAAAATTTGAAAATGTGCTTTGTGCTTGTTTAAAGTTGTCATTTATGGAAGCCCATTTAACTATTCCACTTACCCGATACTCCTAATGACTACCACGTGTGCACTCCGCACAGATAGTGTGAGCCATTGGATGTGCGATGTGTTTGTTTTGTAAGTGATTAAACAAAACGTCGCTCTCTCTCTTCTCTGATTCCCTCATCCTCACTCTCTATGTTCGATGATATGATCTCTCTTCTCTCTACAGACACGCACTCTCTCTCTAAGGCAGTTTCGCATGTCATCTTCTCTGATCTTCTTTCTCCACCGATGATTCTTTATTTTAGTGAGATGTATCGGTGAAATTCTCGAGTTTAGGTTACTGCTTTGATTTCCTTTGAGATCTGGTGTTAGATCTGGCATTGTGGTTAGATCTCCTTGTGTGTGGAGCTCAGATCTGTGATTGGTAGGTTGATTCACATGTAGGAGGAGACCGTGGTGTGCGGTAATCGGTGAGACCTAGGGTAAACTGGTCTCTGGTGGTTCTGTCCGTTCGACATTCTCTCTTTGTGACAATCGGTTGAGATTTGGGGAGGTCCTTGGCCTAGTGTTGTCACTGTTGTGACCTGAGTCATATTCCAAATCTCTTATTTCTTTCGTCTTTCTTTTGCTTGGATCCGAAAGGATCTTGTTCCTTGTGTTACTGATTTGTGTGTCTAAGTGCGCAGATAATACCAGATCTAGCTGGAGGTTCCGTCCCGGTCAAGGACATGACTTAACTAGAATCTAGTTCCGTATCTTGTATTTAGATTCCAAATTGTATAATCACTTTTTCATTTATATTTAGGCATGTTTACTCTAAGATTCGCCATCTCAATAAGACAGTGTAATCGAAATATGTCCTGGTAATTAGTGAATCGTGTTGATCTGATCCCTGCAATTAACTACCAAGTCGTTTCAGGTAGAGATGCCCAAGGTTTTCGGTTCGGGCGGTTAACCGGGAAATCGTAATCGATGGTTCCGGTTTCGGACCGGAACCGTGAGATTTAAATCGGATCGAAACTGTCACTTTTGGAACCATGGTCCGGTTCAGATTCAAAAATTCTGAAACCGAAACCGTGCCTGAACTGCGAAAAACCGCGGGAAAACCGTGAAACCGGGCCGAAACCACCAAAATCGCCGGAAACCGATGGTTAAGAACCGTGAAAAACCGGAAAAAAAAAAACGCAGAAAAATTGGCGGTTCCGAACCGTAACCGTAACCGCCGGTTTTGGAACCGGAACCGGCAGTTCCGAACCGTAATTTGATAGTATATAAATACTAATTGAGATTATGATTTTAATTTAAAGAATTTCACAATTTTGATTTGAATTCTTTACTTTCCAAAATTTTAATTTCTTTAAATTATTAATTATGTGGAATGTTATAGTCGAACCTTGAAAAAAAAAAAAAGAAATAACATATTCTGAACTCATCTATTTAATATTTTAAAGCTATATAATTGATATTCATCTTTTTCCTTTATAAAATATAGTGTTTTTAGCTCAATTCACAATATTATGAAAAAAAAATAAAATGGATGCATGATACACTAATGCTAATTGACTACAGTTTTAAATTTAAGAATTCTTTTATTTTGAATTTTACTTCTTTACTCTAAAAAAGTTAATATCTTTAAATTCTTAAATATTGGAACACATATCGTGCTATATTAAGCTATCAAATTATTTAACAATTAAATATAATAATTTTGTTATGTGGTGTTATAATACTATAACCATTAATTTATAATATAAATCAATGATTTATTTGAAAATAATAGCTTTAAATTAACACAAAGAATGATATATATACCTATAAAAAAAATGTGAAATCCCATACTTCAAGTTTTAGATATTAGCTTTATCTGTAGTGCCTAATGTAATTTAGTTTTCCTTAATTAGATACATCTATTTAAAAAATTTATTAGAGTAAATTAGTCATGACATAGAATGTAGCTATGGCAAAAAACCATAAGGGTACTATAGCATAACATTATCTTTCTAAATCACTACCCTTAAAATGTTGGCTTTTGCACTTAACCGTCCAATTCCAAAAGTGTTATTCCTCCTTATTGTCACTTAACTCTAACTAGTACTACTTGCAATGCACTTTGAAGTCAAACGTGGGGGGCTGTATTTGATTTTTAGAGGCTCTAGCTAATGCGCACCACGACTAATTAGCATATTTCCATGTACTGAGTTTTTCATTTAATTTATATCTTTAATTACGAAGTTTTGTACAAGTGTACTGTGACTTTTTGTCCTATGTTCAACTTAAAAAACTAAATTATCTATCACGAATTCTGTTTTTATATTAAAAGTGAAATATATAAATAATCCTTGATATTTCAGGATTGAACATAACTAGTCTCTAAATTTTAAATATAATGGGAGGATCACCAAATTAGGGTATAATCATATATATCTATAATACCTTTTTACT
This sequence comes from Salvia hispanica, assembly GCF_029641045.1. Classification (NCBI taxonomy): domain Eukaryota; kingdom Viridiplantae; phylum Streptophyta; class Magnoliopsida; order Lamiales; family Lamiaceae; genus Salvia; species Salvia hispanica. The sequence continues at coordinate 11,816,820 of NC_142695.1, forward strand.
ATTTGGACAATTTTTTGGCCCAATATCCCCATCCCCCACCCCACCCCCAAGACACGAAAGACATTTTCGGACATTCATAAAATTAGGATACAGTTTTCATTAATTCTCTCTCTTTAGTACTGGGAATGATATTTTTCTGTAGGTCATGTACATGAAATTATATTTAAGGCAGAAACTTCCCTATTTCACTTACATTTTCTTCCCGCCTTGTGTATCCACTAGCCATTGATTGCAAACTGAGAAAAAGTCCACCGTTTTTGCATGCTATGGAAATATAGACATGTCGATTATTGATAAAAATCCCTTTTAACTTGTTCCGAATAAATAAAATGGACTCTTTTATAATAAGTGGACAATCTTTTCCTTTTATAAGACTTTTTAAAGGATGAATATTATTACCAGAATATGCCCAAGTCAGTGATGTGTTTCATTATTGCAAGTGCAAGTTTGATAGTCATTCTTATCAGGTCTTTTAAGAGGATGAATAAGGGGCGATCAGATTCATATCTGCTCATGATACACATGTATTCCAATTACATTATTAACCATTCATTCATTATGCATGTATTTTCCATCGGTATATATACACCAATTTACGTTATGCCTAATATCAAGATATATGATTTATAAAATTAACTCTCACACATAAGAATCTTTAGTAGAAGGTTCCGAGTGGGGAGAAAAAGTTGGGGTTTAAGGTTTGTCTTTTTATGAGTAGTATTAAACATTGATTGGTCATCGTGTATTTCTTTGATTTAAACATGACTTTCTATTCACATAAAAAAGTTTGGTGACCCCATTATGATATTTTCCACCTAGTCGTTAGAAATGTGCCCTCCCTCCTTTTTATTTTTTTTCCTCCAAAATTGTTTACCTTTTAAGAAGTCTTCACAAACAAAAATCATCATCTTATTTTCCTTTTTGCCTTTTGGTATCGCACGCTTTCACTTGTCTTTTACGCGTTTCCGAGCCAACTACCAACTATTTCCCACTCCCTCCTATCATTGAAGTTTAAACAATTATATCCTCACTTTTTATGAGCTCATAAAACTAAACCATTTTAAAACGGTAATGCTATCACTTTAAGATAATAACCAAAAGGAAGAAATTTTTTTCTGGTGTAGTCAGGTGGTTTTGTGAAAAGAACTTTATGAAATGGCTGTCAAAATTCGGCCTATGAAATACGTAGTAGTACTACATGATTTAGCTTTATGCTTTCTAAAGAAATGTTTATACAATTAGGGCATTTACAAGCACCATAATACTCTTTTTCCTTATCTTTTGGTATTTTATTCATCACTATCCTGTCTTATTTCTTTCTCTAATTTCTTTATTATTGCATATAATTCCAATTTTTTTAAAGTGACTCTTTCAATCTTGTGCTGTCACATGTCACGTAACATGCAAAGTTATTAACGCTATAATGCAATATAAATTAATGGTCGTTGTAAATGGATTCCCCATATTGCATTGTAGATATAGAGAAATCGCATTGTACATATAGAGAGATTGCATTGCCTCCGTAGATTATTTAATTTGTATTATAGATATATATAGATGAATTGCATATATAGACAGTTAATTTTGTGAGCTCTTTACTTGGAGTTCTCTAATGTTTGTCCGAGCATGTGATTGAAAAGTGCCTGAACGCCCGGCCGGGTGTTTTATCCGTCAATTTTATGCTTGTATTTTATGGACCATTTTCTTGGGAATGAAGACGTAACTATAAATAGTCATTTGTTTCATTTTGTTGGTTGGTTGCTGATTAAAATTGTAGCTTGTGAGATTTGTTCTTCTTTATGAGAGTTCTTATCTAATTCGTATTTTATAGGTTTTTTATTTCATCACTTAATTTAATCAAGTATCGATCAAGTAAAGGTATGCATCAAAAGCTTGTGAATTCTTTGAGTAGTGGAGCCATTGATAAATCTAGCATGGTGAAATTAGCTTAGGGTGTTCTTTCTCCATCAATGGGTTTATCCTCGTAATTCACATTCTCAATCTTTAATTCCTCCATCAATTCCTTTAGGATCTAGTTTTTGAAGGCTAGATTCATTCTATCTTTATTTTTCCTTTTGATTTGAGTTTCAAATTATAGATCAATCATCAAAATGGCAAAATCATTGGGTTAATGGAATCACATCAATATGATTTCATATAGCGTAGTTGCCTACTTGGTGTTTGATTTATTGTTTCATTGGATTAGGTTTATTTATCTTTGGTCCTTGCTCTTATACTGTTTTGATTGGATGACAGGATTGATCAAATGTAGCTAGATTTAGGTGAAATTTGGTGTGTATGATCTATGATATATGATCTATTTCTCTGCAAAATTTCATCCCAAAATTCATTCGTTTGAAACTAGTCCTAGTGTTCGATATCCGGTACTAACCTTTAGCTATACTAGATCTATTGTATACTTGCAGATATTTTTTGTGCTAATAAAAAGTGCATCAATAAGACTGTTGAAAACTTGGGGACATGAATAAACAAACCCTACAGTAGTCATTCCAATGGATATACACCATCTATACCACTCAAGATGTCCACATTTCCAATGGCACGCGATTTGAGCAGGAGTTCTTAAGTGGAATAAGTAGAGAGAAAAAAAAAGGAGAAGAGAGGAGAGAGAGATTTATTTCCAAATATAAAAAGTGAATATCTTGAGTGGAATAAACTAAAAAGGAAAAGTGGACATATTGAACCCGACAAGAGTATTATTTTACATTGAATGATAAATTGCTTGGATCTTAGTTTCTTACTTGAAGGAACCCTTGAAATCATTGGGAGGATTCACTATAGTAAAATTCGGAAAAAAATTATCGTGATGATTTAAAGAAGATGATTTTGATGTGTAATTTAGATGAGAAGGAAGTATTTGGGTATTTTCATGAAGGGCATTAGGAAAGAAAAGGAAAAATGGATACCTTATTGTTTTGTTACGGTGAAATATGGAAATAAAACCATAGGAATATGATTTTTTTCAGATGTCATAAAGAAAAAGGTTATAATTGGTGTAATAGGCCTGTGGCCGTTTCGTTTGTAATTTGAAGAAGAATTGTATTATTTATTCAATTTAATTGGTATGGCGAAATTATTGCCCAAAATATAATCTCGATAGGTATGCAACTAATTTGTTGCGGCTATTTGGATGAGATTAAATAGAGAATATAGATCAAGCATGTTGTTGTTTGTGTTGTTTTCGGAAAACATGATTTTAAATAGTAGTATATATATGATTTTAAGACATAAGTAGAGAACAAGAATCCCATGATAGATAAAACGCTTTGATAAGAAGTGAAAGTGAGGAGTCCAGCGCGAAAATATCATTATCACCACTTTGAGAAAGTATTAAAGTGAAAGGTTGAAAATTGTGAATTTGGATACAACTTTTTCACACGTTAATCGCCACCAACGCATGCATTTCCATCTTCGTATAATCTCTTTCAATTTATTTTTGTTTCTTTCTCTTATTTTCCCGTTATCTTTTTTTTAATTGGTAAACGAATTTAAATATAAAGACCGCGCGACAAAGGACTTGAACCCAAAACCTTTAACCTCATGCATTACCTCTTTACCGCTTAGTTAACTCACGCACACCTCATTATCTGTTTATTCCTTAGTGTTGAGAGAAACTCTAATATAACTGGCTTATTATAGAAATATGGCCATCCTATATCAAATCATAATCATATTTCGTCATGAATCAATCAAAAAATTAAAAGTATGAAAAGGTAAGATTAAGAAAAGTGTAGATACTTTGGACATTTTAAGCTAGTATTCTAGTGATAATAGGTGTACCAAATTCTTCTTATTATATTTAGCCATAATTAAACAACGTGACATTTAAAGTGCTATGGAGTAGATTGCTTCCCAAAAATTAATTATCAGTTCTTTGGAAAAGTTCGTTGATCTAGAAGTAGATAGTTTGGGATTGTCGATTTTTTTTTCTAATAATTTTCTCTTACAAATAGTCGAAAAAGAATAAGTATTTTTTTCAATATATTTTTGTCTGATCACCGATAACACGTAACAGTATAGTATTTAATTAACAGCCTAAATCGCTAGCGGAAAAGTAAGTTTTTATTATCATTAATTCACGTTCATGACTTTCTAAAGCTCCAAGCGTCTTATTCAAGGCTGCTATATTTTGTTTTCACCCTATCATTTTATGAACCACCACCCACGTGCACAACACACATTTATCCTCATAAATGATTAAAATAAAATATAAAGAGCCTTATGTTTACCAAGAATTTATTTATTACTAGGAGTATTATTTTGTGAAATGATGAAAAGAGCGTCCTTTTAGACGATTTGTTGTATATCCAAGTAAATATGAAAATAATAAAATGTTGTGACTATAGATGTATATCTACAAGATCGCATAATTGAATATCATGGACAGCCAAATAAACGAATGAACCTTTTCCATATCACATACATTATTTCTAATCATAACATTATGATGCAAGAAATAACTAGTCTTTCTTTACAAGCAAAATCCTTATGAGTTTGCTATAATTCTAATAATGGCATGGGTGTCATTGCCTCATTTACATTTCAGATTATATAGTCATAATGGGCATTTGTAACACTACCATGAGAAAATATTAAACTAGTAACCATTAGATATATAGGGATGTAATTTAATAATAACTCTTCCGTAAATGCTAACTATAATCAAATTTAGGTCATAGAATTTTAATGATTTAATAGTTTGAAATGATGTTATGTGTTAATTTAAAAATAATCTTTTAATATAAAAGGGTACTAATATCAATTTTTATATAAGATAGTTTTCGTAATTCTGATGATAGTAACATAATATATGAAAAATGTCAACACAATGACGTGGTATATTAGTAAAATTATGTTGATATTTTACATGCATGCATTGATATTTTATGATAGTAGGTTGACATTCACTTGATTATTGAAAATATTGAAAATATAAATAAAATTATCAAAATTTCAATAAGAACATATGCAATTAGGATCTTTATTTTTTTTCCTTAGAAATGTCGACAAAAAAATGATAACTAAAGGAAGGATTCCAACTAGATCTCAATTGCATACTATATTCGAATAACGTTCAAATGATAAAATTTGATAATTTTATTTGAATTTTTGTATATTTCAACAAGCACTTTTACTATCAACAAATATATACTTTGTCCCCAAAAAATATTCACTTTGAGTTTAACACGGATTTTAATGCAAAATTAGTAAAATAAGAGAGAAGTATAGCGAAAAAGTAAATAAAGTATTGTTAGTGGAGAATGGGTCCCACCTCATTAGAGAGAAAAGAGATCCAAAATTAGAAAGTGCATATTCTTGTGGGACGGACTAAAAAGAATACAATATCAATATAACTCGGTCGATATTTTAGTGTAATTGAGTTCATATACATATGTCATTGTGTAGATATTTTTAATACACTATGTTGATATAGCAAGAACTACTAAAATTACTAGTTTCTAATAAATTGATGATTTTACCATTTATTGATATTTTGTCTACTACTCCCTCCGTCTCAGTTTAAGAGTCTTATTTTGTCATTTCCGTCCATCCCAATTTAAGAGTTTCATTTAGAATTTACCATATCTGGACATAAAATTTAACCTCATTGTTGATGAAATTTACACTCAAATGCCATTACTTTCATAAAAATAAAACAAAACAAAATCCTAAACATACAAAAAGTGAAAAGGGTCTCACTTTCCACTATCTCACTTCAATTAATACACACTCCAATGACCATTATCTCACTTTGTTTATTACACGCTTCACCAATTTCTTAAAACCCGTGTCATAACTAAATCTTACTCTTAAAGTGGACGGAGGGAGTATTTATTAAAATCTAAGGGCTTTAATCTTATCCTCTCATTTTAAGATCTAATAGTGTAGAATTAGTCTTAGTTATGCATTAGAGTAGCCACTACATTTTTAGTGCATAGTTAGAGCCCAAATTTGAACTATCAGACAAAAAAATGGAAGGTTGATATTGACTTTTAAAACTTTCGGTTTAGAAAATACAGAGTTTACTATATAAGGGTGTTTTAGTGAACTATAAGGATGTATTAGCTCATAACATAGATTTGAAAACACGGTGTTAACCTAAACGCCTTTATAGTAAATTAAATATTTTCAAAATCCTTCTAGTTTCATAACGACCATTATCTCACTTTGTTTATTACACGCTTCACCAATTTCTTAAAACCCGTGTCATAACTAAATCTTACTCTTAAAGTGGACGGAGGGAGTATTTATTAAAATCTAAGGGCTTTAATCTTATCCTCTCATTTTAAGATCTAATAGTGTAGAATTAGTCTTAGTTATGCATTAGAGTAGCCACTACATTTTTAGTGCATAGTTAGAGCCCAAATTTGAACTATCAGACAAAAAAATGGAAGGTTGATATTGACTTTTAAAACTTTCGGTTTAGAAAATACAGAGTTTACTATATAAGGGTGTTTTAGTGAACTATAAGGATGTATTAGCTCATAACATAGATTTGAAAACACGGTGTTAACCTAAACGCCTTTATAGTAAATTAAATATTTTCAAAATCCTTCTAGTTTCATCCTTTCATATTTTGATCTAATGGTTGAAATTTGGTTTCTAGATATGTATTAAGAAGTGGTTATGCATTAATCACTATTCATATAAATGATATTCCACGTTACATATCTTATGTTAGCACACAATCAGCAAGCACCTTTCACGTACTTGCTTGAGCCTGTTGTATAGTTATTCTTTGTATGGATTATTTGCATATCATTATTTGCATTTACTTTTATTCAATATTTTATTCTTTTAATTAATGTCAATAATATGATAATTATATTTTTTTTCATCTCATTTTAAGTAGAGCATTTTTTATTTGACATTAAATTTTAAATATATTGTATATTTATTGAAAAGATAATAAAGTAAAAAAAAAAGAATAAAGTAGAGAGAATGATATTTTTATTTAAAAAAATATCAATTAGAATGAGATATTAAAAAAATACTAAAAAAATGAAATATTAAAAAAGAATGAGTTAAATTAAATATATATTTTGTGGGATATGATCCAAATTCATTTAATTAACGATGCTATTAAAACTGCAATAAGACGTACTGAATCTAAACCACCCAAAAAAAGAAGACGCATGCATAATAACTGCTCCATGGAGAATAGTAAATTGAAAAAGTAATGAAAATTAAAAGTATGCTTTCAATTGGACAAAAAGCACCCTTCATTTTTCTGTCACATTCATTCATGTCCTTCTAAAGGACATCGCCTTTCCTAACATTTTTGTTATCTTTCTATATTCCTTCCATATAAAATATTTCCATTTTTTTAGTTGTCTTTATAAATTATAAACTTTCAATTTAATAAAAAAAATTCTCTCTAATGAGATGTGATTCACTCTTCACCAATATTACGTCAATCATGTTTTCTTTTTATCTTTCTTATGTTACCAAATTGCGCATTAAAATTTGTGACCCTTTAAAAGTTCAGACCAAGGAAGTATTGTCATTTGATCTCTCCATCTCATAAGATATTTGATCTCTCCATCTCATAAGATGACCATATTTTCATTTTATGTAACTGAAGATGTCCACTTTTATATTTGAGAATAAATTTTTCTCTATTCTCTACTTATTAAAATATTCAGTCGTTTTTTCCACTCTACTTTATCACAATATACTACTCTATCTAAACTCAGGTGTTATTCAAGAATATGGTTATCTAAAACGGAACCTAGGAAGTAATATTTATTTCTCCTCACGTATCCATAAGTAAATTAGCAATTGGTTAGAGTTATACAATTCATATGGATATAACATGATAAGATGTTTTCAACCTCCTTAGTTAATCCAGTGAATTATAAATGACTAGAAAAAGTCCTAGACAACGTCCTTTATTTTTATTTTATTTTAATATCATCTCAGAAAACCATCTAATTTTAATGTGATAAGTAAACCTTTTAAGTTCTGTTTGCCCAAAATGATTAATGCACTAAAAAGGTAGAGAGGGAAAAGCATAGTGTTAATGTAAAAAGGGGTAATGTGGGATGGACTTTCGGCTTGCGTTTGCGTGCTAAAAAAGTTCAATTTTTTGTTTCATCCAAAAAAATGCTTCTCAAATTATCAACTCTTTCACATTACATATTTTACGCGTGCTGCACTACAGCAGTAATGTTGAAAAATAGGATAAAACAAAATTAAGTTGCTAAATGCAATTATTGATTTTTAAAAATCATCTATGATTAAATTTTCTATAAACTCCATCCATTATCAATAGAGTTGAAATGATTGAAGTTTGAAGTTGAATACATAGAAGAGATATAAAAGTAGGAGAAAAAGTTGGAATGCTCCAAAATATACTATTTGACTTCTTAATACGATCTGAAACATTTTTTTCTTCTAAAATAATCACATTTAGCGTTTGTGGAAATAATGAGTGGAGAAATAAATAAGAAACTATTGCATATAAATTAATTACTATACTAAAAAAACATTAAATAATAATTTTAGCAAATAAAACAGGAATTTAATAGTTAGAAGTAAGATTTAATAAGTTTGATAACTTTTTTACGTACACATATATTGTTTGTTTTTCAGCTTCATGAAATTGGACCCTGTCTTTATGTCATATAACATAATTACTCTCTTTATTATGAAGTTTTAAACATTTGTACATTAATTAAAGGATTTAATGCTTAAGGAACTAACTTTAATTTCTTTAATTTAATTATTTATTATGAAGCTTAGTTATGTAATTTCATATATACACGACTCTTGACTATAAATAAAACGAATTCAAACAAAATAACTCCCTTTAGTTTTTTTATAACACCCTTTAATTGATTTGTAATATCAAAAACATGTTTCAAGTTAGAAAGTCAAAATTTTATGTATTTTTGTTGAATTCATGTTTTCATACATCAATTATAGCAAATAGGAGCACGTAACTAACTATTCTTGAAATTTTAAATATAATTAAATGAAGAATATAATTAGATTGAAAATTGCTAAAGTTCGCGATTGTTTGTAAGGCTAGTGAAATGCCTTGGAAAAAACATATACTACTATCGAGGCTAATCCGATTGTAATTTTATCGACTAGAAATTTTCATCCTTGACCTTCTACAATTAAAAGGCTATTCGAGTTAGCCCACAAATTTCAGACTATATTGACATCCCTATCTTGCATTTTTGCTATTAGTGTAGCAATAAAATTAGGTAACATTAAATTAAAGGAGTGAAATTATCATATAGCTTCCACGTTTTGTTTGGAAATTACCTATTTTATAGTGTATTTTGAACTTTGTCACATCTATGTTTTATTTAATTGCTAATTAATCAAGTTGTGCGAGTTAGTTAATGGCTATTAGTTTAGCTAGCAACTAAATGTAGTTAGAGGCCATGCTTTTACTTCAAGATGGAATTATTATATAACTAGGTTTCTACTAAAAAAATTATAAACAACTTGAGAAAGTCAGCTTTATTAATAGTTCCAGACATTGATATAAACTACACATTCTCCTTAGGACTAACTGATAATTAAATAATTTCCATTGACTATTACAAAAAGAAATCTTTACGTACACCATCTAAAAAAGCTATATCAATAAACATAAATGCATAGATGACTCGTATTAATCGACATCAAACTTCAATTACTACATAAGTTAGATTTTTTTGTTATCAAGTTTCTTATGCTAATTGGATAAGAAATTTGATCATGGAAAAACGATGGATAAGAAAATTCTCCTTTTAATCTCTTGTTTTATTTCCCTCATTTTTTAAAAAAGAATTTCGCCATCTATATTTGTGAAATATTGATGTGATAATTTATTTCTTATTGGAGTGAAAATGATGAATAATAATAAAATTATTTTTTCAGGTAATGATGAAAAAATAGAAAGAATTTAAAAGTCGAGACTCTTACTATTTTAACATAGTCTTTAAAGCAAAGAATCTATTAATTCGATGTTTCTTCAGCAGCAAAGGAATAAAAAACACTTCCATTATGAGAATTAACGCAATATTACATTGTAAGTTCAATAATATTAAATTTATCCAAAACTGACACAGTTTTATATATTTAACTTGAATTATCGACATTGAGAAAATTGTAGCTTGCTGCGGATGATTTTTTTTTACATCAAATTTATTCAAAATTAAATTTTTTGCGACCACGGAAAAATATTTCAGTGATCCTATGTGGCTTTCAAATACATAAAATTTGTACGTAAACATATTACTACTCAGTTTTATATATTTAAGTACTCCGTATTAATTCATTAAAGTAGATAGACACATTTGAGGAAATTACGATGGTTGTCATGGTTTAACATTGCTTTCGCTTTAGTTCTTTCATGCAATTCAAAAAAGTTTTAATTTTTGAAATATTATGGTAATATTTTTTAAAAATATAAAAAATAAATACATATTTCATTTTCTATTTATTTACTCTCTATTCACTAATATATAAAATAATATTATACTTATATATTTATAAAAATACATTCAATATTAACAAAATGAATAGTTAATTTCACTATTTAATCTATTGAAATATACTTTCTTCATTTCCATACAGAATTTAAGGATGGCTTAAAACCATTATAATAAAATTAGTAAAATATGAGATAAACATAAAGAAAATGTGATTAAAGTATTATTATAATATTTTTTTATATTAGAATAGATTGAAATAAAAAAAATATAACAATTATTTAAGATATTTCAATGATATATTTGTAATTGTAGAATGGTTACTCTTTTTTACTTTTTCATTCTCTATTATACTTTATTGTTTCTATTTATTTATTTATTAAATAATACTACATGAATTCCGTGCTGAATTAGAAATGTTGCATGAATTCCGTGCTGAATTAGAAATATTTCACTTAAAGTGAGCTAAACACTAAAATATTAGTAGCGCGTGCCAACACGCACAGGTTAATAGATTTGGGATTCCACTTTGTCAATGATAGATGCGAACTAATCACAAATAAAGTGAGGGCTAAAAAGGCAGTCAATGTACAGTTTTAGTAATGAATGTTTAAGAGAGCGAGTTACATTAAGAAAAGCGAGAGAGAGAGAGAGCAATCTTTACCAAGTTACCAGTCATCATCTTAGCCTAAAAGGTTCATTTATCTTTCTTTTCTCACCTTTCCATAATCTTTCCCAAGATAATACTATAATAATATCACAGTAACTATATTATTTTATTCTCTACTATCACAAGGTTATTTACATATTGAGATAATTAATATAAATTGATGCTAAGTGCTAACCGTGGCCATTAACTTGAGTTTCATGAAATTGAGAGTAGTTCCAAGGCTCTAATTTCCACAAATTCCTTCTTCCTCATCCTCTTTTTTTCCCAGCCTATTTAAATAAAACAAGAAAACAAACACTGCATGCTCTGTTTCTCTGACTCCTCTTACTTAAACTTTTAGCACCTTTTGGCTTTTTATGCTGTTATTTAAATAGGAATATTGTACTGTCTCCTTTTTATTTCTTTTCCTTTTTATTCATTATTATGTCACCCCACAAATGGGAGAAAAAGTTTGATTAGAAAAATAATAAAAGCCTTATTACGCCATCACCATCTGTTGTGGAAGGGATAATTTTGTGTGTATTGAATGCTAAAGAAGAGGGTGTTCATATCTTCAACCCCTCTGATAGAGAGAGAAGAGAGAGAAGAGAGAGAGAGAGGGGCGTTTGTGTGAAGGAGGCTGGTCCGATCTATCCTTTTCCCTTTGAATTTCACACACACCTTTTTAGTCTCACAAAAAGATCATATTTTTAGAGCCCAACAAATCCGTCAATCTCCAATTCAACTGAATCAAGATCCAATTTTCGATTTTGAGCTCAGAATTTGGGGAATTTCGAAGCCAATTTTGGAATTTGGTAGAGAAGAAGAAGGAATATGAGAGCAGGTTTGAGCACTATTCAGCAGACCCTAACGCCAGAGGCTGCGAGTGTTCTCAACCTCTCAATCGCGGAGGCGAGCCGCCGCAACCACGGCCAGACGACGCCGCTGCACGTGGCGGCGACGCTGCTGGCCTCGCCCTCCGGATTCCTGCGGCAGGCCTGCATCCGGTCCCACCCGAATTCGAGCCACCCGCTCCAGTGCAGGGCGCTGGAGCTCTGTTTCAGCGTGGCTCTCGAGCGGCTGCCGACGGCTCAGAACGTGGACGGCTCGGGAGCCGAGCCGCCGATCTCGAACGCCCTCATGGCGGCGCTGAAGCGGGCCCAGGCTCACCAGCGGCGCGGCTGCCCCGAGCAGCAGCAGCAGCCGCTTCTCGCGGTGAAGGTGGAGCTCGAGCAGCTGATTATTTCCATCCTCGACGACCCCAGCGTCAGCCGCGTGATGCGAGAAGCCAGCTTCTCCAGCCCCGCCGTCAAGGCCGCCATCGAGCAGTCCTTGAGCACCTCCACCCCTCATTCTCATCACAATCACCACCACGTCGCTTCCAATAATGTCAATTTCGGAGCTGGAATTGGGGGAATCGGACCTAGGCTCCTCCCAAATCCCGGCCAATTAACCTCTCCGCAGCCAAATCAGAGCGTGTACCTGAATCCGCGCCTCTCCGGGGCTGCCAAGGGGGAGGAATTGAAGAAGGCTTTGGAGATAATGTCGAGAAGCAGGAAACGGAACCCGATTTTTGTCGGCGATTCGGAGCCGGAGGCGGTGGTGAAGGAATTGCTGAGGAAGATAGTCAACAGGGAAATTGGGGATGATTCGATTCTAAAAAATGTTGAGATTGTGTCAATTGAATTAGGGCTTTTATCCGATAAAATTCAGATAGCATCGAAAATTGAAGAATTGGGAGGGGTGATCGAGGGCAGAATCAGGGGCGGTGGAGTGATCCTTGATTTGGGGGATTTGAAATGGTTGGTGGAGCACCAGAAGCAGCAGCAGCCGGTGGTTTCGGAGACGGCGAGGGCGGCGGTGGCAGGGATCAAGGCTCTGTTAGCTAGATTCGGCGGAGAAACCAATAAGCTCTGGTTAATTGGAACTGCAACTTGTGAGACATATCTGAGATGCCAAGTTTATCATTCATCCATGGAGATTGATTGGGATCTGCAGGCTGTGCCTATTGCTTCCAGATCGCCTCTGCCTGCGCTGTTTCCCAGGTTTGAATTCAATTTTTTCACTCTTGTTTCATTTCAATTGATGGATCTTATTCCCCTTTTTGTGTCTGAGTTTTCACTTGAGCATCACTGATTTGGTTGTGTTGAATTTTCATTTGGATTTTCTGATTTAGGCTTGGAGTTGAGAGAATATTGAGCAATCCGTTGGAGTCTTTGAATCCGTTGAAGCCGGCGGTAGCGAGCCCTCTGCCGGCTCTAACAAGGGGCCTATTTGAAAACCCGGGCGCTACTCAACGATTGTCCATTTGTCCTAAATGTTCGGAGAATTGTGAAAAGGAACAGGCGAAGCTCGCAGCTATTGAAAAATCGTTCTCCGAGGCGAAACAGGACACAGTCCCGTCTCTGCCTGCGTGGTTGCAGAATGCTAAACTCAACGCGGTTGATGCTATAACGAAAGATGAATCGCAGGTTGTTATTTACGCTCGTGTCTTTTACAAAATCCGGTTATGTTCGGTATATAATTATGTCTAGAGCTGATGATTTTTATATATACAGGGTAAGGATCAACATGTTCTTTCAAAGCAGAAGATGCAGGAGTTGCAGAAGAAATGGAGGCAGACATGCTTGCAGCTTCATCCAAATTTTCATCAGAATACTCGGCTCGATAGGGCTGATCCGCCTGCTCTGTCTATGTCGAGCTTGTATAATCCTAACCTTCTGTCGCGCTCGCCCTTCCAGCCGAAGCTGCAGATGGCCAAGCCTCTCGGGGCAGCTCTACAACTGAATATGAATCAAGCTTCGAGCCAACCTGCGGATCTCCTCAATCGCTCCCCTACAAGCCCAGTCAGAACCGATCTGAATCTTGGATGGAAAGGACTGGACAACGGACCTGAGAAAGCTTTGGAGGATCATGCTAAAGACTTCTTGGGCTGCATCTCGTCCGAGCCACAGACTAAGTTGCTTGATAAATTCTCTAACGCTTTGGATGCCGATACGTACAAGAAACTGCTCAAGGGGCTCATGGAGAAGGCGTGGTGGCAGGCTGAAGCAGCGTCCGCTGTGGCCTCAGCCATCACCCGATGCAGATTGGGGAATGGGAAACGACGTGGTACTGGAACGAGGGGTGACATTTGGTTGTTATTCACGGGGCCGGACAGAGTTGGGAAGAAGAAGATGGCAACGGTGTTGGCCAATCAAATGTTTGGGGTTAATCCTGTGATGATATGCCTAGGCAAACGACGGGATGATGAAGATTTGGACATTAGTTTCCGAGGTAAAACAGCTGTAGACCGGATTGCAGAGGTTGTTCGAAGAAACCCGTTTTTGGTGATCATGCTCGAGGACATTGATGAAGCGGATATGCTAGTCCGTGCGAACATCAAGAGGGCGATTGAGAGAGGCAGGCTCACCGATTCTCATGGCCGTGAAGTCAGCCTAGGCAATGCCATATTCCTCATCACTGGAGATTGGTCTGTAACAAATCCCGACGCTGTAAGAGAAGGTAGGTTTGTGGACGAGGAGAAGCTTGCGTCTGTAGCAACCGGTGGCTGTCAATTGGGACTGATCGTTAGAGAAAAGAGTGCGAAACGCAGACCTAATTGGTTGCAGGATGATGATAGGTCAATGAAGCCAAGAAGGGAATCGGAAGCTGGCTTGTCCTTGGATCTTAACCTCGCATCAGCATTCGTCGAGGACGACAAAACTGACGGCTCGAACAATTCGAGCGACCTGACCTTCGATCACGAGGATGAACTCAGCCTTGTAAATGGGCACTTCTCTGTTACATCTGTGCCTCATGACCTCGTGAGCAATGTGGATGATGCCATAGCGTTCAAGCCCGTGAGCTCGGCTTTTGTCCGAAGGGAAATCAAGAAAACAATCACGGTTAAGTACTCCATGGCCGTGGGTGAGAAGGCGCCGCCTATACAAGTGGAAGACGACGTGTTGGAGAAGATCTTAGGGGGGCTGTGGCACGACCGGAGCAGCCTCGAAGAATGGATTGAGAAAGTTGTTGCACCGAGTTTCGACCAGCTGAAGGCGCAGCTGTCCTTGTGCGGAGACCATAGCAACTCGGTAGTTCGCCTAGTGGTGGAGTCGGGCTCGAGCGACCGGGGCAAGAGCCACGGGAATAGCGAGTGGCTGCCTAGCAGCATTCTGGTATGATAATTTTGTTGATGTTGGGGTTCATATTTGTAAATATTTTTGCTACTCTTTGGCACATTATAGAGTAAAAAGAAAAAAAGGAAAAGGAGTAAAAAGAAGTGTAACGGTTAAGAGAGGGATGTTGACAGGTTAACGAATCTCAAACCACAATTACTTTTCTTTTTATACTGTAGCACTACTATTTGTTAATTGCTTTTACTATTAGTGCCATAAATGTTTGAATAGGAAGAAGATGAATAAACACGAGGCTATTTGATTTGTCGAAGGGAGGGGGGTGTTGTGGTAATTTCAAGTTGTTGACTGATTCTGGAGTCAGTGCTGTAAAAGGATAGTTAATGGGTTCGGTAAGGTTCGTACTAATTGGCGGTCAAAAATGAACTTTTTGCTTTGATTAATTTGGTAAAAAGTGGGGCCCATGTAACGAAAAGGCTCTGCAGCAGTCACGTTTCTGCACGTGCAACGTGTCGCCACCCCAACTAAATAATGTCACGCCTTTTGACCTTTCGATCCTTGGTTTCAAGTGGATCCAATGCTCCTTTTTTGCGTCGGTCTTTCATATCCTCCATTTAAACTCTTGATGCCGGAGGGAGCCAATCAATTTATATATGTTCCACATACTTCCTTCGTCTTAAATTATTAATTCATGCATATCTTTTGAATACATTATTATTTAAAAAATTAATGTTAAATTAATAAAATGTTAGTAAAATAAGAGAGTGAAAAAGAGAATAAAACAAAAAGATAAATTTTTTTTACTAAAATAAAATCAAGTAGATTGAATCAATTCAAAATAAAATAAGTATGAAACAAGTAGCTTAGAACGGGAAAGTATATTGCATCTAAATATGCCACAAATCATAAATAGTTTCTAAATTAGTATGTCGTTTGATCACACATGGCTTCTAGGCTTCAAAAAAAATACTCCTACTTAAGAATGATTCTTGATAAATACTCTTCACGCCCATAATAAATGTTACATCCGGGGATGATACAAGATTTTAGGAAATACTGTATTATTTTGTGTATTAAATAAAGATAGAAAATACTCCAACCGTCCCATTAGAACTGTCCCATTGGAACTGAAATATTTACTTTTCGGCACGAGATTGCAAATAGTGTTATTTTGTGAGTTAATGAAGAGATAATAAAGTAACAAAGATGAAAAAGTAGACATGATGTTGTTTCAATTTTAGAAACATTTCATTTTTAATGGGACAACCCAGAAAGGAAAATAGTTCATTTTTATTGGGATAGATGGAGTATATTTTTATATATTGATGTGAAAGAATTTTTTTTCTAAAAAATTTAAATATGACATCTTTTGTGAGACAAACTAAAAAGAAAATGAGGATTAGTGCTTAGAACCATCAACTTTCGTCTAATGTTGGTATTCTCCACGAGCTTTAAAATTAGTCTAAAATATCAAAAAATTTAGATTATGTGTGTTATCTCCCAATTCATCCCAAATAAGATATCTTCGACAAAACTTATTCTACGTGGGTAATCGTGAAATATTTTATGATATTTTAGATCACTACCTTCTAAGTTCTTATGGTAAGTAGGATAAAAATCACGTAGAACGTTGATTTAGTGGTGCTAACTAGGGTAAAAAAAATGCACCTAAATTAGTCGGATATGATGCATAATCTGCCATGGGAAATAACAAACAAAATATTAAACTTGTGATATTTTAGACCGATTTTAAAGTTTGGGAGAAATACCAAAATTTGGCCTAAGTTGATGGTTTTAAGGACCAAAATCTTAAAGGAAACACTTGCAAATCGAAGAAATCGGACCAAGAAAAAAGGATGAAGAAAAATGGAAATGAAAAAAAATGAGGAAGAAGAAACTGGTCTTGCATATTAAAAATTTTCGTACACCTATAAATTGTGCTAAGAAATCTAGGAGCACACATGTAGTTGTGCTCGGGAAATTTTTTACCAACATAACAAGCACATTTTGTGTCACTCGTAAACTGTCACCTGATTACCATTTGCAAGCACATTTTACGGGTGCTCGAAATACAACGAACATATTATGTTTTAGTCGAAAAATGTCGGTGGATAATAATCCGAGCACCAATATCCTCGGAAATTTACTCGCAAACTATTCTCGCCGAAAATATTTCCTAGTGTTGCTAAAAAAACAGTCGTTATATTCACCATATTTGGAAAATGCTCGGTGGTTTTTGATTGTTGCTCGCAAATCTGCTTGAATAAATTAATTAGGAAACTAGTAAACAATTGATTACGAATTATAAGATTGTTTTAATTGAAGAATGTAACTCAATTTACTGTTGCAAATATCATTTTCATACTTATCCTATTATTGCCGACATACATAATTCATGTATTAAAACTGTTTTATACAACTGTGTGCATAACTATTTAAGTGTCTGAAAGTAACATTGATATGTTTGTTGTCTTTATTTAATACACGACCCCAACGGATTGCAATACATCTCGTATGAGTGCATTTACAAAAAAAAAGTGCCATTATATATTTATTTATCTATAATGGATCACTAGCATGTAAATAGTCCACATGAGTATTCTTATATTAAAAAAATTTGGGGTTGTACTGTTATGATATCAAACAGTAATATATGATACAGTGCTTTTAGTACAATGCTAATAATTGCTGAGATATTTAATATTGCAGAGAATATTTTGTTTATTCACTGCCAGTAATTTTGAAATTGCTGGTCTTTTGAATTTGGTATGTATATTTTCAATAACTCTCCCCGAACACAGCTTACAACTTTCATTGTACTGTGCTCTCCAAAGAATAACTCTTCTCAAAATCTCACTCAAAAGGTTCTGAGTTGGAATCCCATTCTAACTAAGGATTCATCAGTTTCGAAAAGAATATTGGTTTACGCTTTTAATTATTTTTTATACTTTCAAATTTTGTGTCAAAATAAGTGCGTCCAACTAATAACTACTACTACTTCATTTGGGTAACGCATATCGTGTATACATGATCTGATCCAAAAACTATCGGGTCGGGTATTTGATACCCGTAATTTCAGATATCACGATTAGGTCCAGATAACTATATTTTGGGAAAACAAGTATCAGGTGTTACCGATTAACCCACTGAAAAATATAATCGGGTATAAGCAATTACCCAATTGAAAACACCGAATTTGTTTAATATTTAATTTATTATTTAGCATTAAATTTTATTTTTGACCCTACTTTTGTATTAGCAAGTTATATGTATAAGTATATTAAGGATAATCGGAGAAATATACTTGACTTTATCACTTTTATAACAGGTAGCAAAACTGAAACTCTTTTTCCTTTCTAATCTTCTTTTTCCACTATAGTCGACATGTTATATTTATCTAACAACTAACTCACCTATTTAAGACCCACTGGCGGTTTCAAGAGCCACAAATTAAAACCAAAATTGGAGTCACTACAAATCCCCATTTCCCTCTCAATAATTAATGCGTGAGGGCACTTCGAAAAAGACACATACTTCGAATCTAGACCACTATAAAAAAACTCAAATAAAATCAAAAAAATAAACATAACACGATTATAAATTAAAGCGTGGATCGATTAATTCCAAGAATTAATTTCAAAAATAACATGCACATCTACATACTTGGAAGAAGAAATCAAGTGACATACTCACAATCCGAAGAAGCAAAGTGGCTCATTGCAATTTGGTTGTGACATGCATGTGGTTTCATTTATTAGGCCGACCAAAAATCACTTTCTTTTTACATTGTCCCACTTAAATTTGTGCATATATATGAATAGTTTGACCACCTTTTTCATACATGAGGGCATGAATATTAAGTTTTTATATTGATATTTGTCGTGTCAAATAATGATGTATAACTGCCCACATATCTATCTTGCATTCATCAATTTAGCGTGTATAGTAGGGAAGAAGGATAAAGGTGATTGTTTCAAGGCCACACATAGACGAATTGGGAAATGCTTCTAATCCATGGGGAGATCTCTCTATCTTTAATTTGAAAAAGGGGTTTTTGTATTTTTCTTTTTTTGGTTTAACAAACATATCATATCATACTTGTCTTATTCTTAATAAATTGATTGGGTTAGAAGTTTTTTTTATAAAAATATGAGAGATTATTTATACGCGTTTGGTGTGAATTTGATTAGGGTGGACACGTACGTAAAGGAAGAAAACTTGGTGGATGACTTATCAGTTTTATCATGATGCTTGGTTGCATATAGAGTACACTTGCGTGTGAGTTTAGTTACATATTATTCAGTGAGAACTGAGAAATCATTCTTTGAAAATTGATTACGCGTTTTTGCAAATAAATTTGTCAAAATAAAAATCGTCCCGCGGGGAGGGAAAGTTTAATTTCCATGCAACATCTCCATCACTCTTCTTTAAAGTTAGAATTCATAACTATATCACAGAACATATCAGTTTCTAATTTAATATATGTAACTTTATATCATAATATGTTTTGTGATACAAAATGATGTTACTGTATCAATGAATTTATGTAATTTTCAGTTATCTAAGTTCTCATTTTAAATAAGTTGGCATTGGAATCAGTCCCTATATTCATCCATAAGTATATATATTTAGTATTCTTTTGTAAAATAAATATTTTAGACTGAAATTGTAATAATTAAAGATAGGTAACCAAAGTATAATGAGACAGTAAAATTTAGTTTTACTTTTGCAAGGTACTAACCGAGTCACCTATTATGATAAACATGTCCACTACTCAGTCTAGAATGCAAACGAGTTAGAATTGTTTGCTTTTAAACCAAAAATATTATAAAATACTCATTCCGTTCCATAGTAATGGAAGCATTTCTTTCCGGCACCAAAATTATGAAAAAGATGTGTAATGTATTAAATAAAAAGATAATAAAGCATGAGATAGGTAAAAATAGAGATAATAAAGTAAGAGAGAGGGAAAAGTAAGAGTAAGAAAATGTGGTAATACTTTTACAGAAAAAAGAAATAACTCTATTACTATAGGACATCCAAAATAGAAAAATGACTCTACTACTTTAAAATAAAGGGAATATATCATAAATGAATAAGCAAAATACATGTAAAAAAAAAAAATCGAAAAGTGTTTTAGGCTAGCAGACTCGAAATATGCTTTCAATATACTCTAATAGTTTTTTTTATAATAACCAAACAAATTTTTCTTTTGTTTCTGGTTTATCATGTTTTAAATACTTCATCTATCTCGAAGTAGATATCACACTTGGATGATGACACGAAATTTTAGGAAATATTGTTTGTGTGTTAAATGGATAGAAAAAATATAGCTTTATCAATTATTGTGAGAGAACTTTTTCTAAAAGAAAAAAAATATACACATCTATTATAAGAAACTAAAAAGGAAATTAGTGTGACATCTACATTCGGATCTTGTTATAAATTGTAGTACATGAGATCATAGATAAATATATAATCGAGCATTCTGCAGTTGAAAATCACAAAAAAATATTTGACTTAGGCTTGGGTTAATAATTTTGATTCGAAATTATTTTTCATGTGTTATGCATAAAGTCATATTTAGGATCACGTGTCTTTGAAAAAAGAATACTCCTCCAATATCAAGTTATTTGAATGAAGAATAAAGGCCAAAACTGGTCAGGATATTTTATGATTTTGATCTTAAACTTTATTTTTGAATTTTTGCATCCTGATCATTTCAAATCGGATCACAATTGGTCATGGACTAATTGTTATGTTAGTTTTTAACGGTCAACGGGTTTAATTCTGATTTTGACCAAATTAGACTGTTAATTATATTTTTACTTCCTAATTATTTTCTTAATTATTTTCTTTAAATTCTTCAAAATATAACAACGAAAATTCATGAATAGGGCAATGCTGCCGCGGACGAATTCCAACGGCGAAACCACCGCTGATTTCGCCTTCACCGCAATGGCGGAGGGAGGTGGTAGGGGGTTCAAATGACCGCCCAAAAAAAAAAATTTATTTAGTACTATTATGTATATATATAGAAAATTTTAATTTTATATTAAAATGTACCCCTATTCCTATTCGACTACTCCTATTTGACTACTCGTACCCCCGAATATAAATTCCTGGATCCGCCACTGCTTCACCGCCACCTTCTTCAGCTTCCGACTCCTCAGCAGCTTCTCTCCGTCGGAATAGCCTAATTTGTAATTCTGCAGAAAATTTCCCTCTTTCTCGCCCGATCGCGGTGGTAGCTCCATGAATTCATCAAATTCTGGCCGCTCTGCCGCGTCGAGAAGATTCTCCAGCCATCGCCGCCGCTTCTCGCTCCGGCGTTGTAGTCGAATTTTTCATTTACTCCGCTGAATCAAATCGTAGGGTTTCGCGAAACTGCGGCATTCATCGCTGCTGCAAACTAATTTTAGATTAGTGCTTAAATTAAGAGAATAAATGTTTAGTTTTTATGATGAAGTTTCTTTACCTGTACTGTTTAATGTTTAGTTACAACGAAAATTCGTGAATAGGGCAATGCTGGTTATTTACTTAGTTCTTCGTTGTTATATTGATACGAATGTTTGTTGGAGGGGAGTGGTTTGGCCAGAATAATAGGGAAGTAGTTAGTGGGGAAATCCCAAGATAATCTCGCCTAATTATTTGTTCAATTTCTAAGATTTTATTGTTATTTTGAATTATTATAGATTTGTTTAGCTGCCTATATAAGGTGGGTCAGTAGGAGTAGCTCATCATCTTGGAGAGATCAGTTTATTGGACGAGTTTTTCTCGTAGGCCTCCTTCGTGAGGATTAGGCCACCGCGGAGGATTTTCCTTTCCTGTTTTGCTATTCAGTTTCTGTCTATTCCAATTCAGTCAAATAAAGCCGAGAATCGAGATATTATTTCCAGATTCATTATTATTCTCTTAGGGTAGTTTATCAAGTCATATGTGGAGGAGTTTATTCCTCTAAAGCATTTCTGTAGAGCACGACTTGTGCTCATTCTTGTCAACAGCCTTTACTCCTAATATATATTTTAAAGAATTTAAAGAAAATAATTACGAAAATAATTAGGGAGTAAAAAATCATAATTAACAGTCTAATTTGATCAAAATCGAGATTAAACCCGTTTACCGTTAAAAACTAACAGAACAGTTAGTCCAAGACCAATTATGATTCGATTTGAAATGTTCAGGATGCAAAAATTCAAAAGATAAAGTTTAGGACCAAAATCGTAAAATGAACATATGTTCAGAGCCAATTTTGGCCTTTACTCTTGAATGAATTGCATTATATTTTGTAATGTCTCAAGTTATTTGAGTTATTTCTATTTATGGCTTAAAATAAAATATTTAATCTCACTTAGTTTATTCTCTCTTTTTCTTTATTTTATTACTTATTTAATTTATTAAACACAGTTTTATTAAATTCTAGATGGAAATATACAATAAAAGCAGTAAGTCGCTTGTAATTATAAGAACTATATTTAAATCTTCTCAAGTCCATTGTTGAGGCCCATATTTTCCAAGGCCATATCCAAAGCCCATGAAAATGTGGTATAGACAGACTGAAGCCCAATTAGTTGTTATATTTAATGAAGTGGGCCATTAAAGAAGCCAATAAATTCAGTTTCGGCCAATTATTGAGGCCCATATTTGCCAAGGCCATATCAAAAGCCCATGAAAAAATGTGACCGACTAAAGAGGGCAATAAAATTGAAAATATTTAACTTAAAAATACATTTTTGGCTTGGGTTTCAAATTTCAATGGAAGAAAACTAGTGACTGCAAATCCAAACTCATCCAAATCCAGAGTGTGACTTTTGTTCAGAGAAGCTAAGGAGAAGATAATGTTGATAACAGTGAGACAAATCTCTTCCTGTTTGTGCTCCACCACATTTCCAAATCACAATTCAGTATCCAAGAAACCTTCTTTTTCTGCAAAGCCGCACAATTATGTCTACAAATCCATTTGCAGAGCAACTCTCACTATCCACAAGAACACCTCCACCAGCAACAACAATCAAAGGTTAAACGTTTATGAATCCCCTATTTTTAGCGGAAAGGGTTTTCCTTCACGCTTTCTTCGTGTTCAATTTCCCAATTTGAACTTTAATTAATCCTGCAATTTTTGCCTGTTTTTGAATCGATGTCTATAATATTTATCTCTGGAAATTGCTCACGTTGATAAAGTTATTATTCATTACATTATGCATATTCTATAATTAGATTTCACAGTACTGATAATGTATTAATTGTTTGTGTTATTTGAGTTCCTGGTGTGAGTTATGTGCTTTTAGGATGATTAAAATTAAAATAGTTCTCCAAATTGCTTAGATAATGGCTTTTTAATCAAACTTGTAGCAATTTGTCTGCTTAATGACCTATTTCAGAGATGGATAGGTTTGGAGATGTTGCTTTTTACATGTCTTTGAAGTAACTAGCATTTAAGGCTTTAACTGCATCAAAAATGCCCTAGTGTATTGACATATTTGTTGTGATTTAAACTTCTCCCAGTTGTGAGAGTTCGTCTTTTGATCCACTGGGTATCGATCCAGGTGGATTCTCAGCTATAAAAACTGCTTGGGAAAGTGTTGTAGAAGTATTTTCTCAAATTTCTGAGGGCAACTCAGGCACACGAAAAGAGAAAGCATCATCTGCAAGAGGAGTGGCAGGTTTCTTTAGTAGCATATCTGTTTTCAGATTTTATGTCCTATATAAATCTTTACTTGCTGCTCTTGGCCATTGCTTAGGATTCTTTGACATTTTCCAGCTGCTATCGAAGATACTAGAATTGATGTTGGGGATTTCTTCAAGGGTCCACTTCCTGGAAAATTTCTCAAGCTTTTAGGCTTTCTTGCTCTATCGCGACTTGGTATATACATACCTCTTGGTGGAGTCAATCGGGAAGCTTTTGTTGGTAATCTCGACCAGAATAGCCTCTTAGGCACTCTAGATTCATTTTCTGGAGGGGGTATTGGTCGGCTTGGAATAGGCTCCCTTGGCATTGTGCCCTTTATCAATGCGCAGATTGTTTTTCAGCTTCTCACTCAAATCTATCCCAAATTGCAAGAACTTCAGAAGCGAGAAGGTGAGGCTGGAAGAAAGAAGGTGCTGCAGTATACTCGATATGCATCTGTTGGCTTTGCAGTTGTGCAGGTAAATGAATGGACAATATAGAGGCTTGCATACAGTGTCATGCCGGGATAGCATCATTCTCCTGGCATTATCAACCTTGTCACCATTTGCTTTTGTGTTTTCTGTAAAAATTTAATTTGCTTGGCAGGCGATTGGACAAGTGTTGTATCTTCGACCATATGTCAATGACTTCAGCACCGAGTGGGCTCTCTCGTCCATTATTATGCTGACTCTAGGCTCGGTGTTGACAACCTATATTGGGGAAAGAATTACCGATTTAAAACTTGGAAATGGTACATCACTATTGATCTTCACAAATATCATATCCTATTTACCGGCATCGTTTGGGAGGACAGTTGCGGAAGCATTTAAAGACGGTAACTATGCTGGACTAGTTGGCATCATTGTCTCTTTCTCCTTGCTGGTCCTTAGCATTGTATATGTGCAGGTACAATTTATCTTTGCTATTCAAGTTGTTGAAATGCTACTACTCATTGGATTCAGTGGAGTGGTTTTTCATGTTTCAGGAAGCAGAGAGGAAAATCCCAATTAATTATGCCTCAAGATATACAAGCGGAGCCGGAGGACTTCAAAAGTCTGCTTACTTACCCTTTAAGGTCACTACATGTTTCTGATATTAACTGTGCTTGTTGCATATATTCACTCTAAGAATTGCCATTAAATCCCGCCTCTGTTGTGAAAATGCGGAAACGAGTCTGTTCAGAAATAAGCTCAGCAAAACATTCATCTATTTATGTCTCTTTTGATTGCCAGTTCCATTTTCAACTTTTACATAACGCCAGCAAGGAAATTTCGTAGTATAAGATTTGCTCTATGCATCGTAATAATTTTATACCAATAGCTTAAGATGAACAGGTGAATAGTTCAGGAGTGATGCCCATCATCTTCTCTACTTCGTCCTTGGCTCTTCCAGGAACTATAGCACGATTTACGGGTCTGAATTTTCTAAAGAAGGCTGCTGTAGGTTTGAACCCTGGGGGTACGTCGTAAATCAATTAAGTTTCATATTGGTTTTTATTAAAGAATCTGCCCAAAATGTGTGATATTTTTATGATTCAGGTTCTCTGTACTTGCCAACAAACATTTTGTTAATAGCATTCTTTAATTACTACTACACCTTCCTGCAACTGGACCCCGACGATGTCAGTGAACAGCTGAAGAGGCAAGGTGCTTCAATCCCGCTTATCCGACCTGGAAAAAGTACTGCTCTTTTCATCAAAACGGTAACGGCCTCCCTCCCTCACCCATATATTATTTATAACTCCATTATGCACAAGTCGTTGAATGCGTTTTGTTGCTTCTATGTTCGGGTTGGATTTGTAGGTACTGAGCAGAATATCAGTTCTGGGTTCTGTATTCTTGGCTATTCTTGCTGCTGGTCCTGCTGTCATTGAGCAAGCAACACATCTTACAGCTTTTAGGGGATTTGCGGGCACGTCTGTCCTCATTCTCGTTGGTTGCGCCACTGATACAGCAAGAAAGGTCG
Organism: Salvia hispanica; assembly: GCF_029641045.1. Taxonomy (NCBI): domain Eukaryota; kingdom Viridiplantae; phylum Streptophyta; class Magnoliopsida; order Lamiales; family Lamiaceae; genus Salvia; species Salvia hispanica. The sequence goes on from NC_142695.1 coordinate 11,842,674, forward strand.
AGGCCGAGATCATTTCCCAGAAGTACAAGACCATAGAATTCTACGACAACGAAAAGTATTGAGACACACACGCTACTTGTAATTGGTGCATGAAGCCTTGTTCGAGGTTCACTGATTAACAAGACATCGTGTAATAACCATTTCCGATTATATATTATCAAATATTTCTACATTCAATGATGAAACTGCAGAGAAAGTAGTAATCTTTTGTATGCATCGACTAGACTAATCGTCTGGCTCAGCAGAGAAGTCGGGCTCCTCAGGTTTTGGGAGTTTAGGCAAATGTACATGTTTAATCTTCTTTCTGGTGTTTGCAGCAAATCTTGAAGCTAGTATCGTCACTCCAAGATTTGAGCTGATTGTCGAGGGGGTCGTCGTTGTAGCAGCTGAAGAATCGCTGCCTTCCATTGCAAACGACTCCATTCTGGCAAGATCCTTAGCCATCTTTCTCCTTTTGAATCTCCGCCACGCAGCTTGTATGAAGCACGCAGCCCAAGTCCTCCAGTGATGAGAATAGAAGCGGAATGTGTGCTGCAGTTTCTTACTGTGTAGGCGCCGGAACTGATTAGCGACGAACTTGAGATCTTCCGCTCGCAACACAAAAGCCTCGACTTCAACAAGGGCGATAACCGTCCTTGTAGAAGAAGGCAAGTTGAGAGCTGATTTCGGGAGCAGAGCCCAGGCTAGGAGCTCCTCCCCGCAGAAATCTCCAGGTCTCAGGGTGATGGAGTTGAAGAAACCAGTCCGACCTCCGTTTGTAGTTGAACTCTCAAGTCGTCCTCTGATGATGAAGAGCATCTCCAACACAGGGTCGCCCTCACGAACAATGTAAGTTCCCTCCGTACTCAACGAAGAAACCAATCGTTCACATATAGCATCGAGTAACTGATCATCCATCTGGGAGAAAAAAGGAACCTGCAAAAACATGAGGAAAGATCACTCTCAGCTATAGATGCAATCCTAGTAAAATTAGTACAGTGATGGAGGATCATACTCGTCGGACAAGGTCCAAGCATAGGTGGCGCTGTATGTCACGGCTCAGATCAACGGGCAACCCATGGAGAATAGCTTCTTCATCCACTCCTCGGGTTGCAAGCCACTTGTATTGAACATAGCGCCTAACACGTTTCCTCAAATCTTCAGGAAGCTGTCTGTGCCGCATCCATTCCTCAGTGTCTCGTCTTTTGAGTCTCCATTCCTCGAGCCTAACCGTTAATGACTGCAAGTAAGTCTGCAAGTAGAAATAGAAATCATACAATTAAAGCCACAACCCAAAAAAGAGACAAATACAGATAGGATTACTCCAGCAACTAAAATAGAAAATGGATCAATTCACTTGCCTGCATATTTCCAATAAGATGTGCAAACAGAACAAGACCCAATATAGCAATGAGAATGGCAAATGATGTTTCTCCAATGTACGTGCTGGTCGACAAATTCTGCCCATATGAACTGAGTAATATAAACGAACACAAGAAGAAGTTAGCAGTCAGTTGGCGAGGAAGGATCAACGAGCAGCTGAATAGCGAAGTATATACAAGTTCTTGATTAACATTGAGGAAAGCAGTAAACGAAATAATAATAGTACCTTAAGTTCTGCAAGCCCCACCATAAGCAGTAGAAGTATCTTCGGACAAAGCTAGAAGATACGACCTGTTTCATTACAGCTTTCTCAAAAATCCCGAATTTGAAGTTAATCTCCTGGTCAGGATCACAACTTTGGAACACCTTGGTGCCATTAATCCAAATATTACGCTCCAAAATATCAGCAGCGTCGCAGTTCAAATACGAGAGAGAACATTTTGTAGGGCTTTCTTCTCTCTTGCATACTGATTTCCAGCAAGACAAGTACCTGTCAACCGACAGTACATACCAGGCCGCGCCTAGGACCTATGACAACAAAATACAATCAGTTGACAGTTGAACAACTGCATTAGGCAAAAACAATAACAGCGCCACGTGCTTACATACATGGCTTGCCAGCATGTAGAGTATCAAATTGTAAGCAGCCCCTGCCCACGCAGTTTTGGTCACCACTCCTGTTGCTTTTATTATTTGAGAACTCAATGGGAAAATGAGGTATAACCTTGGTATATACTGTAACAGTACAATCAGAGCAAGAGCATTGTTGTTATGGTTTGATTTGTTGTTTCTTGTAGCCGGTATGATGAACCAGATGACCATCTGTACCATATAAGCCCAAACAGTCATTAGAATGCAAGAAACAAAACCGGAATCACACGGACTTGAAGAAATGGATATAAACAGATAAGCATACTGTAATAACAAACAATGCCAGCTTTGTGGTTCATAAGAAGCACGTGAAGAAACAAAAACATAATAAGGCAACGGCTTATGGTATCGAGCCTTGGACAATATACACAGGACCAAAATCTACTAGGTTCTACTACTCGTATAGTTTTACAATCAGAATATAACTATACTATCCATCTTCCTCGATTCATCGTTCACCACACTATCCATTTCTCCGAAAATCTACTAGGTTCTACAGACTCTAACTAGACTAGAATTCCACAAACACCAAAAATCTATAGCACATCTTTCACCTTTTCATTCAAGTCAAGGTTACACTTGTATGAAGTCTCAGTAAGCAATATCTCGAAATTGGTTTCATTTTAGCTACAACAACATACCAGGCGATATTTCCTTACATACGTTGTTCCAAATAACAATGTGCCTTAGCAGAAACCGAGAGTAACTAGCATATTACATCAACCTATTTATCACTTGGAGAAACAGAATGTTTAGACCTAAGGAGCAAAAATAGTCAAAGAGAATCATACTGCAAGCTCGATAACCCGGCATACGAACTGAAAATACAATCAGTCACAAGAAATACCTGAGGCAGAGGCAAAGTTGCTACTAGATCAATGAAGAAGTCAGATCTTAGATATCTCCGGGCAATTTTCTTAGGATCCATCACAAGTTCACCCCTACCAAACACTCGTGAACTGGGAGCCACATATGCCGTCCTAAACTTAATCACCACGTGCAAGAGATAGAAAAGATCGGCAATGGTGCGGAAAAAGGTTACGACAATCCGCAACTTGACATCCGTTTTCGCACACCACGAACCCTTACTCCCTCCTATACTAGGCAGGTAAAAATATAGCGGATCGACGAAAAGCGCCAATAGGCAAGAAACTATGAATGCCCTGTTCCAGTTGAGCACAATATCACTACCAGGGTCGAGTATATGCTTGTGGCATGGCTCCTGCTGCTCAGGAAAAACCTTGGCACCACCAAAGTTGAGGGACTTAATTATCTTGCATTTTCTATCAGAATTCAAAACTGTAGATGTCAATTTGTTTTGCTGCTTCCCCTCAGAAGAAAACCTAGAATTTTGAGACAACTCAACACAATATTAGTAAATCCCCAATTCAAGTGATTCAAGATTGTTGAAGGTTAGTGAAGTCCAACAAATTCTCCCAAGCATTATGTTTTTATTAACACAGAACTGACCTCCACTAAGCATAACTGATAAAAATCGATCTTTATTGAGAAAATCAGTCAAATTTTTACATCATTCTTTCAGCATAACTGAGAAAAATCCGATCTTTATTGAGAAAACCAGTTAAATTTTTACATCATTCTTTCCCACTTTACTCAGTTCTATAAAGATAGAGAGCAATTTTAGGAACCCAACAAGATAAAAGGCAGTTTACATACCTCACATTCTTCTCGCTCCTCATCTCCATCTTCAAAAGGCATTAGGCGCCCCCTCTCTAGAAATGGAAATCCAAGAGTAAATATAGCAGCCACAAAAGAAACATAATTAACTTGTTAATGACGATGAAGAGAGTAAAACATTCTTGATCATGTTATTAAATCTGACAACTGACAGAGGGGTTTGCTAAAAATCAAAAAAAGAAAGAGTAAAGAATTGTGAGTGCACAGGGATGTGTGTTCGATTGGTTCTTGGATTTTGAACAAATATTCATATTCTGATTCAAAAGGTGTTAATTAAGCTAATTGTATTTGCAATAAGTCTCTACTGTTTCTAGTCTTGCGACTCATTTATAGAGTAGTCAAAGCAAATCATTATATATTTATTTGGTATTTTTAATAAAGAAAAATGTGATCTTTCACGCCTGTAATTAAGGGTATCAAACTTTTGCCCATAAACATTTTCAACGTTTGTATTTGTTTTATCAATTACGGTCAATCTAAAGGAGATGCTTTTATTTTGGCATATTAATATAAATAATATTTTTTTTCATAAAAATTAATCTTATTTTTGTGATGTTCATAAAAAATAGTCTCTTTATAAAAATGGAAAGTTAACCTTTTATACTCTATCCATTTTTTCTTCTCTATCATATTTTACCCAAATTTTCTAATATCTCTTTTACTTTATTTATTTTTATCTCATTATCTCTCTCTTATTTACCAATTTCTTCATTAAAATCAGTATCGTTCACAAATATAATTATTTTTTGTGAGTGAATGGAATAGTGTTTAATGAATTAGTTGTAAATTATAAAATAGGGTGAAAATAAAATAAGAGAAAATAAAATAAGAGAGATAAAGAAAATAAAGTTAGAGAGAATGAAGAAGTTTATTCTTAAAAAGGAAATTGCCCCACCTAGGCCGTGACAATCCTAAAAGGAATACTCTCAATTAAGTGTGTTTGCTTTTACATTTTATTTTCATCTCTCATGCTTTACTAAATTTTTTTCTCATTCTCTTTTACTTTATCAATATAGTATACACAATATACTATATGGATATTAAGCTCTATAATTAAATTTTTAATATATTAATTCAAAATTATAGTACGCCCTTCGTTCTATAGTAGTGGATATATTTCTTTCCGACACGGAGATTAAGAAAATTTGTGTTAAGCGAGTAGTTAAGTATAGGAAAAATAAAGTACGAAATGAAAAAAGTAAAGAGATGAAGAGAGAATAAAGTAAGAGAGAGTAAATTAAGTGAGACCGTGTTGACTTTTACTAAAAAGAAAATGACTCAACTATTATGGAACGTAGTAAAATAACAAAATAACTCTACTACTATAAAACAGAAGGAGTACATATTTATATTTGTATAATCAATATTTACTTTCACAAGGCATAGGCTGATCGCCGCCTACTGTGATAACTTGTTTCTATTAATTACTCCCTCCATCCACAAAAAATAGATCACTTTGCGTATGGCCCGGGTTTTAATGTAGAATTGGTAACGTAAGAGAGAGGGGGAAAAAAGTAGGTAAAGTAAGAGAGATAAGGAGAAAAAGTGAGTAAAGTATGAGAGAGGGAAGAAAAAGTGGGAAAAGTATGAGAGATAAACTTTCCATTTTAAGAAAGTGATCTATTTTTTGTGGACGTCCCAAAATGATAAAAGTGATCTATTGTTTGTGGACGGAGGGAGTAATCTACAGTGCCAAAGATTCAGGTTTTTTTACTTTCAGACATTAAACATTACTTCATCCGTCTGCTATTAGGAGTCTCATTTCTTTTCGGTATGGGTTTTAATAATTATTAAGAAAAGTAAGTGAAAAAAATTAGTGGAATTAGGCCTGTCTAAATGGGTATCGGGTATTGAATACCCGATATCTGAACCCGAAAATTTCGGATAATTGGATACCTTTTCGGGTTTCGGATCGGGATCGGATTTGGATTTGAATTATCGAGTATCGAGTAACCCGATACCCGAATTATCCGAATTTTTGTAAAAATATTAAAAAATTGTGTATTTATTCTGATTTTTAAAAATTTATGTAATTAAATATAATTTTGCTTAAATGATTTCATTTTAGTTAATAGTCAGTGACTTAGGGAGTTAGGTAATACCCCACAATTCATACCGTCAGTGACTTAGGGAGTTAGGTAATACCCCACAATTCATATATACTGCCTCCCTCCGCCATCACTTGCTGCCGTGGTGCCGTCTCCCCTCCCAACGTCGTGTGCTCTCCTCTCGGCCGCCGCCCTCTACTGCGCAGCTACTGTCGCCCTCTACTTATAAATTTTGTATTTTCAAAGTTCGTAGTTATTTCTCTTATATACTATTTCAAGTTTGTGTATTAAATTTGAATTATTGCATTTCTAAAAGTTTGTGCTTAATTTTTTTAAAAAAAATCAAAATCACAATTGGGACTGGATAGTGGATACCCGAATCGGGTAATTGGGTACCCGAAATCAGATTCGGATCGGGTATTGGATATTAGTTTTAGGGAATTTCGGGATCGGGTACCCGAAATTTTTGCATCGGGTATCCACGGGTACCCAATTTGACAGGCCTAAGTGGAATATGTTGGGGTTTGTATACTAAAAGATGCTTCGAGCGTACATGCCTTTGTACAGTCAGCTTGTGCATGTATACGAGAAACGCCACGTCCACTTGTTTACCTATTTATGAGAATAAATAATATAATATAATGGTTTATTATTGAAATATAATAAACAAGTCTAAGACTTTTTACTAAGAAGGTCAAGTAGGGAAATTCAATGAATCTCCTCATGAGTTTTCCAGTAGGGGACTTGGCCAGATCTAGTAAGAAGAAAAACGTATTCACAACCTAGATAGGCTTTGGCTACCTATTGGTACGGTTGCGGTGTTTGTGATAATTCTCTCTTACCTAAGAAGAGATTAGTAACACCGGTGTGGTAAAGCACTGAAAGGATCTAATCCGAAATGTATTCTTTATTGCTATCTACTGAAAGAATATATTTCAGAAAGTTTAGTATTTTCTAGTCTATGATATTAATATCAATATTGTTTATTCAATCAAACGCCACTTTAACTTATCAATATGTGGGAGTTTGTACGTAACTCAAGTTCATGATATCTTGGGTGGTAGTAATTGAATAACATGAAGGTATTAGAATATTATTTCATAGAATTCGCGTGCCCAGTGCGGTATGATTAAATCCCTAAAAGGGTGATCCCCGATGAGGTGTTTGAAAGAGGAATTTATTATTCAGAAATCTGCGCAGTTGGAATTTATTCCACGAATAATAAATAAAGTTTCAAACTAGAAAAACTCTTTGGAGAATTAATTTAATTCTAGTCACATAGCAGACAAAAGAATTAAATTGATGGATCAAGATAATCTTAAACGCGGGAAATATTATAAAATAAAATGGACCCAAGTTATTTGTAATTTGATGATTTAAGTGGGAGTGCAATATTATTCTTTAGTGGAACAAAATAATATTCCACTGATAATATATTAAATTATGGGTCTTTTGATTTAATTAGTAATTTATCTAATGGGTGAGCCCAACACTTAAGTCATTCCATGGATCCCCATCCTAGCCCCCCAACAAGTCCATGCTTATAAATAGTGTAGAGATGGGAAACCCTAGTAAGCACTCCACACATCACAAACCCTAACCCTAGCCGCCATAACCGGCGCTCTCTCTCTCCCTTCTTGCCTCGGTTTTCGTGCCTTTGCACGAGGGAGATTACGGTTTTGGTTTTTGTTCTTGTTCTATCCTAATTCATAGGATTAGATCAAGACAATTTCGTGTTCGTGTTGGTTTTCCCTAGATCTCATATCACTTTTATTTGGTTCTTCGAGATCCGCCTACACGGATGGAGAATCAAGGACACGGGAATAGGTTGGAAGATTCACGGTCGATAAACCAAGGATCTCCGGGTGGTGCAGCTAGCAACTTCGATCCTATGATGGATCAAGATGAGGTAATAATCGAATCTACATCGAATATGCATGATTATGTGTTTATTTGATGTTATATCTATAGATCTATGTTTATTGCATGAAATTGGAGTCGAATGCATAATCACCTAAATAGATCCGGTCTAGGACCTGTTTGGTTTCCGTGTCTTCCGCTGCGGTAGTCCCAACAGAATATTGGTCCCACATGTACTATATTAATTTTAAATTAAAAATGGATATAGGGTATTGGATACCCGTTATCCAAACCCGAAAAAATCAGGTAATTGGATACCTGAAACCCAATTTTTCGGGTTTCAGTTAGGGATCGGGTAGTGAGAATTTTGGATTGTCGGGTATCGGATAACCCGATACCCGATCGGATATACGCGAATTATCTGATTTTTTTAAAAAGAATTAATAAATTATATTTTTATTCTAATTAAATATAATTTTCTTTCTTCATAGTTAGTGCAATTGGCTATTAGTGACTTAGGATCGTATACCCCAAAATTCATAGCGCCTCCCTCACCTCTCCAGCTATGCTCTCTCGGTTGCGCCTCCCTCCGCCGCCGCGGCGTCTCCTCTCCCAGCGTCGCGTGCTCTCCTCTCAGCCGCCGCCCTCTACTGCCCAGCTACTGCCACCCTTTCTTCCGCCATATGCAACTGCCAAAGCCACCGATGACGCCGGAATAGTAGTCCCGTCACTGCCTCAATTATTGACATTGCATAAATCCCCATATCAAATTAAAGTTGCTACCACCTCCACCTAATTTGAATTGGGTTTCTTGGATTCTATTTAAAGGAAAAATTTAATGCCTTGAAATTACAATATTGAGTTTATAATTCTAAGCCTTAACTAAAACATAAGCCTTGATTCTAAAACACAAAAAGAAAAATGGTGTCTTGATCACAAGAAAATATGATTTTGATTCCAAAACAGAAAATAAAAAACGGTGTCTTGATTCTGAAACACTAAAGAAAAAGAAAAATGGTGTCATGATAATTAGAACTAAATAATACTCCCTTCGTCCACGAATAAGAGCCCGTTTTTTCATTTTTGGTTCATCCACGAATAAGAGTCCCGGTTCATAATTATCATAAATGGTAAAGAGACCCCACATTCCACTCACATATCATTTAAAACTAATATATACAAGTGAGACCCCTATTCCACTAACTTTCTTTCACCCACTTTTCTTTACATTTCTTAAAACCCGCGCCATTTAAAAATGTGACTCTTAATCGTAGAAGGAGGGAGTACTTAATAGTATTAAATATATTCTAAAGGTTTGTAATTAATTCTTTTTTTAAAAAATCAAATCACAATCGGGACTGGATACCCGAGTCGGGTATCTGGGTACCCAAAATTAAATTCGGATCGGGTATCGAGTATTGGTTTTTAGAAATTTCGGGATCGGGTATCCAAAAATTTCGGATTTGATAGGCCTAGAAATGTAAGTGGAATGAGTTAGTTGAAGGTAAGACCATATTACCATTTATAGTAAAAGTGAACCGAGACTCCTATTCGTGAGCGGACTAAAATGAAAAAAACGAGACTCCTATATACGGACAGAGAGAGTATAATATAGTCGGATAGTCCCTTCATCGCATAAAATATTACGCACTTGGATAATGACACGGGATTTTAAGAGATATTGTTTTATGTGTTAGTGAAGAGAATATTTATATTAATGTGAGAGTGAACTTTTTACAAAAAAAGAAACGTGACATCTTTTGTCGGACAAACTAAAGAGTAAAGTATGACATCTTTTACGGGATAGGAGAAAATATTATAAATGAACAAGCAAAGTATAATATAATAAAAATATTCATGCTCATTGACTGATAAAATGGATGAAGCGTTCCCATATACTCCCTCACTTCTCTCACCGTTAGTCATTTTTTTCATTTTGGAAAGTTCTCTCATAGTTGAGCCATTTTCATATATATATTTGTACTAATTAATACTTTTTCTCACTCTTACTGTACTTTCTCTTACTTTTACTCTCTCTACTTTATTCACTTTCTACTCTATTCTTTTTTACTTTTTTTTTCTCTCTCATACTTTTAGAGATCTATCTACTTAACACGCTAAACATCTCTTTCTTAAACTTCGTAACGAAAAGTTTCACCTAAACTATGAGGGAATAGAGGGAGTACTAATTGTAGCTCCCACCGTCCTGCTTTAGGAGTCCCGGTTGAGTCGGACACATGTTTTAAGAAAGTGTCTGAGTGTGTAATAAATAAATGTTGTAGTGAATGTTGGGACCCACTTTTAGTTGAGTGTGTAATAAATAAATGTTGTAGTGATGTCGAGACCCACTTTGAACATTTTTTTACTTAATTTGTAGGCAATTTTTATTAGTTTATCCCAATCGGGATTTCTAAACTGGGACGTCCGAAATTGATCAAATGGGATTCCTAAAGCGGGACAAATGGAGTAATATATTATTGCCAAAAGTGAATAATAAATCCCACTATTTCTTTTATCTACTCTTGTAACATCCCTAACCTAAAATGTGTCATTAATATTTTTGCGTTTTATGTTGTTATTTTCATAATGAATATATTAAAAATATATCATAGAGGATAATACTTAATAAGGGGTGATTGTGGTAAAATATAGTTAAATCTATATGTGTGTGTGTGTGTGACACATACCATATATATGTAATCTTATAAATTAATTGAAGTAATAAAATATATTAGTTCAATATTATTATGCATACATATACGTGTATACTATGACTGTGACATAAGTAGATATATATTGTGAAAATAACTTATTTTCTTAAATAAGAAATTATTTGGAAAAATAATGGTGACGTGTGTGAGTGCATGCATGGAACATTATATTTTAAAGAAATGACATGTGTAAACTACATTAGTAGCTTAGTCGACAAGGCTGGCCTATACATTAATTATATAGAATAAATCATTAAAAAGAGAGAGATAGAAAAAATATAAATTCACGCTGACATTAGAGAGTGAGAGGGGGGATGGGAGAAATATAGTTAGATAAATAGGTGGTATTTGTTTTAGACTATTTTCGGGTGGAGAAGTGAACCTGAAGAAAAATAAGCGAGGGCAACCTTCATGTATATACTACATAGTTGTAGATCAGAAAATAGAATCAGAGGCTAGATTGGATTACCATTTATCGTGATCAGGTGTGTATAAATCACACTTTTAATTTTACACGCGCTACGTAGTTAATTGCTATGTGTTGACTTGGGGTGAATATTTGGATTATATGATATGAATCTAATATGGTTGTTAAATTTAATATCGATTGTGGAATATGACATGGATATCAATAGATATGTGAATGGTGCTATGATTAAGTTTAGATGGTATTAGAGTTTCTTCAATCATTGAATTAAAGAGGATCTGCGACAATCTTGCCCTGGATCTGAAATCACAGTGGACATATTGGGACCTTCAGGTCAATCACAATGGGACCTACGGGTCAAATCATATTGGGACCTTCGGGTCAATCACAATGGGACCTTCGGGTCAATCATATTGGGACCTTCGGGTCAATCACAATGGGACCTTCGGGTCAATCATATTGGGACCTTCGGGTCAAATCACAATGGGACCTACGGGTCAATCATATCGGCATAGTGAAAATCCCGGGCAGATACTAGGCTTTGTCACATAATAATAAATTGATCATAGAGGCATATGCATATGGAAATGAAATTATTTATGATATATGCTTTGTATTGTGTATGATTATATACGTTATTTCGTGGGTTAATGAAAAGAGGGAGAGTAAAGTAAGTGAAAGGAAAACGTAGAGATTGTATTATTTTTATGAATTTTGTTTATGGAACCGAAAGAATATTTGTTTATTACAAATATGGACGTCAGAGGGGTTGAGGTGTGACAACTCTTTTCGTTGCTGGGGTTTGGTACCCCTTGCACAGGGGAAGACTTGTACAATATAAATAAATCAGACAAGGATCTATTTGACCGACTATGCGATTAATCAATTAACATAGTAAACAGTTAATTGCATGCTAGAACGCAAATAATTCACCCTCAAAGAAAGTAAATCCTAAACATGAATACTACATTTTAGAGTTACCGATTTGATTCTCCAAAGAATCGTCGATTGCTCGCGCCTTTTCCGCGTGATGATCTTCAATACTAGACCACAGATCTTCTCTCTGGTTCCCGAACCGTATTCCGATATCAGTGTGGGCTGATCTCACCGGGATACTAGGACTTAAATAAAAGAGACAGAAAAGTCGATTTCACGGAGGAGAGCTGGAGAGAAAAAATCGTCCCCTTCTCTGTGATGGAGTGGACGAAAATTTTAAGAAAAAAATAATGTGTGTATTTTCTGTCTCCTTTATTCTCCTATTTATATTAAGTTCGTTTCGGCCCAGACAAGGATCTATGGAATGTTTTGGATATGGGCTCACCCAATTTACTTTTTACTAATTAAATTGAACCCATAATTTAATACAAGCTTTAATTGGAATATTACGAGCAGCCACTATAGAAGCAATATTGTACTCTCCCCATCCAAATCCGAAATTACAAGTAATCCGGGTTTCCGTTATTTATATTATTTATTTCCCGTGCTTAAGATAGAAATGTCCATTAATTAATTAATGTTTGCTATGGACTTAATTAATTAACATCTTATAAATTCCAAGAGTTGACTTAGCAAGAAACACTTACTTATTATTTATAGAGTAATAAAACTCCAACTGACCAATTTTCCGAATAATAAAACATTGTTCGAGCTCCTCTTGAGGACATTATCAACCGAGACTCACCTCGCGCACGATTCAACAGAATATCAATCCTAGCACCGCTAGATATCAATCACCACTACCCAATATATCAGGATTATTGGGTTGCGAAAAACTCGCACCATTTGATAAGTCAAAGTAGTGCATAATCAATACCGTATGCTCAATGCTAATGCATGTAGATTAAGAAATAGTATTTTATCAAGACCTAGTATTTTCAGTAGATAGCAAAAAGACACGTCTTCTTGTTAGATCCGTTGAGTGCTATACCACACCAATGGCATCTTATTTCAGTAAGACTTAGAAATATGCTGACTGACATTGCAACCTTTCACGATAGGTAGCAAAAGCCTATATAGGTTGTGAAATTCTTCTTTCTTTTTTGCAAAGCATTGCATAGAACTGACCGTGTTACCTTAAAGTGGACGACGCCCACAACCGGTCTACTAAGAAAAAGACTTAGGCTTTGTTTACTTCTTATACATTAAAATGTTTGTAAAACATCTTATAAATGCACAAGCAAACACAATGTAATAATAATAGTGATTCTATTCGTGCGAAACTGCTCGAATAATACTGAATCGGGTTAAAAGTGGATTGTAGAGTTTTTCGTATACAAGCAAGATTCTATTCGTACGCGAAAGACGCTTTTCAGTTTACCAAACCTAACTTTCGTCCCCCATTAATTGACATCAATTTTTTTTCCGTCCCCTATTAATTGACACTCTTACTTTTTACTACTTTTGATAATAGACCCTACATTCCACTAACTCCTTTCACTCACATTTTATTATAAGAGCATTTCCAATGGTCCGGCGATAACACTCGGCGATTTTTCGCCGAATATCGCCGACCGTTGGGAGTGTTTCGGCGTTTTTTCGGCGTTAATTCGGTAGAATTAACGCCGACTCCCGCTGCATCGCCGAGTTATCGCCGAATCATCGGCGCCCACTGTAGGCGCGATTCGGCGATAAATCGGCGTTTTTTTTTTCCAACGGCTATAATTCCAAACCTATATATAATTCCTCCTCCTCCTCCATTCATCACACACAATCTTCATTCTCTCAATTTTTCAATCTCATTATCTCAATCTTCAATCTTCAATCTTCATTTTTCAAAATTATGAGTTCAAGTAGGAAAAATTCCCGGAAAGGTAAGGGCAAAGAGCCGAGTCCGCAAATTCCCAACCCCACTGATGAAACAAATCAGCAGTGGATGAACTCGTTGTTGTCGATGGGTTCTCCTCCCGGCCAATATCCATATGCAGGTCCGTCCCCATTGCAGACTCCTCCGGTGCGCAGACTTTCTCCGTACTTCCAGTCTGCTCTCAACATGCCCTCTCCAGCTGACGATGTGTATCGCCCCCAGATAGTCACATCGTTGTTCGACACCCCTGGATCAACCCCAGACGACGAAGGATCTCAGGACGCGACATACACAACGGATCCAACACTCAGCACGGACGACTACGAGGTGGAAGAAACGCCCGCCGAGCCGCCTTCCAGGAGCAGGAAGGGGAAGGCGCCGGCGTCGACGCCTGCGACTGATACGGCTTCCGATGAGAAGCCGAAGCGGGTAAGGACTACTTACACTCTGGAAGAGTCCGAGCTGATAGCCAACTGCTGGGCGGACACGACGCAGAACGCGGAGCGCAGCAACTACCAGACTGAGATCATGTTCTAGGAGCGGGTTGCGGAGAAGTACACGAGCAACAAGACTGCCTCGATGAAGGACCATGGCAGCGAGGTGATCCGCCGGCATTGGGAGCGCCTCATGAGGGACTGCGGCCATTTCAACGGTATATATTCTAACTTGATGACGAACATGACGAGTGGCCAGAACGAGCACATGGTCCTAGATGAGGCCATCCAGAGGTATAGTGGCCAGTTCTTGTCGAAGGGCTTCAAGTATTGGAACATCTATGATAGGCTGAAGGATCTCCCCAAATTCCGGACGGGGATGCACAGCGCGCTGCACGGAAAATCAGTGCGCTCGCGACTTAGCGGTGCGGAGAGCGAGGGGAGCGCGTCCCCCATCGACTTGACTGGGGATGGTCCGCACGAGCGCCCTATGGGAGCGAAGAAGGCGAAGGGGAGGCGGAAGGGGAAGGGCGCATCGTCGGATGCCCAGTCGGAACCCCAGTTCATACAACAAGCCACGCTCTCTGCCAATGTCGCCAATCTGACGCAGCTGTACACGCTGTACTTCACCGGCGGCGGAACCCCAGAAGAGAAGCAGTCCCTCTGGTCGACCATCCAAAATTCGAAGATCCTGATGGGCCTCCCGCCGGACGCCCCTCCCTCTTAGTTTTTTAAATCTTTGTTTTTTATGGTTTTTTATTTGTAGTTTTTTTTTCTCGTTGTATTATATTTTGCAATGATTAATACAACGATGAATTGTTCATTATAAATCTATTTGTTAAACACATTTGTAGGGAAAATTAAACAATATTAGTGATCATGTAAAAATGAAATGTTGAGTTAGGGAAAAATAAGGGAGAAATAAGGGAGATACCATTGGAGCAGTTGGCTAAAAGTTGGCTAAAAATTGGGGATAAATTTTGGTGCTGATATGGCGCTGATGTGGCAGGAGTTAGGGAGAAATAAGGGAGTTTTTAGGGAGAGCATTGGGAATGCTCTAAAATGAATATATAAAAGTAGGGCTCACATTCCACTAACTTATTCAATCCACTTTCCACTACATTTCTTAAAACACGTGTCAAGTCAAATGGTGTCAAAATAATGGGGGACGGATGGAGTACTTTATATGCAATGTGGAAGTCCTAATGTTTATACTTCATTTGGTCTCCATTAAATATCTCCTACTATTTCCTTATTTGGACGGTACTCAATAAATGTCTCATTTTACTTTTATCTGTTTTGGCAATGAACCCTATATTTCATTAACTCATTATCACTCTCATTTTATTATAAAATAAATATATAAAAGTATGATCCACATACCACTAACTTTTTTTATCCACTTTTACCAATAAAGTCAAACAATTTCATAAAACTCGCACCGATCAATAATGTGACATTAATAGCGAGGTTAAATACCGCTCTCTCCATTTTGGCTAAAATAATACATTTTTTAGCCGGCATGAGAATTTAGAAGTTAATATGTTTAATTAGAGAGAGAAAATGTGTGTGTAATTATTAAATGCAGAGAGAAAGAGAAATAAATATTTTAATCGGAGAGGAAAAACTGGTTATTGATATGCATATAAAACTAATAGTACTATTATTCTTTGAAAACAAACTTTGTGTAGTATTTTTGAAATTTTCCTCCCGGTTCAATATGGAATTGAAAATTAATTTAATTAGAGAATTTAAACCTGATTAAAAAGTTGAAATAAAATCAGTGGTGCAGTTCAATTTAATTTTTCAGTGTGAGTTCGATTTGACTTGCCAAATAGTACTCCTCCGTCCTATAGTAATAGGAGCGTTTTTCCGTTTCCGTCCGTTCCATAGTAATAGAGTCATTTCCCTTTTTAGTAAAAGTCAACACATTTTTCCATACCTATTTTACTCTCTCTTACTTTTTTCTATCTTCATCTCTCTACCTTTTTCATTTTCCACTTTATTCTCTCTTTACTTAACTCACCTAACACAATTTTTCTTAATTTCCGTCCCGAAAATTTTTGCCTCCATTACTATGGAACGGTCTTGTTTGATTCAAAATCTTATTTGGTCTTATCATATTAAAATTTTAAATTATGTAAGATTAATGTTACGTGCACTCCACGACTTTCATACAAAAGTCTCAATTAGTGACCTCACATATATCCTTGATGGCACACAGAATTCATTCATTGGGTTGTGAACATCTTACATAGGAGAATAGATGAAGGTGCCCACCAATATATTAGTGCTCTCTGAGTCACTCTCTGATCAATGATAGAGACACAAATTTAACGAGGGAATGGATTTCCAGCTGTGCTTCCACCAAGCAGGGAGTGTTGTGCTCTCACAGCACATTTTAAAAAAAAACTTAATAAATATTTTAACATTTTATTTTATAAATAAAATATCCAGTTGTGAGAGCACAATACTCTCTGCTGTGGTGGCAGTAGGGGATCCATCTCCATTTAACGATGGGTACAAGTTTCTGTTTGTTTGTTTTTTTTTCCTTGTGTCAATGTCATCAAAAACAGCTACATCAACACGAGTAATAAGAGATTGCAAAAGAGCCATCTTAGCTAGAGATATACAGAATTCATTCATTTAGGAAATTTAATGGGTTATTAAGCATCTTACACAGGGAACAGATGAAGGTGCCACCAATATATTAATGGTCTCAACTCCAATTCTAATTAATTTAACGTCTCATTAGAGTCCAAACTCAAATTACTCAAATTCGTATAGGTTTGACCTAAAGTGTGCAATATCAAATTAATATACAATAGACGATCAAGTGCTATCTGAACCCAGATGACTTGGGTCAGGCGCTAAGACCACGTTTATCGGTATTGCATGGTCGACCGCCACGTCACCATGCATTTAAAAAAAAATAAAGAATGAATTCAAGGGTCTCTCTCTCTTCGACAATGGTTGGTCAAATGGCAACCACCAACCTCTTGGTTGGTCAAATTTATTAATGGTTCAGCCAATGAGATTGTGCCAAATGGCACATTCTCATTGGCTGTTATTTTTTTTTTCTATAATTAATATACCTCGAAAATAAAATATTAAATAATTATAAAAATTATATCAAAATTCATAATTTTTCATTCTCTATAAATAGAGACCACATTTGCTATAGCTTTGAAAAAAAAAATCTTATCTTTTCTCATTCTATAATCCTTTCTTTGATATAATTTCTTATTTTTTGGTCCTCTTTGTTGTTCATCATGGATGATGATGAGATATTCTCTGATTCTCAAAATTTCTACTCAACCCAAAATTTCAACCCTTCCCAAACTTTCAATCCTTCCCAAGATTATATCCCTAGCTTTGATCATTTTCCAAATTCTAGCCAATTTGAAACTAATGTGAATGCTTCAAACGCTTCCACATGGTTGGAATGAGCAAGAAGACAATGCGCTAATGTCTGCTTGGTGTTTCATCAGCGCAAATGCATGTGTTGGCACCAACCGAACTAGTGCGAATCTATGGGAAAATATTCTTGTTCAATATGAACAAACAAGAAAAGAAAATCCAACAATGGGCGCACAGAGGAGTTTGGAGTCATTGAGACAGCGCTACAGACGACTCAACGCAAATGTCTCCAAGTGGATTGCTGCATACAAGCGTGCACACGAACGAGCTACAAGCGGCCAATCTAATGAGGACATTGAGAAAGCCGCTCAACAAATCTATGGTAAGGGTAAATTTACTCACCATCAGGTGTTTGAGAGCGTGATGCGACACCATCCCAAGTGGGAATTGAAGTTGAATAGCACCGGTTCATCGCGATACCAGCCAGATGACGACAGCCTTGAAGAAAGTCGTGGAAGCTCAAAAAGGTCGAGGACTAGTGAGGAGGGAGGACCTCAAATTAACTCCACACCTGGGAGTGTTTCTTCAACATTACAACGTCCTATTGGAAGAGACAAAGCTAAGGCTAAGGCTAAAAGAAAAGGCAAAGAAGTTGCAACACCATCATATACGGTTCCTAATGATTTCACTGCAGCACTGCGTGAAATGAGAGTCACACGTGAAAGGGAATGTGATATTCAAGAACGGAAGATCAAGGCAACTAGTGATATTCAGGAACGGAACATCAAGGCAGCTATCCTTACTCCGCTGATGGCTAGGAGGGACGTAACTCCAGAAGAAGAAACGCTGAAACGCAATCTAATAGCAGAATTGTTTGGGAAGTGATCGTAGTTTATCTGTTTTCAATGTATGTTTCTTAGTATGTAACTTTCAACTTCTATTGCTTAGTATGTAATCTCCAATTTCCGTTGCTTAGTATGTAACTTTTATTTGGCGCTTGCTTAGTATGTAATCTCCAATTTCCGTTGCTTAGTATGTAACCTTTAATTTCGGTTGCTTATGTAATTTCCAGTTTATGTGATAAGCCCTTCAATCAAAGCATGAATAGATAAAATGTGCTCACAAGTGGTGGTGGAACCCATTAGAAACTCATGTGATCACGGATAATGGAAGTATGCCTACATGACAAGACATTTTCCACTCACAAGTGGTGGTGAAAGCCATTACTCAACCCATGTGATCACCAATAATGGAAGTATGCCCACATGATAAGTCATTTTCCACTCACAAGTGGTGGTGGAATCCATTAGAAACTCATGTGATCACGAATAATGGAAGTATGCCTACATGACAAGACATTTTCCACTCACAAGTGATGGTGAAATCCATTACTCAACCCATGTGATCACGAAAATCAAAGTATGACTGCATGACAAGTCATTTTCCACTCACAAGTGTTGGTGGAATCCAATAGAAACTCATGTGATCACGAAAATCAAAGTATGATACATGACAAGCCATTCTCCATCACAAGTGGTGGTGGAATCCAATAGAAACCCATGTGATCATGAAAATCAAAGTATGACTACATGACAAGTCATTCTCCATCACAAGTGGTGGTGGAATCCAATAGAAAACCCATGTGATCACGAAAATCAAAGTATGACTACATTACAAGTCATTTTTTTTTTATCACAAGTGGTGGTAAAATCCAAGGAAAACCCATGTGCTCACAAATGATAGTAGTGGAAGCCTATGCTCAACAAATAACTTCTACATATATTTACCTATATGCTTCATGAAAGTTACACACAAATCCTCTCACAATTATTGAGTCAAATCTCCCTAAAAAATATCATCAAGTTCTAATTTTGAAGCTTTCAATCTTCTCGAAGACAATGAATGGGAAGAAAAAATTGTTGAACAAAATCAACAACTCGATCAACTAATCCAGGATGTAGCTATTTGGCCAACAACCCTGTCTTCACAACCTACAACCCACACGGTTAGAGCTAGAAGGAGATACATTGAAAGGAAACGCGAGGAGGGTCATGATATTATTTTCGAGCAATACTTTGCTGAAGATCCAATCTATCCTCCGGATTTTTTCCGAACAAGGTATCGCATGCGAAAACCTTTGTTCGAAAAAATAATGAACAAGCTCGTCGAGACCGACAACTTTTTTATGCAAAAGCGTGATGCTACTGGTCGGCTTGGCATGTCTGCCATTCAGAAATGTACAGCAGCGATGAGGGTGTTGGCCTACGGGACGGCGGCCGACTTGCATGACGAATATTTGAGAATGAGCGCACAACTCATTCGCAAATCTCTCATCAAGTTCGTTGAAGGTGTAATTTCTAACTTTGGCGATGAGTACTTGCGAAAGCCCACCGAAGAAGACTTGGCAAGACTTCTGCATATTGGAGAACAACGTGGGTTTCCAGGCATGTTGGGTAGTATTGACTGCATGCATTGGGAATGGAAAAATTGTCCCACTTCATGGGCTGGACAATATGCGGGAAGAAGCGGGAGTCCGACAATCATCTTGGAAGCAGTAGCATCTCAAGATCTGTGGATCTGGCATGCTTTTTTTGGAACTCCAGGTTCGAAAAATGATATTAATGTGCTTGATCAATCTCCTGTTTTTGATGATATTTTGGAAAGTCGAGCACCGAAGGTCAATTACATAGTAAATGGCCACGAAAAAAATATGGGGTATTATCTCACTGATGGCATATATCCTCAATGGGCGGCATTTGTCAAATCTATTCCAAGTCCACAAACGATGAAGCACAAGTTGTTTGCTCGACATCAAGAGTCCGCGCGAAAAGATGTTGAGCGAGCTTTTGGTGTTTTGCAAGCTCGTTTTGCTTTTATCAAATGCCCATGTCTTATTTGGGATCGTGATATTATGGGGAAAATAATGATTGCTTGCATAATCTTGCATAATATGATAGTGGAAGATGAAAGAAGCACGTATTCAAACTATTGTGATCCAGCCGAATTTATTCAAGATCGACTTGGACGAAGTAGTCGTGAGAATGAAGGTGGAGATGCGAATAATGATTTCATATATTCTACGAATAGGATCGCGAGTCTAGCTTCTTACATGAAAAATAAAGCCCAACTTCAAAACAGAGAAGCTCACAAAGCTCTGCTAAACGATTTGGTTGAGCATATATCGGCGAAATTCGGCAATTCCAATTGAATGTCTAGTTTTCATCTTATGTATGATAACTAATTATGTATTTTCAATTTCGTATTTCAATTATTGTAATTTATGTTTTTTTTAAGTTTGTCTTTATAATTTTTAGTTTGTCATTGATTGCGTTTAATCATAATTTTATTATGCAATAATAAATATTCATGTAATAATATTCTTATTTAAAAAATGATATAAAAATAAATGTATAATAGTGTGGTTGGGTGGTCATTGATAAACCATGAAAATAGGTGTGGTTGGGTTGGATGAATATTGATGATGTGGAAGATGATGTGGAGGAGATAGAAATGAATTAAATGTTGAAAAAGTGGATGGTTGGGTTGGGTTGGATGGTTGCTGATAAACATGGTCTAAATGACGCAAGTCAGAGCTGAATCCAGAATGACCCAAGGGTCAGAAGCCTTAAATGCTTCGATGTGTCAACTGCGATCTCAATATAATTCCAATCAGTTTAAAATCTTTCAGCCAGGTGATCCAAAAACAAATCTGTTATATGTAATCAACCGTTTTAACAGAAATTTTACAATTGAAATACCAACACATAAATAATTAACTTGAAAAGTTAAGTAAGATGATTTACAAGGGGTGTGCGAAGGAAATATATCTCCTCGCCGTGGTACTCTCTGCATCGAAAATAGTATTCCGTGTACATTACACCGGCAAAGATCCTCATGATCGAAATACTGTTGACGAAGAAGAGGCCGTACACTGGTAGATTAAGCCTCCCCCGATCGCCCACAATCATCCAGAAACCAAACACAAGAATCAAATACATAAAAGAAAAAAACAAGTTGACCATAAACCCATCGAGTCTCCGCCCTTGAACAAGTTCCTCGGCTCTCTCCACCGCCACCGCCTCACACCCGTCTTCTTCCAAAGCCGGAATAACGGCCGCCACGCTCCAAACAACCGCGGTGTAGAGGCGCAAAACGAAACACGCAAACAAGGCCACTATCCAAAAGGGATTTTTCGGATCGTACAAAACTTCAACAACAGCCACAGCCGTTACGATCAGCCACACGATATGCTTCGGATGTCGCGGTCGCCGGTACTTAACCCTCAACCGACCTGTCCATTTCGCTTTCAGACAGTCGAATACTTCTTGCAACGGTAATATTCTGCCGCCGTTGTACGACGCGGCCGTTGCTATCACCGCTGCGATCCACGACGCCTTGGCGATCGCCAAATAAGCGGCCAATAAACACAAGTACGCTACCAAAATAAACGCGGTGAATATTTCTATTTTTAGGTTGGAGACGGCGGAGCCGGAGAAGTTGGCGGCGGTTTGGTAGATGAAAGTGAATATCAGAAAGAGGATGGATGAGAGGAAAATGGAAACTGCGGTGATTGATGCTATTACTTTTGCATTTTTGAAAACGAGTTTGATTGATTCGGTGTAAATTTTCAAGAAGCCAAAAATGTGTGAGAATTCCATGGTGTGAAATTCAGAGGTATGAGAAAATGTATTAGTGAGTGCATATATGATCATATAATTATAATTTGTGGAGTCAGTTTTGGCTTGCGGAAAAGTATTTCAATATTGTAATATAAATTAATAATTTGAGACCTTCATTGTTTGGACTTTGGATGATGGTTTAATTTTTCAAGTTAATCATTGTTTTTCTTGACTCGCTCAAATACGTCTTGTCTAACTCAAATACGAACAAGCAATTTAAATGCAACAATAATGAATTTTCATTTACGGCACCTATATAATATATTTATGGTGATTCAAAGTTTGAATTATGAAAATTTTCACACCAACTATATTAGATTTATATACATGTTTCGAGTTGACTGTAGATGTATAGCCCTACAACTACTACCTTCCGATAGATAAAAAGAATTTTTTTGTCACATTATGTTTTGTCACTCTACCCACTTTCCTTTTTAGTTTGTCTCAATCAAGATGATTATTACTAAAAATTGTAACATTTTTATCTCTATTTTATTCTCCTATCTCTCTCTTTTTTTTTATTTCTTCATATAACACACAAAATAAAGTTATAATATCCCGTGCCGCCTAAGGTAGGGTCATCTTCTTTGGGACGGAGGGAGTACATGCATTTATGTATAAAAGTAAACGAGTTTAAATCTTGTACATTGCAGAATCAGGATTACGACTCTCGGGGCCTAAACTATTATTAACAACTGTAGTATTTTCGATATTTGTCACACCAAAAGTAGTAGTTGCGGCATGGGTAGTGGAAGGTGCGAGAGATACAGATGGACAATGACTGGCAAATAATAAAAGAATGATGACAATAATTACATATACATATAATATTATCATTAAAAGGAGTGTCAACATTGAATAATGAGGCATACTGAAAACAATTATAAACATATTTATTTTTTGAAATAATCACAAATTTTAAAGTGACCCATGTTATGCCATGTTCGTGTAAATAATGCACACAAAATCAATAAAATCTATATTATTCACTTTTTTTTTATTAAAATGTTGCATATTTATTGGGACGGAAGAAGCTACTGTAATCTCTATTCTCTTACTTTCAGCGGTGGAATGCTTTGCTCATTCTTGAAAAAGTTACTGGGATCAACCAGAGTTTTAACTCGAACAAGCCGAGCGAAATTACACTTGAAATATCTTGCACCCCAAATCCCAGCTCGTGTGTAACTCATCGCTTTCCCTCCATCCCCATTAACACCGATATCGAGATCTCTGTAGTTGAAGTACGCCGCCCTCGGAGAAGATGAAACATAAGGCGTCAAGTAACTCTCAAGCCTTCTTATCCAATCTACATACCTCTCCGAATCCCCACCTCCATCTTCACTCCAATACACCACCGGAGCAACCTCAAACAGATTCCCACCCCTATGCGGAAACGGAAGCGCCGACTCTCTAATCTCCGCCATTCTTCCGCCGTACGGCATCAACAGCACCAACGCCGCTGTCGCTTCCGGCTCCAACAGCCGCCGCCATATTCCCTCGAGCCCCTTCACTGGTATCGGCTTCTGCACGTAATCCGACTTCGATTTGAAGCTCCTCACGCCGGGATCGCTTCTGTTGAGAAGAACTTCACGTGATCCGATCGGGAATCCGGCGATGAATAGCGTCGACTGGATCCAGCTCATCTCCGTGCAGTCTTCTCTCGCTAACCCTAGCTCCGGAAATCTGATTTGCAACACCTTTAGTAATTTCTCGGCCCGGCCAAGAAAGACCGAGAAGAAAGTAGCACGGATAGTCGCTTTCTTCGTGATCTCGTCTTGGCCGGGACCTATCAGCGCTCCAATTAAGAGATCACGGTCCAGTTCCGGGGCCACAGACTGCCAGCGGTGGACGAGCTGAGTCGCGTTCTGCTCCAGACTCCTCTGGATTCTGAAGACAGTGACTATTTCAGGAACATCCACTAGTCGCACTTTCCATGCAAGAATCACACCAAAACTGGCCCCGCCGCCGCCTCTGATAGCCCAGAATAGATCCTCGCCCATTGACTTTCTGTCGAGAATTTGACCGCGAGAGTTGACTATTCTCGCATCGATGACTTGGTCAGCAGCGAGTCCGTGTTTCCTCATCAAAGTCCCGTAGCCTCCGCCGCTGAAGTGGCCACCGACTCCCAGGGTTAGGCAGCTTCCGGCGGGGAATCCGAGAACCGGGCTTGCCTCGGCTATCGTGTGGTATAGAGCACCGACGGTGGCGCCTGCTTGGACCCATGCGGTTTTCGCGACGACGTCGATTTTGATATCGGTAAGGTGGATTAGGTCGAGGAGGAGAAAGGGGAGTTTTGCAACGTAAGATAGTCCTTCGAAGTCATGGCCGCCGCTTCGGGTTCGGATTTGGAGGTTTGTGGCTTTGGCGCAGTGTATGATGGGTGGGATTTGAGATTCGAGTTTCGGGGTTATGATGAGTTGTGGTTTGGGGGTGGATTCGGAGATGAATCTTAGGTTTTGGATGGAAAATTGTAGGATTGAAATGTAGGAAGAATTGTTTGGGGTGTAGATGAGATTGGAAATGGAAGAGAAGTTGTTGGATTTTTCATTTTGGGAGAGGCATTGAAGAAAGTGGCGGTTGCTTTCACTACAAGTCGATGAGGAGAGAAAAATGAAGGTAAGAAGCAAGGATAGAGTAGTAGTATAAATCTTCATGATTTGATAGATGATTATTTTGGGGGGCTTCGTTTGTTGTATTCCTTTTATAGGTAAAAAATTAGTCAATAGAGTTTGAACATTGAATTTGAATACTAATATTATTATTATGAGTTTGAATGAAATAAGAATAATTGAAAACAATTGTCAAATAAAAATTCCATTGAATAACCGATTTCATAGTCTGTATATTGACGAGGCGGCGCGTAGCTCTATACGACTGCATGATTCTTGAAAAGCAAATTCAAATAAACCAACTCATTAATTTTGACTATGGATATTTGATCTTTGAATATCTTCATAATGAAATTTGACTCTTGACTGGCCTTCCAGCAGGCGATATGGAGTATGATTTTTTTTTTTTTTAATTGATATTCGAAATTCTACTATTCTTCATTTTAAAGGTATTTTTTTCTACGTCGCATATTTCAGCTAAATTGGAAAAGAAGATTGGTTGTAACTTGTAATACAGTAAATAATAAACAACAAAATGACATACGCACTATAAAAAAATATTTTTCCTCTTATGTTTTATTTCTCCGTTTAAGTTTAACAATCTCATATCCTTAACATTATGAATTGGTCTTTATTTCTATTCATCTTTCTATTTCCAAATTCATGCATAAGTTGACTAATCAAACGAATGTAAACCACAAGAATAACAAAGCCACAACATGAATTAGCCATGAAAAATGATAGATTAGTCAACACATGATCAAAGTATATATCGTCATTAAGAATTCTAAAACTGTATATACAGTTCTGTCACGTTCTTCCTGAAATCAAAGCTAAGAACAAAGAAAACATTTATAATGATCTAGACTTTATTCCCGAAGATGAATCGAGTTCAATCGCCATCTTCAACCTTGGAAGAATCTGGAGCTTCCTCTTCTCTCTAACTACTTATGTATTATGTCAAAAATAGAGGCTGAAAGATGTATGGAAATCGTGCCCTAGTTCCCTTTTACACTCATCTCTCCCCTTTCGGATAAAGCCTCACCGCTACTTGCCATCCGACGCTACCACCATCTTCATATTGTGCAAGTACTGTTTTAGGACACGTGTCTTGAGACAACGTGATTCCATTGCTAAATGATAAAAAACATTTTTTGGAATCTTTCATGCTAAAGCATTTAGTTATCGTCTTGACGTAAGATTCTTGAAATAAATACAACATTCGCTTCTAGCTGCTCCTAAAAACCTCAATGCCTAGAATGTGTCCAACTTCTCACGTATATTTCGTATCAAACAAAGTTGATAACCATTTTCTCATGCTTGACAATATCTCATTACTGTTTCCAATCAACAATCTACTGTTAACATAAAGCACCATTAAACACTATATTCTCCCCTTCAACTTTCTTGTACACGCTTATGGTGAAAGTTCATATCTCTAGTATTACATGTATGTTTTTAAAAGGTATGTTAGTATTTTTTTATAAAAAACGATTACTTTTAAGTATTACGTTTATCATTCACTAACAGTTTTGAAAGAAACCTCATCAAAAATTACGTTTTATAAAACAAAAAAATGTGTTTATTTGAACTGACATATTTAAAATTTTATCGATAAAACTCTTGCCGACAGCACGGCCCTGCTCGATGTACCGAGTTCCGTCGTGGCATTGAGCAGGGTGACGTGGCGGCGTGTTATTAGCCAACGGCAATGCCGTTGGCATTTTTTATTTTTTTTTAAAAATTCGAAATATATTAAAAAATTGATTTTAAATTTAAAAAAATTATTTTCCCACTTCCCAATAAAATATATCCATTTTTTCTCCAATTTTAATTTATTTTTCATTATTTTTATCCCAAAATTCACATTTTCATCTACAAATATCCTCATTTCCGCAAAAAAATTTTTACACCACACTACAAAAAATACTTCTCTAATCAATTCTCATCTAAATTCTAGCTCTTTCACTCTTACATAAAATGTCCGGCTCCGGCGATCACCCCTCCGACTCCCGCGGATGGAACCTTGAATGGTTCAGCTCATCGTCATTCCCTAATCCGGATACGGATTTCTCGCCCCGTCCTCAAACCCAAGGTTCGCATATTCCAGGTGGCTACCGGCCTTACCCGGTGGACGAGCAAGACGCGGAGGGGCAATACGGGTGGGCTCCCAAAACTGGCACGGGTGGGAGCGCCCTGACGCCATCGGAGGGCAGTTCCGGTGCCTCCTCGTAGTATCCGTGTTTGTACTCGTTGCAGTACTGGTGACCCCAACGTCCGCACCCCGTATACTCCGGAGGAGATGGAGAAGTTATTCAAAGCCTATTTGGTAATCTCCGAAGATGCGAAAACCGGCACGAACCAAACCGGGGACAGATTTTGGTGGCGCGTCTCTCGCCGGTACAATGTCGACCGACCGGATGGAACCATCGAGCGCAATAAGAGTATGGAGCGCAATGCCATCGGAAGAGCCAACGATGAAATCCAAAAGTTTCAGGGGTATTAGCTCCAAGAACAGCAGCCAGCCGGCCCGAGCAGTTCCCAACGCCGGCCGCTAGGAAGGAAACAGGCGACGGCCAACCGCCGTCGCGCCGCGACCTCAGCCGCAACGCGAGCTCCCGCTCTTGCTCCCTTTGTGCCGCCTCCACCCCCACCAACTCGTTGTGGGCCATTTCGGTTCAAACCAATATGGCCGATATGTCTCGGATGAGACCCGAACAACTTGATTCACATATTGCAATGATACGAGCTCTCTGACAATAATTGGGGATACTGCCATCGGAGTAGCCTTCTTTAAATTTTGCACGGGTGTATATTTTAGGATTTTAATTATGTAATTTTTAATTTTTAGGATTTTAAGTATGTAATTTTAATTTCTAGGATTTTAAGTATGTAATTTTTATTTTATTTTTGTAATTTGTAATAGTAGTTCTGGTATTTTTAATGCATTTTAATATGGTAGACAAGTTTTAGTAATTGAACTATTTAAATTGAATAATATAAATGTGGGACCATTGAACATGGTCTTGCGAAAAAGCATAGAGTAAAAAATAAATAAAAGTGGGTCCGAGCCTATATCCATGCTCTTGCCTAAGAGTATGGATGTGGATGCTCTTACACAAACAATATCTCCTTTATCCGGTTCATCATATACATGAAACAAACAATATACTACGACGTAAAGCCAAACTCACACACATAAGATGTGGGTTTGGAAGTTTTATCAACTTTGGTAATTATTTTGGTATAGTTCCCAACCTCCAATTTGAATTAAATTTGAAATATAATTCAAGTAATTATTTTGGTATAGTTCTCAACCTCCAAATTGAACTAAATTTGAGATGACTCAAGCAAATCATCTAGAATATGGGTAATTATCTCGACAATTCATGGCTTAAAATTGACAATTAATGTCAAGTTTCCCCCAAATATATAAAAAACAAGCCAAGAAGTTTCAAGCACTCAATTAATCAAGAATTTTGGTTCAAATTTTGTGGAGATTCTATTAACATGCTAAAAGCTCAAATTTTGGTCAATAACACATTCTGACCGATAAAACAAATAATAAGGCAAAAACACAAAAGCAAGGAAATTTGAGATAAATACTTACAAAAGCTTTTGTATGAACTTATAGCTCTTTGTAACAAATGATGTGATTTATCATAAACAGCCATAAACTCTTGCCTAAGACTTTTGATCTTATCAATCTCATAAATAACCTAGACAACTTTCACCAACTCAATTGTTGGCATTGACTCCACAATCCTACATCACTACACTAGAAAACATAAGTTGTCTCAAATATTTGAAATTTATTAAACAATTAAAACCTATCCCAAATCTAATTACAAAAGTCTCATAAATATGTAGTTAGACTTCGGGTTACATTCACAAGAAAAAGTGCTAAAAGAAGGATAGAAATCGCCACTAGGTATGTCACCCGACGGGGTGGAAAATTGAAGTTATCTCAACCGTTCAGGTGGTATGCTATGAGTTGCATTGAGATCACCTGGTCGAGTGGCTCACCTTGTCTTTTTCCACCAAATTGGGTGGCCCTTCCTGCTGCCTACGCTATACATAGCCCCGTCAAAATGGATATCGGGTATTGGATACCCGATATCCAAACCCGAAAAAGTCAGATAATTGGATACCCGAAACCCGATTTTTCGGGTATCGGATCGGGATCGGGTAGTGAGAATTTTGGATTATCGGGTATCGGGTTATCCGATATCCGATCGGGTATACCCGAATTATCCGATTTATCCGATTTATTTTCTAAAATTAATAAATTATATTTTTATTATAACTAAATGTAATTTAACTTCTTAACTATAATTTAATTAATACTTAATAGTTAGCATATAAGAATGTAATTTAAATTTTTTAATTAAATTTTAATTTCATTGACGTGTGATATTTATAATTTTGAATTTTTTGATGATATTATTGTTAGATCTTGATTCTTATAAATTATTGAATTGTGATATTTATAAAGGATGAATGTTTGAACTTATGAATTTTGATGGTTATTGACTTATTGTGGATGGATAAAAAAAATTTAATATGTACTATCTCTGTCCCTGAAAATTTGATACATATTACCATTTCGGTCCGTCCCTGAAAATTTGATACACTTCACTTTTACCATTTTTGGTAGTGGACCCCATATTCCACTAACTCATTCCTACTCACATTTTATTATAAATCTAATACTTTAAAAGTAGGACCCACATCCCACCAACTTTTTCAACTCACTTTCCATTACATTTCTTAAAACCCGTGTCGGGTCAAAGTGTAGCAAATTTTGAGGGACGGAGGTAGTACTATAACTTATGAATTTTGTATTTTTCAAAGTTTGTAGTTATTTTCTTTTAAATTCGAACTACTACAAGAATTTTGTATTCCTAAAAGTTTGTAGTTATTTTCTCTTTAATTCGAGCTACTATAAGAATTTTGTATTTCTAAAAGTTTGTAGTTATTTTTACTTGGATATTAGTACTTCAACTTTGTATTAAATTTGAATTAAATAATATTAAATAAATTCTAAAAGTTTGTAGTTAATTTATAAAAAAAAAATTAAAATCACAATTGGGACTGGATACCCGATTTTTCGGGACTGGATACCCGAGTCGGGTATTTGGGTACCCGAAATCAAATTCGGATCGGGTATCGGCTATTGAATTTAAGGAATTTCGGGATAGGGGTACCCGAAAATTTCGGATCGGGTATCCGCGGGTACCCAATTTGACAGGCCTAGCTATACATATGGTCCGATCCTTGAATCCTCTCGTAACACCTGATCGGGTGCTGATGCAGACTAAATAGGAGAACTCAGTCCAAAAAAGACTACCATGTTAGGAGAGAGAGAGCTCATTTAGTTTATATACCTCACACCAGTTATTCTCACAACCGATGTGGGAATTGAGTACGTAACATTAGACCCTCCATTAAGGGTCAACGTCCTCGTTGGTCACGACTGGTTCGTTGCCAGACCACCACTCCGATTTCTCATTGGTCACGATAGATTCTTTGCCCGCCTACCACTCCGCGGGTCACCTCTCCGAGTTGGCCCCAAACATACTCGTTGGTCACGATGCGTTGTCCGACCATCACTCTGATCCTGTTGGGCTCTCAATAAAAGCACCAATAATTGATACAGACTAAACAGGAAAACTTAGCCCTAAAAACTAGCCTGTTAGGAAAGAGAGCCTATTTAGCCTATATAACCCACACAAGTTATTCTTACAACCGATGTGAATTTTGAGTCCATAACAGGTGTCTCCCTCATTCCTTGTACAACGCTCATTCCCAGCTACATCCTTTGACCCACTGATACGCTCGGATTTTGCACTATTTTAATGTCATTATTTGGTCCATTTTTTATGTCAAAGTCACTCTGCACGTCCATTATTTGCATATTTTATTTATTTTGGTATTTTGACGTGTTTTGTGAGAAATGTGCATAATTGAGCCAAAAAAGGGAGTCAAAACGCAAAGTCTGGAAATCTGGAGTCAGACGGCGACCGGCGACCGCCGCGAAGTTGTACGGTGACCGTCGGCGCCTGGCGGTCAAAGCGGTACAGCAGTCCGCCTCGGAAATTTACGCTTGGAAGAGGGTCTCGCCCGGCGACCTACGGAGGTCATGCGGCGGTCCGCCGCCGAAGGAACAGAGACTCTGGACTCCAACGCGGCGACCGCCTGCCAAGGTGCGGCGGCCCGCCGGAGAAAGGCAGCGAATCCGAATTGCCCTAGATCTGCTCCAAGATTTACCATATTTTGAAGATCTTTTCCTTCTACAATGAGGATTGGCTTTACCCTATAAATAAGACCTCAAGCTTCATCAAATTAGAGAGCTTCTACTTGCAAAATAATTCACATAGATCAAAAGCTAGAGTACTTCAATTGCGCAAGGAGTTGGAGAAGGATTTCAAGAACATCAAGAACGACAAGGATTCAACCTACGAGTTTTATTTTCTTTAGTTTTATGTTCAAATTGTTTTCCCTTTAATCTATGTGTTTAGCTTATTCCTTATGTGTAACTAAACTCATAGGATTCTAGGGATGTGTTAATAACGACTTTGGTTATACAATTCCAATTTTCTATTTAATATCCGTTTTGTTTTTACTTTGTTTCTTCCATAAGTAATTTTGAATGATTGAGTGACACAATCTTGTATGATTTAACATAACTTGCTTCATAACTGTGAGAGAGTTCTAGCGAATTAGGTTCACTTAGTAGACGCTACAGTTAGCTTCCATTAAAACGACACTGTTAATTGAGAGTGAAGACTTTTCAAGGGTTTTAGGAGCTTTTTGGAGTTACGTGTTAGGATTGACAACCCTAATATTTTAATCAACGTTTGTATCGCATGAGCATAAGCTAGGTGACTCGTCCTATCAAAGTAATAACTGTGTTAGGGTATTGTAGTTTGGAATTTGTATAACCATAACTGTGAACGCATATCCCTGGAATTCCCTTATCTCTATATTTTATCTCGTGATTTATTTGCATCTAGTTGTTATTTGCCTTCCATTGGTTTCTATTTTCAAAAAGTTTTCAAAACCTTCCGTTTCTCCAGATAGTAATTGAGTCTTAGTAGAAGATAGACAGTCCGTGTTTGCCTTCCCCGTTTTCGATATCCCGGTACTAACCTTTGGCTATACTATTTCTATTCTGTGTACTTGCAAGTATTAATAGTGCTAAAAAATAGTGCATCACCCATCCTCAGGTAGACTTGCCCAAGGTTTACCAAACCGGCGGTTAACCGCGAAACCGTAACCGCCGGTTACGGTTTCGAACCGAAACTGTGAGAAATATCTCGAACTGAAACCGTAAATTTTAGAACCGTGGTTTAGTTCAGGTTCCACATTTTTCGAACCGAAACCGCGACCGAACAGCCGGTTCCGAACCGCCGGTTAACCGGCAGTTTCACGGTTCCATGTGATGAAATTATTCTCAAACAATTTTGAATCTAATAACTAATTAAGTTAAAATTTTAAAATTCACATCTACGATTTACGGCAATCACGAGTAATATTGATTTGATTTTGACCAGAATTAAGAAGGAAACATGATTTAGTTAATCAAGATTAATTAAACTAATGCAATCTCACATGGTTTGTTAATACTATAAATTAGATGAGCACATTTTTTCACTAATGGATATTCTCATGTGCAGTCTTCAAAATTAATTAATGAATATGGACATGGCATAATATGATAATTTTATATTTGTATGGATGAGTTCAGTTATCAGATGAACCACCGTTTGGATTGTCTCCACCTGTTGGATGATTAATTTTCTGATATTTTATTGTTGTGCAGATTAACTATCCTTTCGAGAAGGGTCCTCTAAGGGTGTCCACTATAGGCGAGCCGCGGCCGGGCCACGGGAGAGCCGCGAGCCGCGGCTCCCTATAGTGAGGGGGGTGGGCAGCCGCGGCGGGGGGGGGGGGGGGGGGGGGTGTGGACGTGGGCGCGCCACGATCGTGGCCTGGCCGCGACCCTCCTATAGCATTGGCCACGAGCCGCGGCTCCCCTTTTCTGATTTTTTTTTTTTTTTAAATTTTCGAAATTTTTTCTATATATACCTAAAATTCATATCTTATTTTTACTCTACTCTCACACACAATTTACCTTATTCCCTTCAATTTGAATTTTTGTGAAATGCAAGGCGGAGACGATCCCGGTTATGGAGATTCGGGACAGGGGAGCTTTCCACCCCCCCAACGCTAGAGATAAAGTCCCACCCCTCCTCCATCCCAGATGTGGAGTCCGCCATCGCCGACGCCGTGGCTACAAACACCCCAAAACTGGGGTCAGTCCTCGGCCTATCAGCAGAGATATGCGGGTCGTACCCAACCGGGGACGGGCGACTATCGACCCAACATGGACGCGATTAACTTCCCGTCCCAATTTCAATCCTCCCCATTTCATAGCAGTCAATCTCCGCTTGATGAATCTGATAGATTCACATGGGAACAATTGATGGGGTCGTCTGATACCCCGACGCCGACGCCCGGTCGTGTAGAGACGGGGAGAGGAGGCGGTGGAAGAAGCGGCGGTGGCGGCGGTAACCGAAGTGGCGGCGGTAACGGCGGGCGTGGCGGAGGATCCGCGCGAGGTGGCGGCGGCGGCGACGGCGGGCAAGGCGGCGGCCGTGGTGGTCGCGGACAAGGCGATGGCGGCGGCGGGCAGGAAGGCGGCGACGGTGGTCGACGAGGGTTTCTGTACACAGACGCCGAGTCCATTGCTATTGCTAGGGCATGGGACGCGGTGACGACAGATGCCATAGTTGGCACGGATCAGACCGACTTATGCTTCTGGCGGAAAGTCTTGGTGGTGTACAATGAATTCAAACCGTCGGGGAGCGTCGACCGTACACCCGATCAGATTCGGAAGAAGTTCGGCAGGATCACTACTGCTCTTCGAAAGTTCATTGGTATATACGAGAACCAACTGCGCACTGCTGAGAGTGGCCGCAGCGAAGCCGACATAAAATCCATGTCGATGCAGTTGTTCAATGTGCAAGTAGGCAAGAAGTTTACCTACTAGGCAGAATTCCTCGTTCTGCGGGACTCCCCAAAATTCAGAGCCATCTGCGAAAACGCGTCTGATACTGGGTCAAGCCGTACAAGACCGGGTAGGGGCGGCAACTGCAGCAGTAGTAGCGGCGGTTCAAGGGCCTTCGACCTCAACTACGAGGTCATGGAGGAGCTCCCCCCCCCCCTTCACTATCCCGGCGTCCACGGCCCCTGGGTCAACAGTCCGCAATCCGAGCCGCTAGATCCACCTCCGCCGCTGCCTCCCAACACTCTGCTGCGGGCACGTCTGCACCTGCCCCCGGATCGGCCCGAGCGGCGTTGCAAAACACCCTAGCGGTGCAGATGATAAAGGAACTCAAGGACACTCTGGCCTTGTATGAGAAGTCGACCGACCCGACTACCAAGATGATGTACTACGACCTTATAGTGAGGCTGAGGTCGTTGTTGGGGTGGGAGGACACGGCGGCGGCGGCGACGGGACCTTACAGCTGTGGCGGTGGTGGTGACGGTGATGGCGGTGGCGGTGACGATGCAACGGGTGAAGATGAAGTGGCGGACTCTGATGATGAGACCGAGTAGTCGGTGATGGCGGTGTTTTTTTATATTTTTGTTTGCGTGTTCCAAAACAATTTTCGTTGTATAATTTTACCCCGTTCTATAATACAACGAAGATTTGGTTTTCGATTTACTTTTCATTAAATTATGCATTTTATTTAATTATTGTAGTCTAACAATTTTTATCGTAGTATAATTAAAATATAAACAAAATGGAAAAAATATATTTTTTGGTGGCTTGGCCATGTCCACTATAGTGGGAAACATGGGCATTGGTGGTCCGGCCACGATTTTGTGGCCTGGCCACACTTGGTGGCTTGGCCCAGCCAACTATAGTGGAAACACTAAGTCCTCGCTTTCGTGGAGAACATGCTTTACGATGTTATTCAACTGGAGAGGAACGTTGCATTGCTTGTAAACTATGTGAAGCTGTAAGGATCTGATTTTGTACTCTGCTTTTGCCTTAGGTAGTTAGGTTATATTGCTAACTGCTGCAGTAAAAAATCAAATGCTTTATTATATGCTGCTTTTTTATTACCCTTTAGATGCTCCAATGGGTTTGTCTACATGCATTTTATCATTCAAACTACATCATAATTTTGCTGAACTACTTCGTTAAGGCATAGAAATCTCTCTTGGGATGGGTATACTTTTGCTTGTCTGTGTCCAGCAAGCTCTACTTAATGCCCTTTTTTATCTTCCTTTACAGATCTGCCCTGCTCAAGCAATCACCATTGAAGCCGAGGCGCGTGAAGATGGGAGCAGAAGGACAACTAGGTTATTGAGTTCACCTCGAATCACTTTATCAGGAATTTAGCTCCTTTATCCATATACTATCTTCTTAACTACTATAATGACAGGTATGACATTGACATGACCAAGTGCATATACTGTGGTTTCGATGCCATTGTTGAAGGACCCAACTTTGAATTCGCTACTGAGACTCACGAGGTTGCTACCAATATCTGCACCTATGCTATATTAGTAGTATGTCAACTGAGGAAATGTATGCACTAACTTCAAATTTTGTACGTCCTAGGAACTTCTCTACGACATGGAGAAGCTGCTAGAAAATGGTGACCGGTGGGAAACTGAGATTGCGGAGCCTATACCGTTGAGGAGTGGATTGGCCTCACCACCTGCAAAACAATGTGGAGTTTGATCTCTTAATTTCTGAAATGTTTAAATAAAGGGATAATTTTGTTTATGCTCCCCCTTGTAGCCTGATTCTTTTTCACGAGAAAGGCAAGGAAACATAGTATTGATGCAGTTGCTATTTTTGCTTCAGATATCACATTTGCTATATTGCTTCTCTCTACACTTTCTTATTTGGACAACAAACTTCGACTCGTGTTATTATATCCTTTGTTGGATGACTATTGTAGATGAAGCTTAGGCTGATTTGTTTTTATGATTTTAGCAATTTGGATGACTTTTGTAGATGAAGCTTAGGTTGATTTTTTTTTATGATTATAGCAATCGAAAATTAACAAGTACTATTACTGTCTGTGTTATGGATTTATAATTAAAGATTGTGAGCTACAGAATATCAAAGGATGTGATTAGGACTTTATGAGCTAGAGAAGTCCTACTTAGTCAAATTAGTAAATCAAGATATATAGATGATGGGCAAAATTATGAACAATATTAGTACTGCGAATAACTGTTTACATTGTTTTTTTACATAAAATATTACTCCCTCCATCCCCAAAAAAAAAAATGAATAAAGACAATTAATGTACAAAACTCTCTAAAAACTGAAAATGCTAGAAGAAAATATTTTAACAGAAATTCATTGAAAATAATGTATTATTTAAAAAAGGCTTATATATATATGTAACTAATTGCAGTGTAAAACAAGCCCATTAATCACCAACGGCGTGAGGTGAATCGGTTACATTTTTTACATTTCCCTATTTGTAACCCATTTTCGCCTATCCTCTCTTCACCTTTGTTTTGCGGAGGCGCTACCGCCGATTCGCCGGTAATCAGTGGCGGGAGAATCCATTGCACCACTGCCTATTCGCCGGTAATCAATGGCGGAAGAATTCGTGCTAGGCCGTCTCCCAGGAGAAAGGAATCGACCACGATGAGCTCGTCAACGTCATCAAAAGTCTCAACGGGTGGTCTCGCTATTGCTGTGGTCAGATTCCTCCTCTCTTCTGCTGCCTTCTTCTTCTCTTAATTACAGTTTTTTTAAATACTATATTTTTTCTTATGTATTGAAGTTGCAAATTCAGTGTGTAGTGTATTAGATGAGCCGAGTTAAGTTGATCTAGCAGCAATCCAGCTGTTTTATCAGTTGAAATGAAGTTTGAATTATGGATGGATTTGATACCTTAGACTACTTCAGTAATATAATGTATTTGAATAGTTTATAGGAATTGATATCTAGTAAAAAAAATAAACTAAAGCAAAATATATAAACTGAAATAAAAACAGATTATCAAATTCTGATCTTGTCTCTTTTAAATTCTAATTTGGTTGTTTCGTCAGATCTTTAGAGAGATGTTTCATCTGAAAATGAAAATTTAGATTTCTTATAATGTCACTAATATAGTTGATCTGGTAGTATGAAATATGCTATTGTGTTAATAGAATTTGGAGATATTGATGCTATATTTTTTCTATTTATTGTGTTTAACTTTGTCTCCTCTCACTCCGTTTGTCAGGTGGAATTAACGAAGCAGAACCTGATTAGTGCATATCCTGCTATAGACTTAAAATCGAAGTTGCTGTTTAAGGTCACCCAAGTCTGTGCCGCAGATGAAGATGAGCAGAAAAATCTCTGCTTATGCAACTGATCTGAATCGTAGAAGACAGATTGCTTCTCCTGAAATCAGTTATTATGTTCGACCACTCTGTTCGGATTTCCACCGTTCCAGTGGCAATGATCAACTCTTTTCATCTGAGCCGCCAAGATTAGATTTCAGTTATGTTAGAGAACTAGATGATGCTATTCACTTGTTTCAGCAAATGATGAGAATGCATCCACAGCCTTCTGTTTGCATGTATAACAATCTGTTGAGTGTTATTGCAAAAATGAAGCAGTATCCCTTTGCCCTCTACGTGTTTGATGAAATGCGTCGAATAGGTGTCCCTGTGAATAGCTACATGATGAATATTACGATTAACTGTTATTGCCTTCAGAAATGTGTGAGTTTTGGTTTCTCTGTAATGGGCATCTTCTTCAAGAGCGGTTACGAACCGGATGCCACAACTTTCAACACACTTATTAGAGGGCTGGTTTTAGATAATAAAGTCTCTGATGCCATGAAATTGTTTGAAAAGATATTGAATTGTAGAATGCACGAGCCTGATGATATAACGATTTTGACTGTCATAGATGGGCTTTGCAAATCTGGGCATGTTCTCCTTGCCCATGATTTGCTTCGTATACTAGAAGAGAAAACAGGATTGAGACCCAATGTTAGGGCATATAATGCAATACTCGATAGCTTATGCAAGTGTGGAATGGTCAATGATGCTTTGCAGCTCCTGTCCAAGATGGTAGGAAATGGTGTTACACCTACTATATTCTCGTATAATTCAATGATTCAGGGCTTGTGTGACACTGGTAGACTGCAGGATGTTCAAGACTTGTTGAATCAAATGGCTGATTCTGATATCTCTTTGGATGTCATTACTTTTAGTATATTAATCCATGCATTTTGCAAACAAGGGAAGGTGAGAGAGGCCGAGGCTTTGTTGGAAACTATGCAGCAACATAATATTTTTCCTGATGTTGTTGCTTATAGTACCCTAATAGATGGTTACTGTTTGCGAGGGCAGATTGATAAAGCAAAACAATTATTTGATTCTCTAGCAGACAGGGACCTCAAGCCAGATATTGTGTGCTATAACAGCTTAATAAATGGATTTTGCAAAAAGGGAAGAGTGGATGAAGCTGGGCTTCTTTTCCTTGAAGTTTCTCGTAAAGGTTTGAAGCATAATACTTTTACTTATAGTACCATGATACATGGACTATTTAGTAATGATAGATTTACTGATGGATGGAAGCTTTTCAAGGATATGAAGGACCACCTAGCAAGTCCCAATCTGATTACTTATAATATACTATTGCATGGGCTATGTAGGAATGTGGAGATTGATGAAGCTTTTTCATTGCTGCGCATGATTGAAGCGAATGGAATCACTCCTGATATAGCCTCGTATGCTACTCTTATCAATGGATTATGCATGCATGGAGAACTTGATATTGCAAGGAATCTTTTTGACCAACTTAAGCCTCATATCAAGTTCTATAACAGCTTAATACGTGGATACTGCAAGAAGGGAAGAGTTGATGAGGCTTGGTTTCTTTTCCTTGAAGTCCCTTTTGTAGGTTTGGAGCAGAATACACATACTTATAATGCCATGATACATGGATTCCTTAGTAAAGATAGATTTGTTGATGCGTGGAAGCTTTTTAAAGATATGGAAGCTCGACGAGTAAGACCTAACATCTTCACTTATAATATTTTATTGGATGGGTTGTGCCGAAATGGAGAGATTGATGAAGCTGTTTCGTTAGTGCATAAGATCGGAGAGAGAGGATTTGATCCTGATTTAGTCTCATATGGTACTCTTATCAACGGATTATGCAAAAATGGAAAATGTGATGCTGCTATAGATCTTCTCAACCAACTTAATTCTACCGGCCCACAACCTGATGTTCGAATGTATACAATGATCATTGGCTCACTTTGTCAAAAGGGGTCAATGGAGGAAGCAAAACGTTTGCTTGTAGAGATGGAGAACCGCGGTTTTGCACCCGATAGTGTAACACACAATGTTATTTTACATGGTTTGCTAAAGAAAAATTGACCCTTACGCCATTCATCTCATCAGTCACATCCACGTCAATGACATGTAATTTTTGTTCCCTTCTTAAGATTTGCTGATAAATTTGCTTTGAATGCATTGTTTTCTGTTTGATTATGTTAATTGGTTGCTGTGGTATGGTGGCAATGGTGCCGATTGTGACTGTGATTGTGTGATGTGAACTGTTACAGTAATAGTGCAACTGTGCAAGGTTCTTATGGTAGAAGATACTGTTGGCAGTGAAAGAGAGCCATCCAGAAGTATCAGCTGCGAGGAAGATTGGGCATAGGCTATTCGTGAGTTTATCTGGTCCACATTGTCTGGGAATCATGGTAGCTTTCTCCGGTGAGTCTGTGTGTATATTAACTGCAGTTTGTATCAATTGGCTACATTTTTATTCGTGTTCTCAGCTACATTTTCTCAACTAAATTACTCCCCCCCCCCCCCCCCGAATTGTTCCTATTTTATATTCCATTTATCTGGATGAGTCGGCTATCGGATGAACCACAATTTGGTCTGTCTCTCTACCTGTTGGATGATTAATTTTCTGATATTTTACTGTTGTGCAGATTAACTATACCTTCGAGAAGGGTCCTGTAAGTCTTCGCTTTCGTGGAGAACATGCTTTGCGACGTTATCCAACTGGGAGGAGAGTTGCATTGCTTGTGAACTATGTGAAACTGTAAGGATATGATTTTTCACTCTGCTTTGCCTTAGGTTATTGCTAACTGCTGCTGTAAAAATTAAAATGCTTTATTATGTGCTGCATTTTATTACCCTTGAGATGCTTCGATGGGTTTGTCTACATATATTATTATCCTTCAAACCCTATTTCATCATAAACATGCAGAACTACTTCGTTAAGGCATAGAAATCTTTCTTGGGATGGGTATACTTTTGCTTGTCTATGTTGGCTATCTATGTCTCTTGTCCAGCAAGCTCTACTTGATGCCCTTTCATATCTTCCTCTACAGATCTGCACTGCTCAAGCAAACACCATTGAAGCTGATGCGCGTGAAGATGGGAGAAGAAGGACAACTAGGTTATTGAGATCACCTCGAATATATTATACTGTGGTTTCTGCCAAGAAGCATGCCCAGTCGATGAATTCGCTACTGAGACTCACGAGGTTGCTACCAATATCTGCATCTATGCTATATTAGTGTCAACGGAGGAAATGCATACAACATCTTCAAATTTTGCACGTCATAGGAACTTCTCTACGACAAGGAGAAGCTGCTAGAAAATGGTGACCGGTGGGAAACTGAGATTGCGGAGAAACCTCTGTTCCGATTTCTGAAAACCTATACTGATAAGGAGTGGATCGGCCTCAACACCTGCAAAAAACGTGGAGTTTGATCTCTTTTAATTTCTGAAACGTTTGAATAAAGGGATAATTTTGTTTATGCTCACTCCCCTTTCATTGTAGCCTGATTCTTGATATCTTTTTTTCACGAGAAAGCCAAGAAAACAAAGTATTTATACAGTTGATTTGTTTTTATGATCTTAGCAATCGAAAATGAAGAAGTATTGCGAGAGTATGGATCTATAATTAAAGATTGGGAGCTAGAGAATATCAAAGGATGTGATTAGTAAAAATAAAATGAGATATTTAGATAAGGACGTGATGAAATTAAAATGGGACATACTATTATTTAAAACAAGCGAAAATTTTAGCAATTAATTTAAAATTAAAGAATAATAATACTCCCTCCGTTCCATAGTAATAGAGTCATTTTGCCATTTTGGTACGTTCCATAATAATAGAGTCATTTCATTTTTTAGTAAAAGTCACCTACTGTACTCTCTCTTACTTTTTTCTCTCTTCATCTATCTACCTTTTTCATCTTCCATTTTATTCTCCATTTATTTAACTCACCTAACACAATTTTTCTTAATCTCCGTGCCGAAAAGAAACGTCTCCATTACTATGGAACGGAGGGAGTACATAATACTCCATCCCATAAAGATTATTCTATTTTTCCATTTCCATTCATCCCATAAAATTTGTCTCATTTCACTTTTTACCATTTTTTATAAGGGACTTCATATTCCATTAACTCATTCTCATTTACATTTTATTATAA
The DNA here is from genome assembly GCF_029641045.1 of Salvia hispanica. Lineage (NCBI taxonomy): Eukaryota > Viridiplantae > Streptophyta > Magnoliopsida > Lamiales > Lamiaceae > Salvia > Salvia hispanica. The sequence continues at coordinate 11,883,827 of NC_142695.1, forward strand.
AACTAATATATAAAAGTAGGAACCAAATTCCACTAACTTTTTCAATTCATTTTTCATTACATTTCTTAAAACTCATCTTTGTGGGATGGAGGGAGTACTATCTATCTATATCTATATCTATATCTATCTATACATATATAAAATGAGAGTTTTGGAGAATTAACGAGTGTCATTGTAAATTATTTAAATTAATACAATAATTTTCTATGCACTTAATACGTACAAAGTTGTTTACAAAAAGCCAACTTAGATTTTCCTAATTAAATTTTATTAGTTATGCAAGGTATTAAATTTGTTTACTTAATTTTAATAAAATATTGATAATTAGGTTTAGGAACGTTACCAATTATACTGATTTTGTAATAAAGTTCTGATTCTGATTTAGGTTTAGAGTTTAGTATTTTTTTACTCCATAAATTTGCAGATACACGATAGATGTTACTATCCCCGTCTACCAAAATTTGTACCATTTTTTCATTTCCTTCCGTCTTCCAATGTTTGTCCCATTTCATTTTTATCATTTTTGGTAGTGGACTCCATTTTTCATTAACTCATTCCTACTCACATTTTATTATAAAACTAGTAATATATAAAAGTAGGACCCACAATCCATTAACTTTTTTAACCCACTTTCCATTACATTTCTTAAAATCCGTGTTGGGTCAAAATGAGACAAATTTTAGTGGACGGAGTTAGTAGTATAATGTTAATGATCTAATTATAAAGATTTAAATGAATACAAATAATCGTGAAAACTGCATACATATTTAAATAACGTTTAAAAATTAGCAGTCTTAAAAAAGCCCATCTATTCACCAATACGAAGTGAGGTGAATTCCCTAGGGGTGAGATTCCCTGCTGTGTTTAAAAATACAGCACCAAATGTTGTGCTATGAAACGCATAAATTTAGGAATGAAACGGCTGCTTCTCTCCACTTTCTCAATCTTTCATTATTTTATTCTTATATTTATATTTTTAAATTATGAACACAATCATGAGTTGAAAATATTAGCATGAGTAGTGAATAAATTTAGCTAAAAAAGTGTAAGTGTAGTATCTTAACTTTTTTTTATTTCGTTCAATTACTGAAAGATTTGTAAAATCTAAAAATATTAATTTTAGGTATCCTCTTTAAAATAAAATATTTAAAGATAATAGTAACTATAATGAATACCGTTTAAAATTGAATTCCTCAATTAAATATTAATCAAATTATCAAATACTATAAAATAATAACAATTAAAGGAAATATGAAGGATAGAAAATGACATGCTACGCACCTTATGTGGACAACTTATGTGAACACCTCCCCCATTCATCACATTTTTAGTGTTGTTCGTTTTGCTTTATAGTTTGATTTAATACATTTTTAAAAATTTTATTGGCATTGTTAATCTTATAAAATTTATAAAAGTCAAAGTTTGAATTTTTCATATTCTCAAATAAAAAACTAAAACTACAAATAAAACTTTTATGATTTTTTTAAAATAAATTGAATAATGCTAAAAATGCGTCGAACAAGGGTGGTGGCCTATAACATTTTTAAATGCATTATAATTAAACTATAAAACAAAACAAACAATGCTAAAAATGTATTAAACGACGATGATACTCACATAAGTTGTTCACATAAAGTGCGTAGCATATCATTTTCTATCCTTCATATTTCCTTTCGTTATTAATTATTTTATAGTATTTGATAATTTGATTAACATTTAATTTGGACATTCAATTTTAAACACTATTAATTATAGTTATTATTTTTAAATATTTTTATTTAAAAAAGGATGCCTACCATTAATATTTTCCGATTTAACAAATACTTCAGTAATTGAACGAAAGAAAAAAAAATTAATATAGTATTATACTCTGTATTCACGCACGGTAATATGCTTTCAACAGTTACAACTCATATCTTCATAATTTAAAAATATAAAATAAGAATAAAATATTGAAAGATTGAGAAAGTGGAGAGATGCTGCCGTTTCACTCCTAAATTTGTGCGTTTCATAGCACAGTATTTGGTGCTGTGTTTTTAAACACAGCAGGGGATCTCACCCAGGAGGTGGATCCCCTAAGGTGCAATGTTGTGGTTAATACGCAAATTTTTATTAACAAAACGCAGCCTTCTCCTTCTTTCGCCTTTTTCAATATTTTCATTCTTTATTTATTTATACCTTCTCGTCTTTTTCTACTTTTCATTATTTGCTTTTATAAAACACAGCCTTCTCTTTTTCTCTCTTCTTTCAACATTTCCATTCTTTGTTTTTATATTTTATATCTGAAAACATTAATTATAATTATCATTCATGATATTGAATATATAAAATAGATAACTATTTAAATTATCAAATGTATACTTCTTATGTCTCACCAAAACTTTTAGGCACAGAAATTAAGAAATTGTTAAAAAGTAAGGAAGATAAATAAAGTAGAATAGATAAAAAAAAAGTAAAATAACTGATGAAATAAAGTAAATATGATTGAGGGCATGTTTGGTAGCTAAGTTTTGACAAGTTTAAGATAATTAACTTCACAAAACTTACGTTTGGTAGAAAATTTGGCCTGACGCGATGACCCGTGTTTATTTCATTGACCCGCACTGTTCATTTAGTTTTGTATAGATAAAAAACTAGGCAATCACCTCCCGTTTGTAAACTAGATCTTTTTTGGGGTTGAATTAATACATCCTTTCTCAAATTTGCCTTCATCCTCCTCCACACTTTTCAGCTCCACCACATATTTCAGCAACAATTGAATCTTTCTTCAGCAATTGAAGCTTTCTTCAGCTGCAACGCTCACCCCCTATTTCCTTCGACGCCATCTATATTCTCAGCTCCGCAACCCCACCTCCGCCAGCAGCTCCCACCGACGCGCCTCGGTAGTCTGCCGTCATCTCCCTTCATCTTCTTCTCATCCACAACCTTGATTCGAGGCACGGTAACAGTTTCTGTTCCTTTGATTTTTGTGTTTGGGTATGAAAATTTAGCATTGATATGTTCTTTGATTTTTAAGTTTGGGTATGAAAATTTCTTAGATCTGTTTTTTGATTTTTTGTTTGGGTATGAAAGTTCTACACGATAGTTGGTGGTAGGTTCGGGTATGAAAGATCTGATCTTTGATTTTATGTTTGGGTATGAAAATTCTACATGATAGTTGGTGACAGATTCGGGTATGAAAGATTTGTTCTTTGATTTTACATTTGGGTATGAAAATTCTACACGATAGTTGGTGGTAGATTTGGGTATGAAAGATCTGTTCTTTGATTTTATAATTTGATTCTTCTACGACTTCATTGTTGGTGGTAGATTCGGGCTACGATAATCACCTCCGTTATTTTGTGCAGACATCTAACACAATCGATTGTGTACGTTTACATTGGTGATGGCCCGACCGTTTAAAGTTTCGACTGACATTTATCTTTTGTTAGAGGACATAATGAATGTTTTTCATATGCAATCAACAACAATTTTACACCTCTACTTAAAAAAACGGAGAGATTTGCGAGCTCGTGACATGAGGCGTCTGATTAAACATTACTCCCACCTAGATAGGGTTCCTCCCCATGTCAAGCATATGAATAGACTTGTTCATTTGAGCGATGTTGATTGCTTAGTGAACCTTCGTATGGATAGGAACACTTTTGGTCGATTGTGTAGGCTTCTAAAGGAGGTTGGAGGACTGCGGGATGGCCGATATGTATTTGTGGAGGAGCAAGTGGCGATGTTTGTAGGAATTCTAGCACATCATAAGAAAAATCGAATAACAAGGTTCAACTTCCTAAGATCAGGTGAAACTGTATCGCACTATGTGCATATTGTTTTGCAAGCTATCATAAGTGTACATACAATATTGATGCCAAAGCCAGATCCCGTTGCAGTTGACAACACTGATCCACGCTGGAAATATTTTAAGGTAAATGAGATTGCAATTTGAATGATTTACCTTCTTGATTGTTGGATTTAAACTGATATTGATCTTATGATTTACCTTTTGACTTGTTTATTTTATCTTATGAATTACCTTCTGATTGTTGGATTTAAACTGATATTGATCTTATGTGCATAGGGATGTATCGGAGCTTTAGATGGTACTTACATCAATGTCCTTGTAATCAATGCGGATAAGCCTCGCTATCGCAATAGAAAGGGTCAGATCTCAACTAACACCCTTGCTGCGTGTGACCGCAAAATGAGATTTTTATATTTTTTACCGGGCTGGGAAGGCTCCGCCGGTGATTCTCGTGTGCTTAGGGATGCAGTACATAGAGAAGGAGGTTTGAGAGTTCCCAAAGGTTGTGATTTGTAATTCATACATAGCAGCCCATATAGATTATGTTGTTGTTAACTGATGGATTTGTGGTTGAATACTTCTCTCTAGGGAATTACTTTTTATGCGACAATGGTTATGCAAACTCTGAAGGTTTTCTCACGCCGTACAAAGGTGTACGGTACCATTTGAAAGAATGGGGAGTGGGAACGCAACGGCCTCATAATGCACAAGAGATGTTCAACTTGAGGCACACGAAAGCACGTAATATTATTGAGCGAGCATTCGCAGTTGTCAAAATGCGATGGGCTGTGCTTAGGAGTGCCAGCTTTTACCCAATAAAGATCCAGATAAGGATGATCATGGCTTGTTTCCTATTGCATAATTTCATTCGTGGGGAGATGTCGCATGATCCAATTGAAGAAGCACTTGATGTCGAGATATCCAGAAATGAGGAGGATAATGATAATGGTGACATGGAGTTTGTGGACCAAGTAGAGCCCACAATACCACTATTGAAGCAGCAAAGTAAAAGAATGCTTGGGTGAATGTTATATACCACAGAAACCCTAGAGGGAGAATGGTCATTTCAAGTCCACTAGTCCTTTTTTAATATAGACTACCAAACAGCTGACAAAATGGGTTAAAAAAATGAAATGGGCTACCAAACACCTGATTAGTAACCCAACATGTACTGAAACCTAACTCTAACTAAAGTTTCAAGTTAACTCCACAAAATCCATGAAAGCTACCAAACATGCCCTGAATGTTTTGTTTTTTGTTCAAAAAAAGTAATGACTCAACTTAGTTGGAACTTCTCAAAATGAAATACGACTCAACTTAATTGGGACGGAAAGAGTAATTAACATAATAAGAAATAAATTAAGGATTTGAAATCGTAGAGGTAAAGGAAAGTGAGTTGAAAAAATTAGTAAAATATGAGTTCTACTTTTTATATAGTATTAATTTTATAATAAAATGATTCCCCCTTCTCCCTGAAAAGTATGTACTATTTCCTTTTTAGTCCGTACCTGAAAAGTATGAACTTTCTAATTTTGGAAACTCCATCTCTTTAATGAGGTGAGACTCATTTTCCACTAATAATTCTTTAAAATCTTTTTTCTTTTTATCTCTCTCTTACTTTCTCAGTTATGCATTAAAACTCGTGACGAACCAAATTTTCATACTTTTTGGGAACATAGGGAGTGGTAGAATGCGTTAATGGATGCTGTGTCTACTTACCATTTATAGTAAAAAGTGGAAATAAACAATTAATAAAGGACGAACGAAAATGATAAAAATAGATAATTGATAGAGGATGGATGGAGTATTATCAGATTTTATAACATTTTTCCGCATTTTATAATATAAAAAGAAGAATGGAAATAATAAAAGAAGGGAGAAAAAGAATGCTGTGTTTTTTAATAGTACTACTCCTAAAGAATGAAAATATTGAAAGTAGAAAAGACGAGAATGTATAAATAACTAGAGAATGAAAATATTGAAAAAGGCGAAAGAAGGAGAAGGCTGCGTTTTGTTAATAAAAATTTGCGTATTAAGCACAGCACGAGGTGCTGTGTTTTTTTGCACCGTAGGGGATCCACCCCCCCTGTAGCCGCCCTTTCCTTCTTCACCTTTGTTTCGCGGCGGCGCAACTCCTCTGTTACTCTGCCATTGCGCCACCTCCGATTCGCCGGTAATCAATGGCGCAAGAAGCCGTTCTAGGCCATCTAGAGCACAACCAGGAGATAGCAGATTCCGGAGTATTCTCCCAGGAGAAAGGGATCTCACATGATGAGATCGTCAACGCCATCAAAAGTCTCAACGGCTTCGGTCTCGTTATTGCTTCGGTCAGATTCCTCCTCTCCTTGCAGCTGCTGCATTCTTCTTCTTTTAATCGCAATTTTTTTTTTTTTAATTTTAATTCGCGTAGAGATTTGTAGAAGTTGACAATTCAGTGTGTACTGTATTAGGTGAGTTGAGTTAAGTTGATTTATTAGCAATTCAGCTGTTTTATCAGTTGATATGAAGTTTGAATTATGGTGTGGAAATTAGAATGAGATTGTGCACATCGAAGATAATGCGATTGTGCTGATGGAGAGATTGTGTTTTATGGAACTGTGCAGGATATAAAGAGGGAAAAATGGCTGCTCTCGGAGGAGGCTCAGAGTTATGTTAAATATGGATCTGCTGAAGTGTTACTTTTTGAAGCCGTGCCAGCAGAGGGTATTGCAAAAGCTAAGTTGCAGGTAATGGAATGATTTGACTTTTGGGATGCTTATTTTTTGCTGTTTTAGATAGTATGCACTTATTTTATTTGATGCTCTTTTTGCAGGAAATCGTGAACTCAAAATTGCCTGTGGATCTTGATGTACGCATCTATATTCGTTCATTTGTTTTCTCGATTAGTTTATAACTAGAGCTAACTTTGTTTCCTTTTTCCTTTTCATTGTGGTGATTGTTTTGTAAATATGTTTTTTGTAATATATGTATGCCTCTTCCTAGTCAATGGAGTATGAGTTTATCTCCAACTTCGTAATAGAATATGAATAGCGATTAGCTACCTAGTTTTTAACTCTTATTCATTTCGCTCGATGCTGAATCATGTCTGTACCTAGGTAATTGTTTTCTTCTCCGTTGTAAATGCTGATTGACCTTCCTTTTGTTTTGTACACAGGACAAAACTAAGTCACTGATTTATGACAAAGGGTGGGCTCAAGCCATGAAGAACAAATGGATAGGTCTGGCAGATTCTCAAGTATCACGGAAGGTAAATGAGCACATATTTTTCCACTTAACCTGAGCTACATATGAATTACACGGATTCATATGCCTCTAGTGTTACTATCTTATGACTGTGTTCCCAAAAAACTTCATTTCATAGATGTAAAAGGGTACTTATACGATGAAATTTTTTGGCTTTCATGATGTTCTAAACTTGAACATGCTGGATGCATGCAGACTATTTCTTACTTCAACGATTTGATATAGGTCGAACATGTTGAAGACAAAGTGAAAGACTTACTAATTCAGATTCAGAATGGGGAGGTGTGTAACATATTTAATGGGCTTTATGTTTTTACGTTTTACTTATTAGCCTATGTATCTTTTTGTGATAGTATCTTCTTCCAATAAACCTTGATTTAGGTGCAGTCTTGGTATTGTATCTACACCCATCCTTTTGGATGCAATTTAGATCAATATATAATATATTTGCTGTATGGTTTCTCAAAATAAATTGAAAGAGTTTAGGATTGTCAAGCAGATATCATGATCCGTCTTTTAAAGAATGGGAACTGTATTCTTCTACAGTTTGAAGCATGCACTTTTATAAACTTAATTTTTGAAACCCATATTATTGTATCATCCTTTGTATTAATCCTGGCATCTGCTCCTTTGTGTTCTCAACCAACAGAATAGAGGTAATATCTTGCCAAAGATACGAATGCTGAGAGTTTTTTCTGTGGAGAGATTAGTACATGAGAAATGTTCTTCATGGCAACATTTCTGTGCTCTTTGCATCTATTTTACATTATGAATTAAGACATCCCTTTACTAACATCTGTATGAATCTCCACCCGCTGATATAAAACTGATATGATTAATAAATTACAGGCTGTTGGTGCTAAGGATATTGATGCTCTCAAGCGAAGAAGGCTTATTAGTCTCCAGTAATAACCTAAAACTTTTTTGCTTCTCTGTCACTTTGTCCTTGTTTCGTATGTAATTAGTTTTTTAGTGTATCTTAATCTGTGTACCTCTACTTTGTGTGTTCTCTGTTTTCTTATTAATTTGTTTGAATATAAGGATTTGGAAAGGCTTTTCGGTAATGAAAGGTCCTAACTATACTACAACGAGGAAAAAGGCGGCTACCGATTTAGTTCGTGATCATCTACAGAGGTAATTAATCACTCTTTTTTCATTGTCTTTTAAGATTATTACAGCTGCAAAAAAATGCAATTGCTTATTTCAAGTTCTAGTTGCACTATAAATTTGTCTTCTCTGTGGACATGGTTTACCAGAGAAACACATGTTATGGAGGTGCACTCGACCTTACAAACCAGGGAATTTTTGTTTGGACCTTCTTCTGATACTGGTTTCTACAGTAGTCCAGTTTGTATTGGAAAAAGGAATAACCCTTCGTATTTATGTGCAAACAAACTATCATACATGATCGGCCTTTGTTGTGATTTTAAAATTTAGAATGTGCATGAGTAAGCAACAAGGTTAAACTTAAGGCCTGTTAGGTTTATTGCAGTTTTGATGGTTAAGTGCAAAGTTTAATGTATCTATGATCTCAAAATTCTGCTGGATTGACATCAGAGTGGATATATAATATGCTTGGTCATGATTTTGCTTAACTCACCTGTTTTCATCTTGCTTGTGTCTGATATGTAAATGATTTTTTTATTTGTAGCATATTTCTGCTTTACTTTTATTTTTTAATTATTTCATTCGGAAATATATCATTCTCAGTGGTTTCATTAGGCATATATGATAAATTTGTTTATCCAAATGGTATCATAATTTTTCGGCTTAAATTTTTCATTTTTTCTCTGAAGGGATGAATGGAAGGATATTGAGTTCAAAGAGTACAACTTCCTTGCAAAGGGTCAACCTACTGAAGGTGGCTGTCTCCATCCGTTATACAAGGCAGGATTATCAAACTTTCTTATACAATTGATGTAATTGACTGCTTGTAGTATCTATTCACTCCTGTTGCTGCTTAGTTACAGGTACTCCTGTTAAAAAAAATTGGGACCAGAACATTGCACTGGACCTTTTTTAAGAAAAGTTCTCTTACTAACTTGTGGATTAGAATGTTTTAAATGTAAAATAATAAGGACAAACAGTAAAGGTTCTTCAATGAGAAATCATGCAACTAGTATGTCATTAAAATTCTATTCATATTCCTTTCGTGGAAAAACATTTTTTTCTCCCTCAATAGTTCCAATGAGAAACGTCGTGCAACTAGCTTGGAGCCTACTACTCCTGTCTGATTTAACACATTTTCTTATTTAAGGAACTTTGGATTTTGACAATTTTAGTCTTCTCGTCTAAGAAAAATGTTAAACATATGCATTGGTTCCATTATAACCCCATCTCTGATTAGGTCAGTCATATATTATGTAATTTTGTGCAAATTCTGGTCAAAATTTTTGTTTCTGTATTTCTCTTGTAAACAAAATTTTGCTTCATCTGCAGGTTAAGCAACAAATTCAGATGATATTTCTCCAAATGGGGTAAGGAATAACAACAGTAAAGGAGGCTGATTTTAATATATAATCACTTAATGTGCCAATAATTGCTGATTCTTCATTTACGGCTTGCAGATTTGAAGAGATGCCAACAAACAATTATGTGGAGAGCAGGTATGAAACTTCGTACTTATAATAATATATCTGAAGTTGGAGTTGTCCTTGCTTCTAGCTTATCTGTTCTCTTAGTAGATATATAAGTACATTGCGTATGGTACAAATAATAAAATTTCTGAAGGCATAATTATCCTTGCTTCTAGCCTATCTGTTCGTTTAGTAGTTATAAATAAGATACATATGACCACCAGAAGAGTTCCATCAGTTGTACCAGATAAGATGTTTTTTAAATGCTGGCTCTATGTAAATAGAGAGTTTATACAATCAATGATCTTATCATCATTTGATGGTGATATAAACTGATACAGTCAACGATTGCATCAAAAAAAGGAAATAGAATAATAGTGTATAGGAGAAGGATTTCACTTTTCATGAATTTGGAAATAAAGCCTTCTGATTCCTTTCTTCGTACTGATTGTTCTTGTCCTCTTTAATTGAGCAATAAGTTGTTAGCAAAGTCAATAACTAATGGAATAGCTGCTATCAACACTGAGAGTTGTTTGTTGGATTTGCAGCTTCTGGAACTTTGACGCACTTTTCCAGCCTCAACAACATCCGGCTCGTGATTCACATGATACATTCTTTCTGAAAGGTGATTGTAATCCCATTTTAGATCTTTATTCTTGGTGGGTTTTTGCATTCAGTTTTCTTATTGTCATTGATGTGTGCAGTGCCTTCAACCACAAATATTCTTCCTGAAGAATATGTAGAGCGAGTTAAAACAGTTCATGAATCTGGTGGCTATGGGTCCCGTGGGTAGGCAATTTGTCGAATAAAGAGGTAGTTAGTTCAACCCCAACCCTAAGGCAAGTAACCTACTTTCTTTTTGCTCTAGGTATGGGTATGATTGGAAGAGAGAGGAGGCAAACAAGAATCTTCTGCGGACTCACACAACTGCTGTTTCCACCAGGATGCTGTATGCACTTGCCCAGGTTAGCTTTTGTTAGCCTTGTATCCTAGTTGTCTTTTCCATTCTTTACATAATTGGATAAGGGTGGATTGTAAGAAATGCTTCTATTGTGTCTATTGTTTACTTCTCTTGATTTTACATGGAAACGTTGTCCAAGATGAGTGGGCATTTGTTTTTGTTTTTGAATTTGGGTGACTAATTGAGTGATATCCCCCCCACCTAAAGAGGTGAGATATGAATTGTCCACACCCTTCCCAGTAATACATTTAAAATATACATGAAATGTGTATAATTAAATCTGACATTCAGTCCACATACACAATATTCTACCAAATTACAAATCCTCAAGTAATTAAGTGAACTTCTCTTTTCTTTTTTTGCTATATACACGAGTCTTGGTTAAGTTTTTGGTTTATTGCAGTTCTTTTTGTCTTAATTTTGGATTTATATGGCATGGTAGGATACTTTTTCCTTATTAATACTTTGTTTGCATGAAATTAACTCGAGATCATATATTTTGCATGGTAGGCTACTTTTGCCTCAGTTACTTTGGTTGCATGAAGTTTAATTTGAAATTATATATTTTGCAGGGACCTTTTACTCCAAAAAGATATTATTCTATTGACCGTGTTTTCAGAAATGAAGCTGTAGATCGAACTCATCTTGCTGAATTCCACCAGATAGAAGGTTACATTTCTGGATATGTTCAATTCCATGTTTAAACAGTCACACCCTATTCTATTAATCAAGCTTTGCATTATGGTGCTAATATTGTATTGACACACAACGCAACCTCCATATGCTGTGTTTTGGCTTGCAAATGTTTGATAGCTTAGTTGGCCATGCACCATCATGCGTATATGATTCTTGTAAAATCTGTACCATGTAAGGCATGTCAAAGTTGGAAGTTAGATACTTCTGTCTCTGCTGGCGTAATTACTGTGAGCCCTTGCATTTTTGTTTTACTAGGAAATTGAATCGCCATAGTTTGTATGGCAACAATTTAAATCTGGTTTGCACTGCCTTTTCTGTTGTGCCCTGAATTGCACCAGTGAAATAAGTGCTATACTAATTATTGCCTTTCATTGCCTACAATTTATATGTAAATGCTGCTCTGCTTCCACAAAACTAACATCCTGTTGTTAGGCTTAATTTGCGACCGTGGGCTTTCTCTTGGACACTTGAGGGGAGTTCTTGAAGACTTCTTCTCTCGGATTGGTAAATATACTAGCTTTTTGTTGATAGTAAATCACAAAATGTACATATTGTTAAAAGGAAGTATTCCATCTTATCAATTTCAGGGATGTCTAAGCTTAAGTTCAAACCTGCCTACAATCCTTATACTGAACCAAGCATGGAAATCTTCAGGTGATGATTAGAAAAGGCCCTCTATCACTGCTGTGGCTTTACCATTAAATAAATGCAAGCTAATAAAAGTTTTTCTGCCAGTTATCACGAAGGTCTGAAGAAATGGGTTGAAATTGGCAACTCTGGGATGTTTAGACCAGAAATGTTGCGGCCAATGGGACTTCCTGAAGATGTGCAGGTGATCGCATGGGGTCTTTCACTCGAGAGGTATGTGTGCTCATATCCACCTGTTTACTCTGGAACACTATTAACTAGACAAGACCTTTGTTCCTATCATCTTCTTGCGGCTTTGCCATGACTCAAATACCTACTTCTTATTGACTATTACTTTGTTTTCTTAATTTTCATCTTTCCTTACTTGCCAGGCCAACGATGATCCTGTACGGAATTGACAACATCAGAGATCTCTTTGGCCACAAGGTAAAATGTTGTGCTTCATTGTAATGCTTACTATCAGGATAAATAAGGCGTTGGATTTGGACTGAAATTAATATATCAGTCCGTATTACTTCATTCATGAGATCCCTTAGTGATGATATCCTAAAGTTACGAGTACTCAACGTGATTAATTTTTAGAATCAATCAAATAAACAAAGCCTTTTAAGGTTGAAGCTCTTACATCCTTGTTTGCATGATTTGATTTCTTGCTTCGATTTTGCAGGTGGATCTCTCTCTCACTAAAAGAAACCCGATATGTCGCCTTGGACTTAATTGAAAGACACTCACTGCCAAATTAGAACACTTCTTTTTCATGAAATGCAGTGTTCAAAATATTGCTGTTGATTTTGTAATTTCTATGGATGGTGTATCTTACCCAGATTAGATTTTTTTTTATCATTAAAGGCGTTGCTTATGTGGAATTTATTTCTGTAAACAACAAATTCTTTAAGTATATTTGTTTTAATTAGTTATTTAAGTATGTTATTTAAAATTATTGGTTCATATTTTGCAAGTAATAGGTACACAGATCAATTTGAATATTAGGATTAATGGCGTATCTTGATTTGAAGCTATTTCAAACTAAGTGTAGCGAGTCTCGATTTGAAGCCATTGAAAAACTTGATTGGTTAAGTTGGTCAAAATCAAAACATGCTAAAAAACGACAATACATCTTAAGATAGAAAAAATAGCAAATTGAAGAGCTCTTCTATCTATTAGTTTTGTAAAATTATCTATGCTACACCAGTAGCGCACTTTGAAACGGAGGGGCAAATTTTATTAGTAATATATAAAAGTTAAGTATAATATTTTAATAATACAATAATACTTTTCTTTCGATTAAAAATGAAATATTTTCTAAAATGCAAACGTCTCTCTATATTTTCATCTTTCTTATTGTACTCTCTATTCATTAAAAAAAAAGAAAAATCACTATATAAAATCCCTAAATTTAAATATTTCATATTTATTGGGTGTAGGGAGTATATTAATATTCAAGTACCATACCATGAAATTAATTTATATGAGTACTCATATCTTAAAGGTATTTTAAATTTTTTTTATTATAAATAATTGAAGAATAAACTTTTCTTGATGTCATAAAATTATATTATGAATATCAAAGGCCAAATTATATTTAATTTTTTTTTTCAAAAATATATAATAAAGAGATTAATAAAAGATATGAACAAGTAATATGTTTATTACAATTGGATTAAATATATAATTTAGGTATTACTATTCATTCTTAAATAAAATCTATAGTATAATTGAGTATAATTTTCTGAATTATAGCATATACAATTGTCCAAGTAGAGTATAATTAGAAAAAAAAATGGGCATTCCATAAGAAAAATGTTTCTACAATTTTATGTAAATTGCTTATACTTTACATGAATAAGTAAAATATTTGGGCCCTTCTATAGATTTATTAGCCCAACAAACGATCAATTTATTAAACCCAATCTATCTTTACCAAATAAGCCCAATATGCTATCTTCTTCCCAACGCTTCCTTCCCCAATTCACTGAACGAACCCCAATCTCCATTTCCGCCAGCGTCGTCTGTTCAAATCACCTTCTCATCTTGGAGGAAGGTTCTCCACCGCCATTCACTTCATCACAGGTTTTCTTCCTCCTCAAATTTTTTTTTCGGAGGGGGCGGTTCTGCCTTTATCCGGTCAATCCTTTAGGAAAATTCGATTCTCTTGCCCCCTGGATCCGCCACTGTTTGTTCTGTGCTTTCCTATAAGGTGTTTGATGAAATGTGTGAACCGGTTATTCCAAAAACAAATTGTAAGTTTATCAGAATTAAGGAAATGCGCCTCCAATTTATGTCATCTTTCTGCATAAATTTGAATTCTAGCAACATGACTTTTAGGTCACCTCAGCTTTATACGCTTTGTATTTCGATTTCAGCCATCTGATTTTGTTACTGCTAATTGGGGAGACATTTTCAAATTCAGAATTATTGACATTGATCATCATTTTATCCTGAGTCAGATTTCTCTATTGCTGCGTATTGAGCAAACACCATGAATTGCGTTGCATCTCTATACAGAAGATTAAGTATCAGGGATCTGATCTCCAGCACTCCTGTTTACAACTCCGCCACTGGTGTTAACTTTATCCCTTTTATGTAAAAATAGTACAGTATGATTTTGGAATTGTCTTGGAACATAAATTTACACATTTTGGTGATTATAGATGTATCTGGAGAGGGATTGAGTCTGGTGCTGAGGCGATGGGCTAGCAAGAAAACGGCAGGATCCACTAAAAATGGCCGTGACTCGTTGCCCAAGAATCTTGGGGTCAAAAAGTTTGGTGGAGAGGTGAGAGCATTATAAGGGTGGAGACTTGATATCAAATCTTGCACTTGAACTTGATGACTTTCCCTTTCTGTTGATATGTGATGTTGTATGGTGAATGTTGCAGAGAGTGATACCCGGAAACATCATTGTTCGTCAAAGGGGTACACGTTTCCATCCAGGGAATTATGTTGGTATGGGTAGAGATCACACCCTCTACGCCTTGAAGGAAGGCTGCGTCAAGTTTGAGCGCAACAAGCTAACTGGGCGCAAGTGGATTCATGTTGAGCCGAAGGATGGCCATGAGCTGCATCCAGTTTATGCAAAGATGAGCGACATTGATGCTGCGACTGCTGCTGAGATGAAGACGGCAGCTTAGCTCAGGTTGTGTTCACCATGGTAATGCAGGCAAGCTTTGTCTTCTTTGGCGAAAATAGGCTGCTAACATTTTGAAAGCTTAAACAAGTTTCGATTTTTGATTGTTTAGATGTTAAATGTTGTCAATGACAGCAGAACTTGACTGATATGCTTAATAGGGTGTGGTATTCAGTTGAAATAATACACTTTGCAATAGTGAGATTTATTGTGTTGGCTGTGCTTTTTTTTCATTTTATTAGGTTTTCATAATTGTTTCATGGTGCTGCTGCTATATAAAGGGAAATATTTGGTAAACATATTTCCATTTAAATATTTTATGCATAATCTTATGTACAAGGAAGATTTGGTTGTGTATATACATGATGCTGCTATTGAACTAATAACCACAATGTACAAATACAAATGAAGAAATTCTCTTTATTCTAATACTCTGAATGATTTTCCAAGTCATCTGATACTTGAAACAGACATCATATCTGGTTGATCATCTTTTTCAGAATCTGATGCTAGTTCTTCTTCACCTATAACAATACCAGATTCAAATCGCTTTCGTCTCTCTACTGCCTCCCTCACTCTCGTGTGAAATTCTTCATCTGACCCCCCCAACATGTACCGTAGCTTGAAATTAACCCGATTCTCCACCATGATCCTGTGCCTAGGGATTATTCGCTCTACAAGTGAATAGCTGAAAAACCTGGTGTGCCCTCTATAATCAGCAACTAACCACTGAAACTAATCCTCAGTGCTAATGTGTGTGTGTGTGATGATGCATAAGCATACCTTGGAAACTCAATGAGATCCTTCAAAGGTCGTATCATAGTCCTTCTCAAGTACTGGTACTTGGGGCGAAGGACGTCAATGTTGTAGAGGAGAAGCATGGGGAAATCCGTGATCATCTCCCCCAAAACAGGTAGCCTTATGCCAAGAGACAAGAAGTACTTGACATTGTGATCTAGCTTATGCACAATACTGCACCCTATGAGCTCCGGCCCTAGGTCTACTACTTTCCCAATGTTACGTTGAGAAACCCCTGCCCTTGTCAAGAGGAAGATCACCTGCCACAAGGAAACAGCGCCCTCTCCTCAACATCTGCCCATGTTTATTCATGTAAAAAAAGTATACAAATGTAGGCTCGTCTACATACCACTGGTCGTATCTTCTTGTAGAGACTATATGTCATGAGAGAGGGAAATCTGGTAAGCATACTCCCAATCGCATCTTGCTGAACGCCTATATCCAGTAAGAATTGAACCTAAAAAACGAAACCTAATTGAAATTAGTCGCAGTACCATAGAATCTTCTTCAGCAACAATGTCTAAAGGCGACAGCAACCATACTTAACGAGTTCAATACGCTCGTGACAACTCTTGACAGGTCCGGCATTTGAAGATCGTACATTTCTAACGCAGTGAAGTTTATGCAACAAGAGGCATACCTTTGGTGCAATGGTGCTCTCCAAATGAATGCAAAATATGATTGGCTTGAAAGTGAGGATTCTTCTCATGCCATCTTTCGATATTCCAAGGTAATAAAAATACTTAAACGAGAGGCTTCCATCTATCCTCTATGCTACACGCCATCAGCTGTGGTTTGTGAGCTAATAACCTTCCCAAATCTTCATCAGTGAGGCCAAACTCCTTCAGATATGCTGCCTGTAGATTAAATGGACAAACTCAGTTTGTAAGTTAATACAAAGAGATTCTTGAACATGAAAACATCAATGTTAATCCGATTCACTCACCACGAAAACAAGAGTCTATATACAACACATTACTGATTAAATTTCTCATACAAGATTGTTCATGACAGATAACAAACGTGGTCGATTATTTTTATCCTCATCACAAGGATTCCTCTACTCCTAGCTAGCCATTTCAAGAGGATATGAATCAAGTAAGTAACCTCAGTTTTAAGGAAAAATCAAGAATCTTAGAATATCCCAAGTTTCTAATCCATCTTAGCAACCAACGGGTCAGTCTTACTGGTTTTTTATCTATCTAGACTAATCCTCGTAATTATTGCAAAAAAACCCCAACTAGTTAGTACCTTCAGCTTCATCTCCTACATAGAGAAGCAACCAATCAACTTTGATCACTCAAATTATATGCCAAAGATCATTTTCATCCATTTTCTACCTAAATTTGATGTTCCTTACACTTCCAAAACCTAATCAATTGAAACAAGACATCGCCTATTAAATTTCTCATAATGTATAAACAACTACTGCAAGATTAATAGAAAACAATATATAATGACCTCATAATGCAAAAAAAAAAAAAATCAGGTAGGTAGGAAGTACCTTCTGATTCATCTCCTCCATAGATAAGTATCCAATCAACTTTGGGCAGTCGTAAAGCATGGTTCCGAAATCATTCTTATTCATCCCCATATTCAGATAGAACTCAGCGCGTGACCTAAGCTCGTCCATGCTAAAAGCCAATATCTCAGGGCACCTGCTAACCACATACCCCATCCAGTCCTTTCTCACTCCGTTATCCTCCAAATAATTCACAAGCTCGTCAAACTCCTCCATGCTGCGTTCCAACACGTTCCCACCAGCCCGTGTCAATGTGACTCCTATATACCTCCCATTCACATGGATCGTCTTCAGCCATTCTGCCAGACGTCTTATGTGATCAAGATCTCCTTTTGATGCAACTATAAGCTTCCCTATTTGAGGGTATGATAGAGAATTATGCTTCAACCACCTACACGAAATTTGGAGTTTGAAACTAAATCATTCTCTTGAATGAGGCATCCATTATACAACATCAATTCTATCGAGATGGTAAACAAGTTAAAACGTGCACCAAATCATTTAGCTTACTACTCTGACATACTAACTACACTAAATCAAGATGGTAAACAAGTTAAAACATGCACCTAAATGCATGAATTTTCACCATATTTTGATTTCGCACATGAACTAAAAATTCTGTCTTCAAGATACACGAACTTTCAGCTGTTCGCGATTGTCACTTGCCCCCAAATAAATTCCGAGGTGGATGCCCAAACGATGTAGTTGAATGAGTATGCATTAAATTATAGCTAATTTTTCATAACACATTACCTGCAATAAATTAAAAAAGCTAGCTTTTTTAGTTCAAGAATGAATAATATAAGTTGTTTCAAGAGTGTTCCTTATAAGCGGCACAACTCCACATTCTCGAATGAAACACTACACGAAAATTATACGAAGACTGCGAAAATTCAGGCAGCTCCTTGATCGAAACCGCCTTAATCATCACATAATCGATGAATTCAGGTATGGTGGAAACCAAATTCTCGCAATAAGTGATCCCAAATTTGCCCTTTTTCATCGCCTCTTTAAAAGCCTGGGCAGTCACTTTCCTCCTAATCTGGAGCGCTCTCACGAGCATTTCATCATCCACCTCATCGGCATTTCTAAAAACGCTGTTCACGAGCTGGGAAGAAGGGTTCGTGTAGATTGATCCGGGAAATTGAGGGGTCCTCTTGCTTTGCAGCGAAATCTCGAGCAATTTCTCCTTTTCTTGCTGGAGAAGCGGGAGGTGGGGTTCTTGATTTTGTTCGTCGGGGGAGAGGTGGCGGAGGAGCGGGCGTTGTGGGTGCGGAGAGGGTGGGATTCGGTGGTGGATGGGGGGTCGTTTTCAGGGGAATGGTGGCGGGAGGAGGAGGAGATGGGGAGGGTGAGGTGGAGGGTGGTGGGAGAGAGTTGGGGGGTTTTGGAGGTGGAGGAGGGCGGAGAGGTGGTGTTGCGACGCCAGCATTTTGCAGTGGATAGAGCGGGACTCAAACTGTTATTTCGATTTTAGTTATTGGAATGTAATATTGTGGGGATTCAAAATATGAAATCATATTTTAACAAATTATATTTGTGTGAGGATGTGTTTTCTAGTAGTACTGTATTTTTTTTGAGTAAAGGCTAAAATTGGTCATGAACATATGACCATTTTACGTTTTTGGTCCTAAACATTATCTTTTGGATTTTGTAGTCCTGAACATATGAAAATTTGATCATTTTGGTCCTCCGTCAACATATCCGTTAAAAACTAACGGTCAACGGGCTTAATCCCGATTTTGACCAAATTAAACTTTTAATTCTGATTTTTTACTCCCTAATTAATTCCCTAATTATTTTTACACTTCAATTTCATCTTCTTCCTTCATCTATCTTTCATCTTCTGATTTTGGCTTCTGGATCCTTCGATTTCATGATTTTTGCTTACCGTCATTTCAGTGCAATCAATTTTCTCTCTCTCTGAAAATCCCCAATTTTTAGGGTTTGAAACCGTCAAGCTATTAGTTGAATTAGCTTTTCACCGTTTAAAATTTAAGGTTTGAGACATTCATGACCTAATTGATGAATAATTTGCAATTGAATTCAGGTTCTTGAATTGGCCGGAAACACTGCGAGAGACAACAAGAAGACGAGGATTGTCACAAGACACATTCAGCTGGCTGTGAGGAACGACGAGGAGCTGAGCAAGCTTCTTGGAGATGTCACCATCGCCAACGGCGGAGTTATGCCCAACATCCACAACCTGCTGCTCCCAAAGAAGACCGGATCGTCGAAGCCCTCTGCTGCCGATGAGGATTAGTCTGGAGATGGGCCAGAATTACTTTAGTAGCATTTCTACAGTGTGTTGGGTTTTGTGTTTAGATGCAGTTGGTAGGGAGTGAACTGACCGGAGCTTTCTTTACATTCAGTCTTTGTAAATGGGTGGCTGGAATCCCAATCCCTTCTTTTGTTGGTTTTTAGCTAATAGTAATGGAGAAAGGTTACATTCTTGAGCGTTTATGAAATCAAATTCTGCTAAATTTTTTAATTCTGCTAAAATCATGAAAGATGAATTGAGGAAGAAGATGAAATTGAAGTGTAAAAATAATTAGGGAATTAATTAGGGAGTAAAAAATTAGAATTAAAAGTTTAATTTGGTCAAAATCGGGATTAAGCCCGTTGACCGTTAGTTTTTAACGGATATGTTGACGGAGGACTAAAATGATCAAATTTTCATATGTTCAGGACCACAAAATCCAAAAGATAATGTTTAGGACCAAAAACGTAAAATGGTCATATGTTCAGGACCAATTTTGGCCTTTACTCTTTTTTTTTTTTATCAATTTGTTTGATATTATCTTCTGCAAAATGTTAATTTCAAAAATTAATAACATCGGCTTCAAAAATGACGATGCCAGATTTCAGAAAATTATTGCTGAAACACGAAATAAACAACAAATTAGTGTAACTGCGGAATATAGTGTTGCTTAATAGAATTTAGTGTAACTGAGGAATATAGCAAATCGGTCCTATGGTCTAGTGGTTAGGACATTGGACTCTGAATCCAGTAACCCGAGTTCAAATCTCGGTAGGACCTTCTCTTTTTTTTTTTTAATTCATATTTTTGTATCATCTTTTATTTTTTGTTCTTATCTTATATACTAATGAGTTCCTTTTTTTTTATTCATATTTTTGTATCATCTTTTATTTGTTGTTCTTACCTTATTTACTAATGAGACTTATTTTGAAGAAACTTAGTTCCTCTACTTTGGAGCAATATTTAACTTTTCAGGAAAAATAAATTACTCCCTCTGTCTATGATTAATATCTCATATTAGACCGATACGAGTTTTAAGAAAGTACTATTTGATTTTACAATGTAAAGTGATAGAAAAAGTTAGTGGCACGTAGGTCTTACTTTTATATATTGGTTTAATAATAAATGTGAGTAGAATGAGTTAGTTGAATGTAGAGTTCACTTTCAAATATAGTAAAAGTAAAATGTGACATTTATTAACGGATAAATGGAAAAAAGAAAAAATTGGACATTTAATGGGGAATAGGGGGAGTATTACATTCCCACTTTCCCCTCCTATGTAGTCTTCAGCCTTCTCTTGTATGGATCTTGTATGGAAGAAGTTATGTATAGAGAGGGAGAATGTTTCGAGGCTTTGAGATGAATATTATTAGGGGTGGCGAAACGGGTTATCGGCGGGTACCCGCACCCGACAAGTCGGGTACCCGTACCCCATTTTAGCCAAATTTGTTGTCCCCACGACATACCGGGATTACCCGATACCCGTGTCGGGTATCCCGTACCCAACCCGAAATCCTAATAAAAAATTTGAAAACCATAATAATCGTCAGTGTTCCCTAATTTACTTTATTAATATCGATGGTAAACTTTGAATAGATTGAAAATAAAAGTGAAGGGACACTCTATATGTAGTTCCGGTGAGTTTTCTATTATATGTTCGTTGGAATATAAAAATATTTCAAAAGAACTTTTTTATTATAAAGTACACCCACTGTTCCGCCTTAGTAGAGACATTTCATTTTCTTCACTCATTTTGGAAAAATAATAGCAATATAAATACTCTTCTATACATTATTATCTCTCTTACATTATTTTTTTCTTCATTCTAACTATTTAATTTAAATTTTTCAAAATAAGTGCATATATGACTATTATTATTTAACTATTTACTTTTTTTTCCCCTTTAACTATTTTAAACGCCTCTATTAATATGAAACGATGGGAGTATTAAAAAATGATATATGACTAATACTAATAATAACGGGTATTATCGGGATTAACGGGTATACTTGCGCGGGTAATGGATAATACCCGCTACCTGCAAAATTCTAAAGCACACTACCCGATCCCGCTTCGTTTCCCGTTATCGTCGGGTAGCGGGTACCCGATACTCGGAGGGTAGCTGGTCGAAATGGGAATTATACATTACCCGCTACCCATTTTGCCACCCTTAAATATTACTCCATAGGTCCCGCTTAAGATGACACGTTTTCCTTTTTAGTCTGTCCCAACTAAGATGACACATTTCCTTTTTCGGAAATTTTCTCTCTCCAATTAATACATTCAACTACTTTTTCTCATTCATATTAAAATATTCATCTTTCTTTATCTCTCTACTTTAATACTTACACCCACCTTCTCTCTCTCCAATTAAACACTTTAACCAATAACTGATAAAATCCCGTGGCGGCTAAGCAATGTGTCATCTTAGCCGGGACGAAGGGAGTATGAATTATGATATGGGGTATATATAAGCTTGAAAAAGATTTAGATGTTGTAGGAATTGAATCCTACAAGGAATAGAAGAGATTTGATTTCACAAGGAAATAATTTCTTTAATTCCTTGAATTTCCGTCTAATTTTTGTTAGCATTTGACTACTTTGCACAATGTTTGTAAAATAATCATAACTTTCTCTATAGAACTCTGATTGAGGCGTTCAAAATACTCACGCGAAGCTTTTTCGAATATAAAGAGAATGATATGCATTAAGGACTAATTTGACTTTAATTCTGCCAGAAATATTGGCTCAAACTAAGGCTATTGCATTGGACATCAGTTTTTACTATTTTGTACTATCTAGGAGTATTTTTAAAGTTTTTTCCATAATTTTTCAACAAACATGTCAAAATACCAAAATATAAAAATATATGCAGTAGTGGATATAATATACATGATTGACATTCAAAAGGAGCCAAATCTAGGTCTTAGAAACATGCAAAAACCCGTGTTTATCGATATTGCACATTAGCTGCACAAATACACACAAAACACACTCTCATTCTGCACTCAATGCACACACACACAAATGCACAAAAACACACACATACTGCACACACATTGCACCATTTCATTCCCTCGTTCAATTCCTATCATACCATAAAATACATGTTTAAATCTGAATCTCAGTCTCACACAAGAAAGCAGCCAACATCCCCTAACAGGCTAACACATTCACATAAGAAATAACACAATCACAATAAATCTCGACTCCAAACTCGGATTCATAGAGTGCAAAAAATTGTAGTTCTCCTTCAACTTGTAGAATGAGAGAGAGATGTAACTTAAATAAAGTAACACAAAAAAATATGTGGTTTTTCTCTACCAAGAAAACAAGCGAAACTAAGCAACAAAAAAATGGTGGGTTTACCAATGCCACCCCAACCCAGAGGAGAATGAGAATGTACTGGGGCAACACCATCACCACGTTATTTCCAAAGAATAAACAACATTGCTGCCTCCTCCCCTCCTCTTCGTCTAGAGGCTCCGGGAATATCTCCCTCGTTGCCATTCGCGTCGCTGTGCGGGCCGCTCCCTTGCGACCCTGTCGTCCCCGACTGCTTGAAGCTGCTCGGGCCCTCCATCTTCTGACTGGCTGGTCAATTGAGCTCTGCCGCCAGCTTCGGCGTTCCATGACCCTCTCAGAGCCGCTGTTGTCCTCCCTCACTACCTTGAGAGGGTTTTCCAAGATGTACCGCCATCTTGTGGGCTTCGGGTTCAGGCAAGATCTCGCGACAATCGCCATCGCCCAGTAGATCCTCGTCTATGATTAATGAGGGGTCGAGGATGTTTGTGACGAGCTCCTTGTCATATATACTGATATATGGCAACGTCGTTTCCAACCAGTCCTTCATGCCAAGTTTACCAGTGACAAGCTCGAGCAGAACCTTCCCAAAGCAGTATACATCATAAGGCGTACCTGGCAATTTTTGCACAAGAGATTCAGATGATATAAAGTAGAAACATATTAAGGTGTTTCTCAAATTGAGATTCAAATTTACTAGAAACATGTTTATATTTCCTCTACCGGTGATGAAACGTTCAACATCTCGTATACTATTTCCTTATTAAATACACTGATTGACATGGTGCAAAAACTCAAGTAAGTGCACCAACCATGCACAAACGTCGGGTTAGCAACTACCCTACCCAAATCCGCACCAAATTTGACTCACACAGACTCGAATTTTATCCAAACTCAACTCCTGCCTTAAAATCATGATCCATTTCATAAAAGCAACACTTCTAATAAATAAGAGTTATACCTTAAACAAATAAAAGTTACTATATGTGATTGTTGTCATAAAAAACCCTAACTGTCATAAAAGAAACAACTATCATCAATAAAAATGTTTATCTAATATCATCAGATAAAAGTTATCGTTTAAAGAGTGAACTATAAAATAGGTCTTTGGAAAATTAAGGTTGCATATTTTCGGTATCTAAAGAAAAAATATCACTAGAGGTCTTTGTAGAAAGGTTTGCAAAACTCATGTAGCATAGGATGGTAGCATACAAATACATACATATACTGTAAAGCCCCACTTTTTCAAACCCTAATTTACGGGTTATGAAATTTTTTGCATTAAATGCCTTGAATGCTATGATATGTGGATTATTTGATGAGTAATTAATTGCATAGTGTCTTTGTGACCTAATTGCGTATGAGAATTGAGATTGAGTTGAATAGTCAACTTGTTGAAATTATGATGTGGCTATTGAATAGTCAAAGATGTGGAAAATATGACGTGGCCGTTGAAAGGTCAATGCGTTGAGAAAATAAAGTGAAAGTGAAGAAATGATTGATTGGTGAATATTTGATGCGGAGAAATATAATTGTGGTGAATTATTTTCCTAAGGGATGAGTGAGAATTAAATAGGAGCATTATTTAAATGTGTGGAATTTTCGGCCATCATTATTATTGGAGAAGGAATCCTATTTTTCTTGGATTTAATTATTTGTTTGGGATAATTATCCAAATTAAATCCAAAGCCCGAATATTCCTTATTGGTTGATGAAATTTTCGAACCACCACTTTGATTTTTCCCATGAGATTTTCGAAAATCTCATATATTGGAGAAGAGGGAATTTTTATTTATTTAATCTCTTATTTATTCTCTTCCATGAATAAATATAAGTATGCTAGAATATTTTACCATATCTTGCCATATCTAAGAAGATATTGTCATATCCTAATTAAATTAGGATTTGATTTGAATCCCTTTTGAAGAAATCAAAAGTCACGCCACTTTTCCTATTATTTGGGGAGATTTAATTATATATTCTTGTTCCGTGATATATTATTCTACTCCGTGAAATATTTGAATTTAAATCATAGGCTAATTTAATAGCCTAGAATTCGAAATTTCCCATTATTGCTCTTCAATTTTCGGCTACTCCAACAAACAAATCTCTCCAAATATTTTATTATTTGATTGTTGGAGTATATCTTAACCACTATAAATAGGAGAGAAATCCTAAACCTAATTCATCAAAACCGGCGCCCCACTTCTCCCAAAATTTCGAAACTTCTCTCCCCACTCTCTCCAAATTTTCTTCATCTTTTCTCCAAAATTTCTTCATCAATTGAGAAGAATTCAAGTTGAAATCCAAGAGTTTATTGAAGAATCAAGGCTATAATTTGTTTCTACCGATTGTTCTTTTGGAAAAAGGTACTTTAATTTTGATCTCCTCTTCTTCTACCGATTAGTCGGTGTTCTTGAGCCCACATGCATTTAGATTGAGTGAAGGGGAAACTAAATTGATGAATTTGGGATGTATGGATGTGTGTGTGTGTATGTGGTCGTGTGTGTGTGTGCGCGCACGCCTCGGCGTGCGTGCACATGTGTGGTGTGCGTGTGCGTGTGTTGTGTGTGTAGAACACTCATGCGTGACACGATTTAATGGTGAATTTGGAGTGTTAGTCGAATAAAAACGATATGATAATCATACTTTGATTTTGATTGATGATATTAAAGATTTATCGATGGGAAAAAGGGAAACATGGGAACATGCATGATTTGAAATCAATGATTGAAACTGATTTATGATACGCCTAATTTAAAGGTGATACTTCGCGCTCTCAGCGTGATAAACGAGGAGAAGAGAATACTCTCGAGCTAAGCCGACGAGGTGGGCTTTCTTTTAAAATAAGGACATTGTCCTAAACTGATATTGAAGAGAATGAGATATGTGTTATCATGCCTTGATTTGTTTTGTCGTACCTATCCCTCGTGGCTATGCCACTATTGATTTAATCGAATTCGGATCCTTGTAGAGCCGCAAACTCTACTTGGGTTAGTGTACACCAATGTTAGACCGAGTGTCAGCGTACGGGTTGGCCGGTCTAGTGACCTGGATTGCGGCCGCATTCCTTGTCATGTAGAATGAGGATATGGTAAACGTCGATGTGAAAAATGGTTGCGCGACCGTGATATTTGATAAAGAATATATTTTGGTGTCTCGGGTCTTTCTAAAGTTAAAACCCCGATGGACACTTGAAAATGACATGATAATTACTACTGTTGATAAAACTGTTTTCGGCAATGAGTCCACTGAGTATGATTATAGTACTCAGCCCTGCATGTGTTTTCCCTATGTGCAGGTTGAGCGGTGGCGAGCGGGCGGCGGTGTTGAGTAGGAAATAATAAGATGATCTGTTGGAACTCTAAGTGTCGTTGTGTCTCCATACATAGCCCCACTTCTCTCTTGATCGCTTCCGCTATATTATGAAAACTTGTGATCTATTGGTTGGGTTTAAACTCTTTTATTTCGTGGGAATATTTTGGATATGGAACAGTTGAGAATATTTTGGAATCTTTGATAAGCATTTATTGCGATAGCCTTTGTTGGATTTCTTTGCTAAGGCATTATTCTTCTTCTACATAATTGTTCATTAAATGCTTTGGTTAAATCCCTTTTTAAATGGAATCCTAGCCTATGATCTTTGATGCATTTAAGTCCGCCTAGTTAACGATCGCCGCATTTACTATATCCTAGATGGGCGGGTTGTTACATATACTAAGTAAGAAAAGGAGCCAAGAAATAAATAAATAAAACAACAGAAATTAGGCATACCTGAAGCACCTGAATCCGTCGTCAAAAGATCAGCACAATATAACAACATAAACAATATTTGACATACACCATTATCAATCTTTCTTTTTCGGATAATAATTCTAACTTTTGATTACAATATGAGCCAAACCTAATATAGACATTTAAGATGATAATAATAATGATAAATGATAAGTGAAATGGTATTAAAAAGGGTGAGGATCATTAAATTTACAATACTAAAAATTGAATCAGCAAAGAGTAACTACTCACAGCAACCTTGTGATCCGATTCTGATGAATTTCACCTTCTTGAGCACAAACCTCGCTTAAACTTCCAAGTCGTACTTCGAATTTATCATCAAGAAGGATGCTACTGGCTTGGACATCCCTTAAATGTCATTTTTGAATAGTCGTCCAATTTAGATTAAATGTCATACGTTCGACTCCAGAAGCCTGGGCATCCTTCATTATTGCCAAAAGTCGCCACAATTCTGCGTATGGAAAAGTAACCTCAACATTTTCTTGTAATAACGTGTATACACACTGCTGTACAAAACCACATCTTTCTAAATATCCTTTTTCTAAATTAACTTGGAGTGCGCGCATACGATCTGGTCATCTGGGTTTAATTCATGTGCCCTTCATTTTATTTAATTACTCAATCTTCTTTGTATAGAAAGTTTTGAAAAAGCATGAATTTTAAAATATACTCCCTCCGTCCCCGAATACTTGACACAGTCATTTCAGTCCGTCCCCGAATACTTGACACAGTTCACTTTTTCCATTTTTGGTAGTGGACCCCATATTCCACTAACTCATTCCTACTCATATTTATTATAAAACTACTTTAAAAGTAGGACCCACATCCCACCAACTTTTTCAACACACTTTCCATTATATTTCTTAAAACTCGTGCCGGGTCAAACCGTGTCAAGTATTCAGGGACGGAGGGTGTATTTCTTATTGTTAAAATAAAAGATAAAAAGAAGTAGGAGAAATAGTATATGTTAAGAGAAATAGTATTATTAGCCTAAAAAAAAATCTAAAATTGATGAATAACCTTGGTTGACTAGTATATAAAAGAATTCGTACGTTCCATCCAAATTAATGAATAACCCTGGTTGACTAGTGTACTCTCTTCGTCCCATTAAATATGCAACGTTTGTTTTTGTGCATTTATTTTGAAAAAATTATAATAAATAACTAAAGTAGTGAAATATTAAAGTAAGAGAGGGAATAATGTAGAAGAGACCCTTTATATTATTCTTTTTTTACTTTATTTTTTCTCCACTTTAACTATTTATTTTTATTTTTTTAAAACATGTGTGAAAAAGCAAACGTTTCATTTCTAATGGGACAGAGGGAGTATAAAAAAATGACAAAAGCAAATCTCAAAATTAAATTAAATAAACAAAATTATGAATAGGTTATTTTATAATGTATTATCACCAGGAACATACTTTATTTGGGAGAAATTATATGATATATATTACTCCGTATATCTTACTATTGGTAAGTGAAATAAGCATTCTTCTAACTCCAAAACTAAGATTTAATCTATACAATTAGATTTTGAGATGAGTGGATGATATTAAACCTCACAAAGATCAATAAATTTTATATAAAATATCAACAAACGGGTAAGATCGTCATTATGTTATTATAACATAATTTTCATGGTTTTTTTTATATCAAAATAGTGTATTACAAATATCAACACAATGACATGAGAATTTCAACATAAGTACACGAAAATATCAACACATTGATAATTTGCATGAATTATATTAAAAAATTTTATGCATTTGTTGATATATGAAAACTGGAATAAAAATTATCAAATTTCATCATCCGACCGTCGTGGCAGAATATATGAAGAAGTTACCATTAATTTGATATATTTTTTGCGAAAGAATAATTTAAATCAAGAGAGTTAAGTATATAAATTTAAAGTTTTGAGATGGTTTTGAAAAGGGAGAAAATAGTTAGTTTTAACTAATACACTATATATAAGAATTGACATTAATACCCTTTAATTTTATTTACTAATTATTTAAATTTAAAATATAATACATGTGACATTATTTCAACAACTAGATCTCATAATCTAATGGTTTAGAATTGTTCTCAATTTGGGATTGCTAATTACTTAGCAATTGATCACAACCCATGACCGGCTATATTCAATTTGGATTTTTCCCGCGTTAAGGGTAGTTCCTAGACTAAGGTGTAGTCACATTTTATCTAGGTACTGAATATGATATTTTATCTATCTCTATTGGGTATTTTCTTATAGTTTTGAGTGCGACAGGGCGGAGGGAGTCAGGCCGCGGCTCTGTCCGCAGCGGCGTATTGCACAGCCCGACGAGCCATCGGAAATATATTTTTTATTTTCTTAATTTATTCTATAAACTAACCCAATCCATGTTCATTTTTTTTATAAATGTGGAGGTTTGGTTTTGTGCTGATTATGGAAACAAAATTTGGGGAAGATGAAGTGAAGAGAGAGAAATAGTTGTAGAATCCGGACGGCGATATATACATATGGAGAGAGAGAGTGTGTGTATTAATATATGTGTTTTTAATTTTTTTAAAACTCAAAATTGTGTGGGAATAAATAATGTGTTTTAAATTTTTTTAATTAAATTATGTGTTTTTTTTAATTATAGTCGATAATTTTTATTCTAATTGAATAAAAATATACTAACAATTGATAATATAATGAGATTTGTGGTTGTGGTATGTCCACTATTGGACTGGAACAACTTTTTGTGGCTATGGATAATTCTTTTTGTGGCTGTTGATAAAAAAAAAGTGGCTTTGTCTTGAGAGTGTCCACCTTATTGTGGACACTCTTAGGAACGAGAGGGCAGTAGTAAGTGGCGGTTCCAGAAATTACAGATGCCATGGAGATTATGGTAGCTGCAGCAAGTGAAAACATAATCATTTTTCCGTAAGCCATTTTTAAATTAGATCGTGATTCTTAGAGCATCTCCATCCGTGCTCTTATTTAAGAGTATGGAGGTGGACCCAAATCCACTTTTACTCTCTGTTCTTAGGCAAGAGCACATACCCACATCCATGCTCTTCTACAAAGAAAAGCTCAAGGGTCCCATCATTCTATTATTCAATTTAAATACTTCAATTACTAAAAACATTTCTACAATATAAAAATACATTAAAATATAAAAATTATATAATTAAATCCTAAAAAATAAAAATTACATAATTAAAATCGTAAAAAATAAAAATACATAATTAAAATCCTAAATATTGAAAATTACATAATTAAAGGCGTCGCCTTCTTCCTTCCTTGCGGCCATGGGAACTGCTTGGGCCAGCATCGGGGCTACCCAAGTTAGTTCCGGCAAGCTGGGTAGCCACCTCATCGGAGGCGCCTTCGGATAAGGCTACTGACCTCTACCGTTTGCTGGAGGAGCTGGAGGAGGATGCTATTACGCCACTCCTATACTTCTCATGATGGCGCACCTCCTGCCAACAGCTGAGGTACTTGAACGGTT
This sequence comes from Salvia hispanica, assembly GCF_029641045.1. Taxonomy (NCBI): domain Eukaryota; kingdom Viridiplantae; phylum Streptophyta; class Magnoliopsida; order Lamiales; family Lamiaceae; genus Salvia; species Salvia hispanica. The sequence goes on from NC_142695.1 coordinate 11,914,030, forward strand.
TCAAAGCCATGGATTGGTAGGTCGCCAAGGCGACACTGATGATGTCGAGTTCGCTCTTGCCGCTCCCCGCCCGATCTTTCTGGAGGTAATACCCCTGGAACCAGAGGCGGACCTATGTCGGGGTATGGGGGTTCCTTGGAACCCCCACCCATTTTGCTATTTACTATATTATGTATAATTAAACTATATTGTTTAAGTATTTAGTTAGCTCAGTTCGTTTGTGATCCGTTTATTTAAGTACTGGATTGTGTGTTCAAATCTCATTTCTAGCATTCCTAAAATGGCTCCTTCAATTGATTTCTCTATTTTTTTTTTAATTGTGAGCAATTTTTTCACCTAGACATCCAAAGAAAAAAATGTGGTGTGGAATAAAAAAAGTAAAAGCATAATAGAAATCAAATAAAAATACTCCCTCTATCTACAAAAAAAGAATCTCATTTCAAAAATAGAAACTTTCTTTCATACTTTATCCACTTTTTCACATTTTCTCTCTTATTTTATTACATTTCCTCTTCTACTTTATCTACTTTTTCTCTCATCTCTCTTAGTTTCGCTCACAGATGAGACTATTTTTTATGGACGGAGAGAATATAAAATGTATCGGAGAAGAGAAAATGTAACTACTTATAAATACAAAGCAGCACATAAGAGGAGAAAAATGCATCTCAAACTATTCATCTCTCTTGCAGCTTCATAATGTCTAATCGTCGACGCTAAAAAATATGCAACTACCGTTAATGTAATTTGGACCCCCCAATATAAAAATCTTGTGTCCGCCACTGCCTGCAACTTACAGATTGCTTCGTTGGCTCTGAAGATGGAATTGCGCACCATACTATCATTGCGATAGATGGTTCCCTCCGGCCGATTTTCATTGACAAGTGACGCGCCACCAAAACCTTTTCCCGCTTTGGTTTGTGCCAACGTACGGATCTTCGGAGACTGCCAAGTAGGCTTTGAACAACTGATTCATCTCCGCCGGAGTGTACATGGTGCGGGTACCACGAGTAGGAGGAGTAGAGTTGCCGCTCCCTCCCGAGCCGGATTTGAGTGCCCACTCGTATCGCTCATCGGGGGCATCTTGGTCGTCCACCTGGTAAGGCCGGTAGCCACCCGGAACTTGAGAACCTTGGGTTTGAGGAGGGGCCGAACCATTCATGGTTCTAACCGCGGGATTCGAAGGGGTGATCGCCGGAGCCGGACATTTTTTTGTAAGAGTGAAAGATTGAGAATTGAAGAGAGAATAGATGAGAATTGTGTAGTTTGGTGAGAATTTTTTTGTGTTGAAGTGAGGGTATTTATAGATGAAAATGTGAATTTTGGGGAAAAATTTGAAAAATAAATTAAAAGTGTGTAGAAAACGGATATAATTTATTGGGAAGTGGAAAAATATTTTATTTTTACTTAAAAAATGATTTTCTAAATTAATTTTGAATTTTTTTTAAAAAAAGAAAGAAAATGTCGACGGCTATGCCGTTGGCCAATCGCGTGCCGCCACGTAAGCCTACTCAGCGGCACGGACGTGCTCTTATTTAAGAACACCGCTTTGCCATCGGCACGGACGGACAGCGTGCAGCGGCGGACAACGCTCACCGCGCCACTGGCACGCACGGCGTCCGTCAGCTCAAACGACCGCTGCAGATACTCTTATATCATTTAAAATTTGTTTGAGCTTGGTTATCTTGCATATTTCGCTGGAAATGTGGTCTATTTATAATAGAATGTTAATATTGATGTTCGCATAGATTGTCAATGCACAGTGAAATAGTCTAATTAATTAACTTGTTTCGTCATTTACATATGTATTGATGATGATCTAATAATAGAGTAAAATTAATTCAAAAGAATTTGTTTCGTGATCTTCTTAGTTTATTATCAATATCACCAATTTGTTCATGGGTAATTATAATTATTTTTTAAATTATGAAATATTTGTAATAAAATTATTATGTTTATATACTGGAGTACGTGGACTAATAATTTTGCCACCAGGTTGGGTGGCCCTTCCTGCCACCTACGCCACGCATCAGGTCGAGTCCTTGGATCCTCTCGAACTACCCGGTCGGTGTCTTAGGCTATACCATTTGTCCCACCCTCAGGTCACCTTTGCAAATTGCTTTAATCTTTGTCCTTGCTTCCGGACCCCCCAAACGATATCTGGCCCGTGAATTTGGCACGATGTGCGACGTCCAACGACCGGGGTCACATATGAAAAAGTAATTTTTATTTGTTTTATCTAATTTTAATGTGCAATGCTGTAACACAATATCACCTTTTACTACTTTTCTTTGATTCTTTCCATTTGTTTTCTCGAAATACTCGTTTAGTTATGTAAACAAGCCAATTAAATCCAATAGCTCACTAACTAAATGAAGTCATTTAATTAATTGGTATAATTAGTTGAATAAAACTAATTAATTAATTATAATGACCAAACTCATTGATTAATTTTTAAAAGAGATTAATGGACTCATTGAACAAAATGATATTTTAATTGGGGCCATTTTACCAACCAATCTAATTCTTATTCATATGAATCCAAAATCAGCATTCACAATTAATTAACCAAACCAAACACAATTGGGCTAAATGTATTGAAATCTCATCTACCTTGTGAATATCAAGTATGTATATATTTATTCGTTAAAAAAATAAATTGATTTTTATCGGTCATGCTACTAAATACTCCCTAGGTTTCTTATTAATAGAAACACTTCTTTTGGCACAGAGAATAAGAATAGTGTGTTAAGTGGATGTAAATAAAGTGAGAGGGATGGAGAGAGAATAAAGTAAAAGAAAGTGTTACTTTTTTTCCAAAAATAAATATGACGCAATTATTTTGAAACTTTTTAAAATAGAATAATGAGTCAATTAACATGTACACGGAGAGAGTAACTTAATTCTACATGCTAATTTAGGGATGCGTTAAAATGACAACACCTCTTAAAATAACACCATACCACCATTCCTAGCTAATCATTTGTACACGTGGACGAATAATAAGCTGCCATGTGGCAATAAAAAAAATGTTCAAGTGTAAAAATCTACGCCAGCAATATACAACACTAACACTATATACAACATTTTTTTCTTGGCCAGCAATATCCAACACCCTATAAAGCAATCTATAGATTGTTGTGTAGCGTTTATAATATTGTTGTGTAGTGTTTATAATATTGCTGGATATGTGGTGCACGATATCACTTTAAGAAGTAATGTTGTCATTTTAACACAAACCTGCTAATTTATCCTCTCTTGATCGTTTACATAGACGTAGAAAACTATTGGACATGACATTAAACGTCACGGGTTGTAAATACGTGGACCAAATAAATTAAAACGCTATTACATCAACGTTTGGGACATATATCTACCCGGTATTTAAGACTTTTATTGTAACGCCCTGCTTTTTCGAACCCTAATTTTTGTGACGTGAAAATTTTTGCATTAAATACTTTTAATGCTATGATATAAGTGGAATTAAATGATTAGTGATTTATTGCAATATTCTTTGTGACCTAATTGCGATATTGAGTTGAGTTTGAGTTGAATAGTCAAACTTGTTGAATATGTGACGTGGTTATTGAATAGTCAATATTGTGGAAATTATGACGTGGCCGTGGAATGGTCAAAGTCGTTGGAAAATGTGAAGTGGAGGTGAAATTCGAATTTGTGAATATTTTGATGTGGGGTGAAATAATATTGTGGCAAATTATTTTTCCTAAGGGATGAGTGAGAATTAAATAGGAGCATTATTTAATTAAGTGGAATTTTCGACCCCTCCTATTTAATGGAGAAGAAATCATGTTTTTCTTGGATTTAATTATTGCTTGGGATAATTATCTGAATTAAATCCAAAGTCCAATATTCCTTATTTAATTGATGAAATTTTCGGCCCCTATGTTTGTCTCAAGGGTGATATTCGAAAATCCCCTACTTTATGGATGAAGGGATTTTATTATTATATTATTTGATCCCTTGTTTATTCTCTTCCATAAATAAATTCAAATATTCTAGCATATCTTGCCAAATCTAAGAAGATCTTGTCATATCCTATTTAAATTAGGATTTTAATTAATTCCTTGGAGTAGGAATTGAAAATCACGCCTATTCCTATTTAATTGGGGAGAATTATTATTTTTATTCTTGCTCCGTGATATTTTATTCTGCTCCGTAAAATATCCAAATAAAATTATATGCTAATTAAATAGCATGAAATTCGAATTCCCCCTTATTCCTCACTAGAAATAACGCCAATCACCCACCAAATCTCCTCCAAATCTTGATTTATTTAATTATTGGATTATATCTTGCACTCTATAAATATAAGAGGGAAAGTCAAAACCCTAGCATCACAAAAATCGTCCCCTCTCTCCCTCTCTCTCGCCGATCTCTCTCCCACTCTCTCTCTCAAATTTTTCTTCTACTTTCTCCATTATTTCTTCATCTTGTTTGAAGAATTGAAGCTGAAATTCGAGAATTTGTTGAAGAATCATGATCCTACTTGTTTCCTACAGATTGTTCTATTGAAAAAGTATTTTTATTTTATTTTTTCTTGATCTTCTCTTCTACCGATCACTCGGTGTTCTTGAGTCCACATGCATTTAGAATGAGTGAAGGGGAAATTAATCGATGAATTTGGGATGCATATGTGTATGTCTGTGTGACCGTGTGTGTGTGTGCACACGCCTCGGGATGCGTGCACATGCGTTGTGTGTGTGTGCGTGTGTTGTGTGTGGAAAACACTCATGCGTGTCACGATTTGATGATAAATCTGGAGTTGTGTGAATAAAAACGATATGATAATCGTACTTTGATTTTGAATGGGAATATTGAAAATAATCGATGGGAAAGGGAAACGTGAGAACATGCATGATTTTGATCCATGATTGAGACTTATTTGAAATACATGAACTAAAGGTGATAGCTCGCGTTCTCGGTGTGATAACAAGAAGAAGTACGTACTTGAAATCGAAGGAAATCGAGGTGGGCTTTATTCTTAAACTCTCTATTATGTTGCAAATTTATGAAAGGGGAACAATAAGGGTGGATTGAACTGTTATGCCATGCCTATGATTATTTTTGGATATTGTGTGTTCTTGATGCCTAGTTTGCGAGTGCGCTCCATTAGGCTATAGGGCTATATAAACGAATTCGGGTCTGAGTAGGGCCGCAAACCCTATCAGGCTAGTGTACACTAGAGATCGGGAGCCGTCCTTGCTAGTCGGCCGGTCTCGTGGGCGAAAGTGTGGCCACACTTCGTCGCGCCATGATATTGTTGATTGATGAGAAAATGGGAGGTATTGTTTGACTGGCCAGTCCATGAAATATTTTGTGATACTCGATGCTATCTTTTAAATTAATTGCTAAACCTCGAGTTCACTATGGTAAGGGTGGCATAACTATTAAAACGTTTTGGCATGAGTCCACTGAGTATGCTTAAAATACTCAGCCCTGCATGTGTTTTCCCGATGTGCAGGTTGAGCGGCGATGGGCGGTCGGTGGTGTTGAGACAGTTGATTCGAATAACATGGATGTTTGGAACTTTGAGTGTAGTCGTGTCTTCATACATAGCTTCGCTTTCTCTTGAAATGCTTCCGCTGAATTTTTGGAAACTTATTATCTTTGGTTGTTTTGAACTTGTTTCTTTGTTTTGGAATATTGGGAAATATTGCGTTTTGTTGGAGTTACAGTAAACCCTTGACTTTTGAGCTTAGTCTATGTTATCTATTAAATCTTGATTTTCGTGAGTAAGCGTTGACTTATTGCCTTGATGGTTCATTAAACACTTGGTCAAATCTCTTTAAATGAAACTCTAGCCTATGTTCTTATTGCATTTAAGTTCGCCTAGATAGCAGTCGCCGTATTTATTATACCCTAAAAATTTAGGCTGTTACATTTATTCTGCAGATGAGTTCAATGCCAACATTTGAAATGTAAAACATGTACTTGAAATGATTCATTACAACGCTTAGTTGAGGTCTCTGCACTCATTTTGGAGGTCAAGGTTTAAAATACCTTTAGTTGTTTGTTGATAATTGTACATGTATTAATTTTTCAAAATTTTTTTATAAGCAAGTCTAATTTCAGAAATCCAACAAAATTCTTGGTCCCACACCTTACTCATTTTCATATACTTTTTTAATTAACCAATTTTCCGCAAAAGTCCTTGACCTAAAACATCCCATTAAAACCCTTTCTACACTAAGGCAAAATACCATCCCTTCAAAATAAAATCTCATAAGTAAATAAAAGTAGACAAAGAGAGGACACCATCTTTCATAGGACATATATACACCACATAATAAATTGTTTATTCCAAGTAAAGTGACTAGTACATCATTTTCCAAGAGGCTAGTATATATCTCCTAGCCATTTATTGAATAAGAAGTTGTAGTAATAAAACATTGTAGGATGAAAATGATCTATATATAAATAAGATGTTATTTTTGCCATCCTTGAAGCAATCAAACCCTGCAAAATCATGACATAATCAGTACTATTAAATCTAATTAACCAAGTTAAATAAATTAAAGAGATTTAAAAAAAATAGATGCTAACCGGTTATATTCAATCCTGATTCTTCCCGCATTAGGGTCAGCAATTTGGTTGAAAGCTTGCTCAGAGAGATCGATCTGGTCGGCAGCGCAACCCGGGCAGAGATCAACGATGGTGACAGTGATGGGGCCGTTGCGGCATGGCTGAGGCACCCCTTGGTTGGTGGGCCCGGTGCACTGGACGGTGTATCTGTCCCCACAGGCTGCACGATTGTTGAATAGTGCGGGATTTGCAGCTGCTACCATCGTGCCTCTGTCTTCGAACCCGTAGCATGATGATGCTGCAGTTAATGAAGAGACAGTAAAGTAAGAGCAGGAAAAAAGTAGTGATAATATTGTTTCTATTTTAATAAACGTTTCATTTTTAATTGAACATCCTAGAAAAAGAAAATGTTTCATTTTTAATGGGACTGAATACGTAGAACTATAGAGAAAGATATAGAGATCTCATAGATGTGTGGTCTTACGGACAATCGGGCTGTAGTATGTTGCGGTTCCAGCGATGGCGGATGCCATGGAAACTATGCTAGCTGCAACAACTGCCACCATTACTATTCTTGCAAAACCCATTTTTTGTTTGAGTTGTAGATGTGATCTTGCTGAGGATTTGAGCTAGTTGGTTTGGTTACACATTTTGTTGGAAATGTGGGTCTATTTATACAAGGAATGTTATGCAATTTCGTTAGAAATCGACGCACGTTATTGTCGTTGTCGATGACTTTTCTCGATAGAAGAATTGATTTTGTTAGGCTAATAGTAAGAAATATTCTAATTTGTTTCGTGATGACTATAGCCACAGTTTATTCTCTAATAAATCATATTTTCTTTTCGTTGATTTTTTATTTCGATTTCGACATTTAACTTTTCGTCATGACTACTAAATTCATCGCGACATGTGTGTCGACTAACGTATAGAAATGGATCACTCACGTCCTTAAAAAGAGGGGATTATCCAAGAATATATAAATGGAGATGGAATTATTACCAAGTCTAGCTATGTGAAATAAGAATGAGGATTTTCTGCACGCCCCCGCACGCGTAGGCTCCAAATCGACTTCCACACGCGCAAACCCACAAGATTAACATCGACTTGTGCATGCTCCGATACCATGTAGAATAAGGCACTTAACTCCTTTAAAAAGTCTTATAAGGGGAAAGAAATATCCAATAATATATACTCCGTATGTGAGATAAGATTATTACCAATTTGATGTGGGACAAAATTGTGAGAAAATGGTTTTGGAGAATTGAAATGATTTGCAAAGAAAATATTTCTTTTAATCCAGATTGCATAATTGCATCATGTCTCAAATGCCACATAAGTTTATGTATGACTAAATATGCTGCATGGATTTAAATTATAATAGGAAAAATTCATTATGGGAATTTTTTACAATCCAAAAAATTACTAATATTTCCGACCATAGTAAAAGGACATGTGAAATAGTGTCTTTATACTAAAGTTTGTAATTTTAATGAATACCCCATCCTTCCATAAAATCTTCTTATTTTATCATTTTGGGATGTCCATCGAAAATAGTCTCATTTCAAAAATGAAAACTTTTTTTCATACTTTATTCGTCTTTTCTCTTTCTCTCTTACTTTTTCTCATCTTTCTTACTCGTTCTTTCCTCTCATACTTTATTCATTTCTTCTCTAGTTCTCTTATTTTTTTATTTTTTTATTAAAATCTGTCACGTCCATAACTGAGATTAATTTTAGCAGACAAAGCGAGCATCATCTCTTTTTATTACAAGAACTAATAAGAGAACACTGATTTGTGTTGAAAAGTCATTTTTGAATGGTCGGTCAATTTATGAATAATTAAGAAAAGGAAATGTCCAACGTACGAATCCAGAAGACTGGCCATCCTTCATTATTGCCAAAAGTCGTCATCATTTTGCTTATGGAAAAGTAATCTCAACATTTTTCTTGTATAGACACTTCTGCTTTAGTATTTGTGTGTATTATCCCCTTCTAAATTAATTTGGAGTGCATATGTTCTGGGGTTAATTCATGTGCCCTTCATTTAATTACTTATTTTTCTTTATATAGAAAGTTATGCAATGGCATGAATTTTAAAATATATTTTTAATTGTTAAAATAAGAGATTGAAAAAATAGTACAAATAGTACCCCCTCTCTCCCATTAAAAATGATCTATTTTCCTTTTTAATTTGTTCCAATTAAAATGACTCATTACTACAAATGGAAATGAAAAGACATTTACCTCTACTTTATTTCATTTATCTTACTTTCCTCTCTCCACTTAATACACAAAATAAAGTTGTATAAAATTTCGTGCCGCCCAAGGAATGGATTATCTTCATTAGGACGAATGAAGTATATATTAAAAGAAATAGTATTAATGGATTGTGTGGTTCAACATCGCCTCAAAAGAAATCTATGGGCATAGTATAAAATTGATTAGATTTACACGAAGATGGAGAAAAATCATATGTTTGATTTACGTTAAAACATTACTTTGAATATTCAAGAGGTAAGCATGGTTTAATTAACTTAGTTAGATTACTTCACAAGACTGTTACTATTTCCTAGCGACTAAATTTGACTGCAGTGTCAATTTTTTTAATCTAAGGATACATTAGAAATTGTTAATATTCTACAATGTCAAGTCTCCGGTTCAAGTTTAAATTTATCCAATTCTAGAAACAATTCAAGGATTAATCCAGTCTTGCAGACTTACTTAAATGTGATCAAATGATGACTATAATGTGATGTTAGATTTTATGAACTTGACACAATTTTATTCATCAAACTTATTATCCTGAGATCTATCTATATCTAATATCTTCTATTCTTAATTTTTCAAACCATTCCACCCTTATAATCCTTAGGCTAATGTGGCTCCCAAAAATAGAAATTTTAGAATTACTAAAATAGTAGTTCAATAAATAGCAGGACTCGTATTATTAGTAGTGAATTGTGAAAATATATGTCGACGTGGATTAACTTTGTGGATGGACGAAAATGACAAGAATAGATTATTTTTATGGGACAGAGAGTATGAATTGAGATTTTCAACTATGAATTCGTACGTTCCGTCCAAATTAATGAATAATCTTGGTTGACTAGTATTTAAACGAATGACAAAAGTAAATCTCACAACTAAATAAAATAAACAACATTATAATCTTAATTTTAGATAAAGAGACTAGTAAAAGTTGTCATTATAATCAAAGGCCAACCCTGCCCTTTATTCAACAAGTCTAGTAAAATAAGCATTCACCAGGAACACAGACTTTATTGGGGAGGAAATTATATGAGTATATATTAGTAGATCTTATTATTGGTAACTGAAATAAACATTCTTCTACTCCCCGCTCATAAATTCATGGAACCCTGCAATATTATTAACCAACGTTAGCCAACATAAATAAATTATGAAAAAAAATTAAAAGAGAGGATATAGTAGTCAGTAGTGACCGGCTATATTCAATTCGGATTTTTCCCGCTTTAGGGTCAGCAATTAGGTTGAAAGCATGCTCAGACAGATCGATCTGGTTGGTGGCGCAACCAGGGCAAAGATCAACGATGGTGACAGTGATGGGGCCGTTGCGGCATGGCTGCGGCACCCCTAGGTTGGTAGCTCCGGTGCACCGTATTGTGTACCTTTGCCCGCAGGCTGCACGATTGTTGAACAGTGCAGGATTTGCAGCTGCTACCATCTGGCCTTTGTCTTGGTAACCGTAGCATGATGATGCTGCAGTAATCAAATTATAATTAAAAATGTAATGCTATATAATTTTGTTTGTGATTCGATTATTTTTTTAATTTTATTTTTTAATTTTTAATATTAAAAAAAATAATTGAATAACGAACAAAATTAAATTAGCTAGAAGTTATTTTTATAATTTTAATTTTTATAATTAATATATTTAAGAATTCATAATATTTTCATTTTAAGGTAAGATTCAGAAAAATATTTGGCATAAAATGATTGAAAAAGTGAAGTGAAAACTTCATTTGAAGCACTCAAACTATAAGAAAATATTATACTACCCAATATAGATAGATTAAATATCATATTCAGTACCTAGGTATTCCATTTTTATGAAAGTCCAAAAATGTCCTCCATGCCTTGGGGATATTTTTAGTGTAAAATTGTGATGAATAGTAAAAAAATACTTAACACAAATGTGATGACACCATAGTCTAGGATATACCCATGATATTTTTATAGTCCCAGGACTATTGGCATGCAAAATATAACCCTAAAGGACCATTTGCATAGTTCACTATGAATATAACTTACAGAAAGAGAAAGAGAGAAAAAGGAGTGTCTTACGAACGAGAGGGCCGTAGTAAGTGGCGGTTCCAGAGATAGCAGATGCCATGGAGATTATGGTAGCTGCAGCAAGTGAAAACATAATCATTTTTGCGAAAGCCATTTTAAAATTATATCGTAATTCTTATATCACTGAAAATTTGTTTGAGCTTTGGTTATCTTGCATATTCCGATGGAAATGTGGTCTATTTATAGTAGAATGTTAATATTGATCTTCACATAGATAATCAATGCATAGTGAAATCTAATTAACTTGTTTCGTCATTTACATATGTATTGATGACGATCTAATAATAGAGTAAAGTTAATTAAAAAATTTGTTTCGTGATCTTCGTAGTTTATTATCAACATCACCAATTTGTTCATGGGCAATAATTATTTTTTAAATTATGAAATATTTGTAATAAAATTATTATGTTTATATACTACGTGTATTAATAATTTAGAAAATAATATAAATTCAAAACAACAAAATATTGTAACCCACTTCCCCATAAATCGTACTAGTACATTTATAAATGGCATAATAATGTTTATAAATTGAATATATGAATCTTATTTTTAATAGTTCATAATTGATAAATTATAGGAGTGAGAATGACAAAAATGTGGTTAAAAAGTTTTCTTAAATAGAAATTTTTTAAATATACGCAAACTAAAATGAAAAAGATGACTGATTTTTTATTTAAAAAAATGAATATATTGCATTTAATTGGGACTATTTTTCGTTGACGGAGGAAGTACTATATTACTTGCGCAATTGATTAACTTCAAAATTCTAAATTCTCAAATATAATGATATTATAAATTAATTAAATGACTTGTTAGCAAAAAAATTTTATTGCTGATTCATTTGAATTTTCAGTTGGTATATTAATTGAAAAAAAAAAGTAATTAATTTAAATCATCTTTGATATCGGTTAACTCAATTGAAACAAATAAAAAAAAAAAACAACTGCAGTGCACAATTAATTTGAGTTTAATTTGAGTTTCTTTTAGTATCAATTGAAATAAGGCAATTAATTTCAATTTCTCTTGGCATGTTAATTCAAATGAAAAAATTCATCACCATTTTGTGTATGCGGAAAATAACTACAACATTTTTATCTATAGACAATTTCTATATCAGTATTTGTGTGCATACACAAAGTTGGGTTATTATTTTTATATTAAATTGGCAGCTAAATGTTCCCATAATATAAATTCCCTTGGTAATTGAGTAGTTTTTTTTTATTTCACTTATTTTGAAAATATAATAATAAATAATTAAAATAATTAAAATAAAATATGAGAAGAATAATACAAATAAAAACCTTCTCTATATTTTCTCAACTTTAACTATTTATTATTTTTTTCAAAACGGGTGCCAAAAAAATCTTGGAACGAAGAGCGTATTATTATTATTCAAATTTTTTATTTGTCATGAAAATAAAAAATGAAATCGATTAAAACCGAAAAGTAATGAAATCGGAGAAGTAATTAAGATCATATAAAGTGGTGGAATTTATTTTGTCCCAGATTCATTCAATTTTACACGTTGAAATATGGAAAAAATTTCCGCAGCCGTGCCACAAATTTCCACTGATATTAATTGTTAATAGACAAAATCCACACGAAATTTAATGGAAAATTATGAATGAAGATATAGCAAAGTGAGTTCGAATAATATGTATACCTCTAAAATGAGAATTTTTATATGTAAAACTTTTTAATTAATTTAAATAATCTAATTACAGAAAAGAAGCCCCTATAGGACTATATATGTACGAATGATTTTACTATGCACACACTAGTGATTATTCTTTCTTATAGTATTCAATTTGGTGTGAAATATTCACATGATATATTATGATTCATTTGTGATTTATAAAGAAAAATTTTAATTGAACTGAAGAAGAAGTAATTAAGATTACGCGAGTAGGGAATATATTTTGTCACATATTCATTCAATTATAAGACAAGGTAATCTGGAAGTCTTGTGGAAAAATCTGTTGCAGCCGTACCACATTTGACAACTATTGTAATTCACACATTAAAGTCAAATTAAAATAAATTCTAATTATGTTCAATTTTCATAGAAAATAGGATTACCAAGGCGTGACCACACCCTATTCTTGTTAGTTTACTATTCAACGCTATTAATATCTAATCGGCCTACACTGCGATAGTTCAACATGTTAATTGTCTCACAAAATTAAGAAGTAGATTTTCTTTTATATCTAACAGTATATCTGTTAGGGATCGACCAGTCGAAGGCTAAGGTTGAACAACCGAAGTCTACACAATTTGTGAGGTGATCAACCCTCACTAAACAGATCAGTTACAAGAAAGAACAAGATCTAAGAAACTACTTGATTAGATCTTCCTGAAACATATATCAATACACGGTTAGTAACTTCAAGGAAACAATCTATGCCTATAAAATAGACAAAGAAAAGAGAAAAGTGAAAGAGGATCTTGAAACACAGTAGACTCAAGTTGCACCACGTACAACCGCACAGGTCTATTAACACCGAGCCCACAAATCCCCAAATCTCAGCTTGATTTGCCACAAGAGTGAAGAAGCAACAGGCAGACCACAATCCACCAATGATGTATCTTAGAACCCTAGATCCAGTGGCCTTGAATCGAACCAACACAAGACTGCACACCACACTCTCCAAGTTTCTCCTCGCACACCCTTAGCCACACCAGGAACCTCTCACGGTCAAGAATCACAGACCAGAAACCAGAGGTTTCCTACACACCGCTCACACACTCACCAGAGATTAAACACTCAGGAGAAAGAGAGAGAGGAAGAAGATCTCAAGCCAGAGCACAGAGAATCACTAAGGGACAAAACCTAGAATTGCAGAGCGTAGCTATTCAGAGGGAAGGGAGAAAACCAAATGGATGAGAAAGATCTAGGGTTAGGATGTTAAAAGGCTTCTCTCAAACACCACCCGGGCCAAACACACACATAACTGGGCCAATGGATATTGGGCCCGGTTACTAAACATTGGCAATTGGGCTTTTAGAGATAAGGGCCATATAAAGACTTACTGATTTTGAAAAACTTTAGTAAGTCACCACTTCCAAAGGGAAGAAAACATTTACAGTTTATAAACAAAGTAAAAACAATTGCATAAACAGTAAAGAATCTTCACCAGGGAGTATACCTGACCATTTACCTATCCTGAGTCAATATGGAGCTTCCTTATACATGTCAGCATCTTTTCAACTGACAAGCACTTGGTTCCCATGTCTGCTGGATTGTGGTCAGTATGAATTTTCTCCAACAGCACCTCACCTTTCTCCACAATATACCTAATGAGGTGGAATCTCACATCAATGTGTTTTGTCCTATCATGGAAGACATGATTTTTGCACACTTGAATTGCAGATTGACTATCTGAGTATACAACAACATGATTCTTGAGGAATTTAAGTTCCCCAGCAACCCCCTTTAACGAGAGAGCCTCCTTCATTGCCTCTGTGATGGCAATGTACTCAGATTCAGTTGTGGACAGTGCCACAATATGCTGGAGTTGTGACTTCCAGCTTATACAGGATCCACCCAGAGTAAACACATAAGAGGTGGTTGATTTCCGCTTATCCCTATCATTAGCATAGTTTGAATCTACAAAACCACACAAGTCAGTAGAATCTGTACACTAAGATTAATGAAGACCATAATGTGAAGTATGTTTCAAATATCTAAGTAACCACTTAAGTGCTTCCCAATGAGGTTGTCCTGGATTGGACATACACCTTGATAGGCAAGACACTGAGTATGTTATGTCAGGCCTTGTACTCACCATAAGATACATGACTGACCCAATTGCATTTGAGTATGGGATACTCTTTATTTTCTGAGCTTCTTCTTCAGTTTTAGGACATTGATCCTTACTGAGGATGAAATGGGCAGCCAAAGGGACTGTGGAAGGTTTAACATTTACCATATTGAACTTGGACAAAATCTTCTTTACATAGGACTTTTGGTGTAGAGTCAGCTCATGTTTTTTCCTATCTCTGACAATGTCAATGCCCAATATCCTTTGAGCATTGCCTAAATCCTTCATGTCAAAGTTAGTGCAGAGCATATCTTGAACATATTTAACATCTTTGGAATTATGACCCATTATCAACATGTCATCAACATATAAAAGAAGAAAGACAGGCACAGAATTCAGATTTTTGAAATACAAACAATGACCAAAAGCATTCTGGAAAAACCAAGAGACTGCATACACTGATCAAATTTGATATTCCATCTCCTAGGAGACTGTTTCAAGCCATAGAGAGCCTTCTTTAATAAACAGACATGATTAGGAAATTTGGGATTGACAAACCCCTCAAGCTGTCTCATATAAATGGGCTTATCAAGGTCCCCATGTAAAAAAGCAGTTTTCACATCCATTTGCTTAAGCTCCCAGTTAAAATAAGCACATAGAGCAAGCATCATGCGAATTGTAGTAAATTTTACCACTGGGGAGAAGATTTCGGTATAATCGACCCCCTCTTGTTGAGTGTAGCCCTTGACCACAAGCCTTGCCTTATATCTCAGACCATCAACTTCGTGCTTTAGCTTGTAGAGCCACCTGCACTCAACAACATAACAATTTTCAGGTTCAGGGACTAAAATCCAAGTCTTATTTAATATCAGAGAGTTCATTTCATCCTCCATGGCTATCAGCCATTTTGGATAAAACATGGACTTTAGGGCCTGCTTGTAGGATTGGGGTTCATCCCCATCTGATTCATAGACATTAAAAGCTAGTGCCAGTAAGCTGTTCATCTCACCAAACCTCTTTGGTCTGGATATATTTGTCCTTCTTACCCTATCACTTGCTAACACATAATCCCTGAGATCATTGTTAGTGGGAGGAACATCCCTTGCAGAAGCATTCTCAGGGGGATCATCAATGATAGGATCATTATCAACAACATTAGTAGGGACATCAATATGCACATTTTCAGGCACATTATCAGGCACATTGTCAACATTAGAATCAACATCAAACATATTAGGGACATAGTCAAAGATAACAGGACCCTCCACCTCACTTGAGGCACCCTCCACCTTACTGTAGGCATCATCTGACCTGGGTTTTAAAGTTTTTGAAAGACAAGGGAAGTCAGACTCATTAAAAACAACATCCCTACTGATGGTTACTTTAAAACCAGGTTCATCCCTCAACCAAATACTATACCCTTTCACACCTTCAGGGTAGCCTAAGAAAATACCTTTCCTAGACCTGGGTTCTAATTTATCAGTCTTTTGGTGTATGAAGGCACTACAGCCAAAAACTCTAAGGTGTGAAAGATTCACAGGTTTTCCAGCAAAAACAGATTCATGGCATTTTACCTTCAAAGGAACAGAAGGGGATCTATTTATTAAGTAAGCAACAGTATGTAAGGCTTCACCCCAAATTTTTTTTGACAGACCACTCAAAGAAAGAAGACACCTAACCTTCTCTAACAGAGTCCTGTTCATCCTCTCTGCAACACCATTTTGCTGTGGTGTATAGGGGACAGTCTTATGTCTCCTAATTCCTGAAGTCACACAAAGATCATTCAGTTGAGAGTTGCATAACTCCAAGCCATTATCAGTCCTAAGGGTTTTAATCTTTTTTCCTGTTTGGTTCTCTACAAAGCACATCCAATTTTTAAACTTTTCAAACACATCAGACTTATGCTTTAAAAGGAAAACCCAGACTTTTCTTGAAAAGTCATCAACCACAGATAGGAAATAAGAGCACCCCCCATGTGAAGTAACAGATGAAGGCCCCCACACATCAGCATGCAGGTATTCAAGCACATCTTTACTAACAGATACAGGCATAGAAGTAGGAAAAGAAACTCTGTGCTGCTTTCCCAACACACATGTATCACAAAGGGAAGGGGCATGCTAACATCTTTATCACATAGATATCCACTTTTATGCAAAATGTGCATGCCTTTTTCACTCATATGTCCTAATCTATTATGCCACAGAATAGTGCTATTGTCCTTAACAACATGGGCAACAGAAACATCACATAAGGGCTTAGCAGTGCAAACATACAGGTTGTATTTTCTATCAGCCTTAAACAAACACAAAGAACCCTTAAAGATTTTCATGACACCATTACCCCATTTGCCTTCCAAACCTTCTGCCTCAAGAGAGGCACAAGATAGAAGATTGTAGCACAAGCTGGGCACATATTTCACATTCTTGAGTGTATAAACTGTTCCAGAGTTGAACTTGAGGCACACTTGACCTATGCCTTCAATCCTGCACTTCTTATTGTCAGCCATAGAGACAAAACTATTAGTAACAGGTGTAAATTCAGTAAATAACTCTTTGAAAGGTGAAATATGATAAGTGCAGCTAGAGTCCACTAGCCACTCATTCTTACTGAACTCATTCGGCAAGGAAGCATTAACTGACATAATGTCATAATGCATAAAACAGGTACCATTATCATCATCAGCTTTTGCCAGATTAGCAATCATCTCAGTATTGTCATTGGTTTGTCATTGGTATTGTCACCATTTTTCTTATTCTTCTTCAGGGGGTATTCTCTGCTGTAGTGACCAAGCTCATTACACTTGTAACACCTTCTGGACTTCTTGAAGTCCTGAGATGAAGAAGATCTGGACTTACTCCTGTGATTCTTTTTTTACCCTTTCTCATTGGACTTCTTGTCCTTCTGCTTGGTAGTGGATCTTCACCTAACCTGCAGCCTTATTAAGAGCAGCTTTGGAGTCAGATTTTTCTTTCAATTCCAGTTCCTTAGACTTCAAGGAACTAATAATCAAGTCCAGGGAGGCTGCCTTGACATCACTATAAGAATCTGGAATTGAGTTCATGAGAGCAATACTGGTGTACTCATCAATTGTTTTGTCTCCAGATCTCTTGATATCCTGCACAAGCTTAGAAAAAGTGTCAATATTGTCATCAATATCCTTGGATAAATTCAATTTGAATTTAAACAACTTTTCAAGCAAGTACATGTGGTTAGACATAGAAGTCTCAGTATATAACTCATCAAGTTTATCCCACATATCCTTGGCATTATCTATAACACCAACTTTCCTAATAACAGAGTCACTTAAACTCAAAAGGATAGTAGAGCAGGCAAGTTCATTCATCTCAGCTTTCTTAGCATCATCATCAGAATCAGAAAATTTCTCATCAATGGCCTTAAAGACTTTTTGTTTAATTAAAACACATTTAAGCTTTTGTTTCCAAATACTGAAATCATTCTTTCCATTAAAAGGAATGAATCCAAATGGGAGGTTGGCCATTTTTCACAGAAGACACAGAGCTATAAACACCAACCACCACTCAGTTTTCAAAAGAAACACAGAAAACAAGCAACACAGACAGAAAACAGAAGCTGCAGTGAAAATAACCAAAATAATGCAGGGTCACTAGAAGTAACAAAGTCCAGAGGGAAGTCTAACACCCCAGAACATTCAATCAGTGGATTTCCCAGTTCACAATCGCTTGATTTATCAAGGGCACAGGGGGTCACACTGAGGAACCTCAGTTTTGTGGCAAACAAGTTTTAATAGGCTTCCTACTGAACTATGACACCAACACCTCAGGTTATTCTCACCAAGAAAACACAACAAGAAACAAATAGACAGGCCAGAGGAACATAAAACACAAATACTCGCGGAAAACACAAGAGGACCCAAAGCAAACAAAGCTAAGAAGGCAATACCAGAGCAAGAGATCTCGCGAAGATCTCTCGTACCCAAAAGAAGTTACCAGAACACTCACTGAGAAGGCCGGATCCTTGAGGGAAGCTAACCACTAGCCTTGGTTGATCCTAACGTGGCTCTGATACCACTGTTAGGGATCGACCAGCCGAAGGCTAAGGTTGAACAACCGAAGTCTACACAATTTGTGAGGTGATCAACCCTCACTAAACAGATCGGTTACAAGAAAGAACAAGATCTAAGCAACTACTTGATTAGATCTTCCTGAAACATATCAATACACGGTTAGTAACTTCAAGGAAACAATCTATGCCTATAAAATAGACAAAGAAAAGAGAAAAGTGAAAGAGGATCTTGAAACACAGTAGCCTCAAGTTGCACCACGTACAACCGCACAGGTCTATTAACACCGAGCCCACAAATCCCCAAATCTCAGCTTGATTTGCCACAAGAGTGAAGAAGCAACATGCAGACCACAATCCACCAATGATGTATCTCAGAACCCTAGATCCAGTGGCCTTGAATCGAACCAACACAAAACTGCACACCACACTCTCCAAGTTTCTCCTCGCACACCCTTAGCCACACCAGGAACCTCTCACGGTCAAGAATCACAGACTAGAAACCAGAGGTTTCCTACACACCGCTCACACACTCACCAGAGATTAAACACTCAGGAGAAAGAGAGAGAGGAAGAAGATCTCAAGCCAGAGCACAGAGAATCACTAAGGGACAAACCCTAGAATTGCAGAGCGTAGCTATTCAGAGGGAAGGGAGAAAACAAAATGGATGAGAAAGATCTAGGGTTAGGATGTTAAAAGGCTTCTCTCAAACACCACCCGGGCCAAACACACACATAACTGGGCCACTGGATATTGGGCCCGGTTACTAAACATTGGCAATTGGGCTTTTAGAGATAAGGGCCATATAACATCACACTAACTATAATAAGTAATTTCAAATTAAGATCAACCTTTAGCTATTAGATTAAGAGATCTAGTGATTAAAATAATGTTAAATGGATTATATTTTAAATTTAAATATTTACTCTCCCCGTTCCCAAAAATTTACAAACTTTCAAATGGCAAGGGTGTTTTATGTGAATCCGGGTGTTCATAATCGTAGAATACAACGATATCGAGGTTCATGGGTTAATTGGAATCCGAGAAGAGGTAGAGACATGACAAGAAACCAAGTGGAACTGGAGTCTGATTCAAACAGTAATTTTTCTACTAAGATGACATCCAAATTCTGCTCTACAACCACCATCGTCTTCGTCTTCGAAAGGGCTTCGTGTGAGTACCTTGCACACTCCAATCGGAGTCCGAGAGAAGAAGTTATAGTCATTTTAAGAAAGTTGCGTAACGTAGAAAGAACGCGCGGGCGGGCGTTTTGCCTACAAGAATCGCCCGGTCGGGCGTTTAGTCCAGAAAGTTTGCGGTCGAGCGTCGGACACCTAGCAAAACGCCTACCAAATCTAGTTTTATTGTGATATTTTTACACTCCTAGTATAAATACTCTTTGGTGAAAGTTGTCTTGGGTTGTCTTCATTGTTTTGTAGAAGGTTCATAGGTTCCAAGCATCCATCTCATAACACCTTCATCTTCTTCCTTTTCCATAATTTTTATTGTTTCATTTCTTGTTGGGTTTGTTTGGGTTATTGAAATATTTACAAGATCAAGTTCGATGCAAACATATGTGTCTTGAATTCCTAAGATTCACATTAGTCTTAATATGCAATTAGTAAATTAAAAAAGGGATGAAAAAAAGTAAGAGAGGGAGGAAAAATATAGTGGAATAAGTGTTAGTAGATTGTGGGGTCCACATTATAAATTATGTGTAAGATTATTAGTTGTTGAAAACTTTTCATATTTAGACTTTGTCTAATTATAGGGGATAATCCAAATGGTAAAACTAGTCTTTTTTTTGGGACGAAGGAGTATTAAATAACCTTAAATGGTATAAAATGTCAATTCTTATAAATGGTAGTCAAAGCTAACGATATAATCTCCTTAAAATCATCTTAAAACTTTAAATTTGCGTAGCTCTCTCAATTTAAGTTATTTTTTCGTTAAAAAATATATCAAATTAAAGATAGTTTTATATGGATTCTGACCAAATTTCAATTGCATATGTTCCGACGATGATGGGATGATGAAATTTTTTAATTTCTATTTCAGTTTTCGTATATGTTGATAAACAGATTTTATATTAATAAATGCATCAAAAAAGTTTAATATATAAAAAAAACCATGACAATTATTATATTAACAGATTGACTATATTACTTTTTTTTTATATTTTTTCTATTATATATTATAACTCGTAAGCTTTAATCTCATCAACTCATTTTAAGATTTAATGGTATATGATTGGTCTCACTTATGGGTTAAAGTACTACATGTATTTTAACATGACCTAGGAGATGATCAATTCATGATTACTAATTTTTTAATGCATAACTAGATATCAAATCTTAACTGTTAATTTTAACACTTATATGAAAAACATTAAATTGGAATCAAATTTCATATGAATTGCTTAAATTTACTAAATAAAGGATTTGGATTAATTGATTCATTCAAATTCTATTCTTTAGATTCAAATCAACAGAATTTGAAATGAAATATTATTCCAATTTCATAATATCAAATTAAAAAATCAGTCCATATCTAATAAAAATGTGTTTAGGTTGTAACTTTTAACATTGCTAAAAATAACCACCACATTGTTTATGAGGAAAATAACTACTTGTTTGGTAGAGCATCCCAATGGGGCGGACGATAGCCCGCTCTATGTATCGTCCGCTCTCGTCTGTCATTGCAGGTGAGCGGATGATGCTTCTCCCATCCTAAGCGTCCTATGCATCCTCCGCAGACAATGAACCATATTTTTACATCCTCCAGCCTATCCTCCATCCCATTGCGGGGGTCCGGAGGATAAGACCGGAAGATGCAACACATTTTTATTTTTTTTTATTTCTTCTATATATATCACCACATTTTTACTTCATTTCACACCTTTCACTCCACTCTCTTTCTCATCTTATTTTTCACTCTTCCTATTTTACTATCATTGTAACTTTTTTTTAATCAACTAAATGTAGGGTTTGCCTTATTTTGTGTTGTTTTTATACTTATTTTGCTAATATTTTATATATTTGCAAATACAAAAAATAAAATAAATATTACAAAATAGTACTAGTAGTTAAAACTATTGGGCGGGCTATAGGGCACCCCACAACAAGTGGATGGGGTGGAGGATAAAATACTGATGTGGCGGAAGATAAGGCGTCCCATTGTGGATGCTCTTACTTGTGTAATAGATGGACTCAAGTACATATTATATACTACCTCTGTCCCCAAAAATTTGTCCCACTTTGACCCGGCACATATTACTTGTGGGTCCTACTTTTATATATTAGTTTTATAATAAAATGTGAGTAGGAATGAGTTAGTGGAATATAGGGTCCACTACCAAAAATGGTAAGTGAAATGAGACAAATTTTGGGGGACGGACGGAAATAGAAAAATGGGACAAATTTTCAGGGACGGAGGTAGTATCATTTTGCTTCATATCGTTTTGTAATATTTAATATTAGTTCGTATCTTGGTGTTATTTCAATTCCAAACTTCAAATTTTAAACTCTTTTTGATCGACCATAACATCTAATACTTTTTAAATCGGTTGATGTTGTGTTAACATTTTCGGTTAAAGTAAGTTGTCAATTGTTAATATCAAATCTTGAAATATTACAGTACAGATCGTGGTTTTGAATTTGTAGAAAAAATATAGTTTGGGTGTTAGCATATATATAAAGGTGTGTTAGCATATATATAAAGGTGTGTTAGCATAATGACCCATATTTAGGGTGATTAATAACCTACTCCCTCCGTCCAAGAAAAATAGTCTCATTTTGCCATTTTGGGATGTCCAGAGAAAATAATCTCATTATAAAATTAGAAAGCCCATTTCTCTCTCTCCTACTTTATCCACTTTTTCTATTTTCTCTCTCATACTTTATCCATTTTTTCTCTTTCTCTATTACTTTAATAATTTTTCACAAAAACATGTGCCGTTCACATATGAGACTATTTTTGTGGACGGAGGGAGTATCATTTTATGGTTGAAACATATCATTTTCGCCAAAATATCATTTTATATAAGTAGAACACATTTTATATGAACAAAATACTCCCTCCGTCCCATAGAAATAGGCCATCATTTTATTGATTATAAGTATCATTTTTATATGCTGAAAGAATATTATTTTATTAAGTATAAACATCATTTTTAGCAAAAATGATATATTTTGTTCATAAAAGATAGATTATTAAGTTATCACCATACATATAAGTTATCATAGCTCTGTATACACATTTATTTCTTTAATTCATTTATTCAGTATTTGTGTTGGATATAAATTACAATCATTTATTAAGTATTTGTGTTGGATATAAATTAGAATTTAATTCTATGACAACAAAATGACTTTTTATGACATTATTTTAAAATGCAGTATTTTATGACATTTATTTTAAAATGCAGTATTTAAATGTGGTAAAAGGTCGGTTTATAGATTGAATGGTTTTTAATGGCACCTTGTATAAAGTGTCTCAATCTTAATGTTATAAATAGTTCTAGCAGTGTTATTTGATGAGTCAAACGTATACATTTAAAAAAACATGGCTTCCCAATTGACGTTCACAATGTTTTTTTTAGTTGTTGCTATTTTATTATCAATGGCTTTTGCTACACCAGGAACAGCCACTTTCTACACACAATACGTTCGTATGTGAATCTCTTTTTATACTTGTTCAATTTTTAAGTTTAATAAATGCATGTTAATTTGTGATAGTTGTATGAGATGGTGATAACGAAATTATGTTTAAGGACGCAAAGTTTGAGACACAATTACATGCGTTGGAAATTTTTTAAAATAATAGTAATAATTTATGACGCAATAGAAAGCATTGTTAAATTAAGGACAAATTAACTAAATCTTTGCTATTTTAGAACGTTTCCACCTGCGTCCTCTCATTTTAGTTGGGATAGCAACACTAATGGCACTTTTTAAGCGTTAGTGGTATATTTAGAAATAATAATGAGTTTTATTGTTATAGTGAATTGTGTTATAAATTATAGTATAATATATATATATATATATGTGTGTGTGTGTGTGTGTGTGTTGGATGAATTGCAGCTTCAGCATGTTATGGGAGCCAAGACAGTGGAGTGATGATAGCTGCAGCAAGCGATGCTCTATGGAACAATGGTGCTATTTGTGGGAAAGTATTCACCGTTACATGCACTGGACCAACAAATCCATATCCGCATCCGTGCACCGGGAAGAGCGTGACGGTGAAGATCGTCGATCACTGCCCCGGATGTGGCGGGACCCTAGATCTCTCTAAAGAAGCCTTTGCAACAATTGCTGATCCAGTTGCTGGGGTTGTCAACATTGACTATTATTTGTAAAATTTACACACCAAATTCTATGTTTTAAAATCATATTTTATCTCCAATAATAAAATAAAAACTGACGTGATTTTTTTATCCAAAATCATATTTTATCTCCAAGTAGTCCAGAGACGATTCAGTTAACAAGATTCAAGAATAAGGTTTGGAGCAAATCCAAGTATAATACCATCCTTTCTATTTCAATTAGTTGAGTTCTAGGCACAAGCACAATCTTTTGGAATATATGATGAAATCCAAATTAAAGATCAATTTTATCGTTTCGTGGTAATGAAATAATTATGTGGTATATTAAATTGTTAAGCGAGAATTTTGATGGACCAATAAAATTGCTACAGAATTCGACATATGATTACAATGTGGATTTGATTGATGCAAACAAAATCGAAACTACACGTCAAAATCGAAGTTTAATAGTGGTAACTATTTTTTTCGGGACAAATATTTGGTATCGTATTTTGTTGCCATACAAATGTAAGGAACGCTACCAATAGTTTATGTATTCTTGTAAGGTACGCCTACTTTGGGGATATCAAGGCACACAAACAAAAATGAATTAGAGAGAATCCATTTGGATTTGGCGTTTGCTATAATATGAATACTAAGTATATACTAATAGACTGACAAAACAAAATAAATTAATACAAGTGAGATGAATTGTATTTAAACCAAAATTAAGATGTACTTCCTCAATCCCAACCAACTTTCATTTTGATTTATCCCAACTAAGATGACTCATTCTTAAAAATTGAACATCTTTCTCTCTACTTGATTTCATCTCTTTTATTTTACTCTCTCCATTACACATATAAAATAAAGTTGCATAAATTCTCGTGCCTCCCAAGGAATGGGCCATCTTCCTCGGGAGCGCAGTTAGCAGCGAAGAGCTGTGGTGACCTTGAGGTCACGGGTTCAAACTCCGCCACCCGCTAGAAGACTTTCGGCCTTAATCTGCAAGCTCGGTCGAACAGGATTATATTAGTTGGATTCCGTCAAAAGGCGGTGTTTAGTATACCTGTGTGGTTAAACCAAAAAAAAATATGAGTTCATGAAAGCAATTCTCATCCTTTGTGTTAGTTTTAAATTTTTAGGATTTTAGATTAATGATAAATCACAACAAATTGTAAGTTTACTTTAATCTGTGCAATTTATGAACCTGGTGAAACATTTTATGTACTTTAGGTATTGGTTCTGGTATTTAGAAATTAACAATCAATGTAATACATAGATTCCTCAATATATTCATCAATTTTTATTCTTCATAAATATTTAATTATTTTTCTTCATTTACTCACTTCTCTGCATACATTTTTTTTTTCATGCGGAGTTACGAGCACGTAATTTTATTAAAAGATTTACGTAATTATAATATTTTTCTTAGAATTATGTTAAAAAGAAAGTTATTTAATTACTCCCTCCGTTATCTACATTAATGTCTCTCTTACTTTACCATTTCTCCACTTTAACTATTTTATATCATTTTTATAAAAAGAGGACAGAAAAGTCAATGGAACTGCTAAAGCGGGACGGAGGGAGTACTGGTGGACTAGTGTAGAGACAATAACAATATTAAATGTCTAAGGATACTAACAAAGATCGCCTATATATAGCCCATCTTTTACTAGTTATATCACACCAACACCATATTCTGAAATACTTCCAACTCAGATTTTCTTTCCAAACTCAAAACATATAGTTTCTCTTTATTTTTTATAAGTATTTAAGAAATATTTATAAATGACAATTGCTCGTGTTATGATCGTGTTCACAATCGCCTCGAGCCTTTTTTGTATGGCCTTAGCCAAATCAGGAAAAGCCACATTCTACACTGACTACACACGTAATTTTCTCTCTTTCAATTTGCTCACAACATATATAATTAATTCAAATTTAGCTTATTTTTAAAAATCTTTTTTTAGCATCGGCATGCTATGAAAACAAGGGAGAAGGTACGATGATAGCGGCAGCTAACCCGAGTTTATACGATAATGGGAAAGCGTGTGGGAAAAGGTACAAAATACGGTGCACGGGGGGCACCAACCACGGTGACAAACCATGCAGGAAAGGTCATGTCACGGTGAAGATTGTCGATCTCTGCCCTGACTGCTCAAATGATCAACTTGATCTCTCCCAAGAAGCGTTTGAAAAGATCGCCAATCCTGATGCTGGTGTTGTTCGTATTAACTATGTCAAGTAAATCACTAATTTGATATTGATTTTATGAATTGAACAATTTGATTCGAAGAGATTACTATGTTTATGATATTCTTTGGTATATAGGAGCAATTTGACTGAAGCCATTACTTAATTGTCTAGTGTAATTTGTTTGTGAGCTAATCAGAAGTTTGTAGTTAATAGTTTGTCGTTTATTTGAAAATTTTTATTTTATGTTTTCGCCAATATATTTCCTTCTCTATGAGTTGTAATTTTGTTGATAACAATTTTTTTTTCATGGTGTTGTAATATGCAGAGTGTAAGAGGACCATCGAGTTTACAAATAAGCATCCAAAGCTATGTAACTTGGTTTATTGAATAAGAGAATTTGGAATCACCAATATCGTTGGCTGTTGCCAAACATGTGGTGTAATTGTGTATGTTGTTGGTGGTGGTAATAATGTGAAAAAGGATATAGTGGGAAAATAAAATATTTTTATTCCAAATAGTATCTTTTTATGTTTGTTTACTGTTATATTACGTTGAAATTAATAGAGATACGTATCAATTCGAATAATTTATATGAAAATTTCCTTACTACTCTTAGATATGAACAATCTCTGATTTAGAAGTGGCATCTAGAACTGAAAACAACAATGAAGATAATCAGAGTTAAACACACAGTACACAAACATTCACACAATTACAATACATATACTGAGCGCAGTGGCGGATCCAGGATCCGGAAACGGAGGGGGCGGAATATAGTGTATTAGCTTGATTTAGTGCGGACATGACTATTTTTTCATTGTTCGGGGCGACGCCAGAAGAAAATGGAGGGGGCGGACATGGTAATTTTACATCCCGATAAGGGGAAAATAGTTGCACGGAGGGGGCGACCGCCCCCTCTTACCCCCCCTAGATCTGCCACTGACTGCGCGCACACACTGCACATTGTGAATATATACATTGCACACACACAATCACAAGGCTGTGTGGAGCAGTGCAAACCAAGACTCTGGGTTCGCAAGGCATGCGAACCTGGCGACCCTCCAGCTGCGTATGACATTTTTGAAATAGTTCAGCAGCGCGTCGCCAGCTTCGCACCCATACCAACTCGGCCACCCGTCAGACTTGTCCGGAGACGCGTTTTGGCATGTGTTTTTAGCTTTATTTGAACTATTTTCCCACCCTAGTATAAATACTAAACCGGGTTTGTTCTTCGGTCGGATTTTGAACATTGTAAACACCCTAAAGACTCATTTTGAGCGTCCATCTTCACATCTTTGAAGATTGTATTCAAAATCTATTGTGGTTGTATTTTAATCTATTGTCATGCTTAGATTGAATGTTAAGGTATGCAATTCTAGTTCTTGTGTTGTCCATTAGATTCTTGCTCTGGTGAAAGTAGTTTTGGGTTGTCTTCATTGTTTATAGAAGGTCCATAGGTTCCAAGCATTGACTCAACTTATTTTACACACAAATATACCCGCAAGTGTATGGGGCTACTGTAGCAAATAGTAAGCAAAAGTATTGTATCCACAAAGACAATGAGTGTTAACCTAAGTACCACGAACCAATCTTAACTACTATCTAGAAGAATCGAAAGGTTTTTTTTTCTAAATCTACTTGAAAGCAAAGCATAAACAATAGTTAAAGCAAATAAAAACAACTTAGACAAATAAAAGGTCACAGATGTAGATCAAGAATGGAGAGGTAGAATCCTACGAGTTCGATAACAACTATCCTATGCTTAACTAAATTTCAAATTATGCCAACAAAGGGTCTCAAGGGTTATTAAGCTATCACTAAGGTAAAACTATATCTTCTCCGAAGCATACAATTTGTAGATTGTTACCTAGAACTGAAGTGTCCTTCCTACAACTAAGACAACAACTCCTAAAAGCTCCTAAGATACTTAGCTTCATTCAAACGCTCAAATCTCCCTATTATATTGGCAAAGACGTCAACTTCTCTTCTTTCAAATTAAACTACTCATCTCTCGATTATTGTAGTAGAATCCACATGCATTTATAAGGTGATTAGTCAAATAAATGTATAAGCACAAGAGAAGTCAAAGTAACCACATGAGCCAAGACATAGAAATGAGGAATTTAATTCAACATAAGAATCATTGTATCTCCCTCGTAGAACTCTACGAAGGGTTTAGCTACTCATGTTCATCACAAAAGTCAAACAAATATTCAAAAATATTGTTTGAACAAAAATAAAACTAAAATATGAACTCCTAGAATTGAATAAGGCGGATTGGAGGCCTCGTCTTCAATCTTGCGATGAATACTCGTCCTCTGTTCGTTCTTCTCTTCTTCCTAGGTGAAAAACTGGGATTTTTGGGGTAGGAGGCGCGTAGAATGTGTTGGGAGGCATTTCCTAGGCATATATATATATATACCTAGGGTTGACTTTGGGCACGAAATAAACTATTGGTCGAACCTGGCGAGTCGCCAGGTTCGTTGTTTGTCGAAGCTGGAGAGTAGCCAGCTGCCTACGGCGTTTTTCTGGTGCTTTACTGGCGGGTCGCCAGGTTCGTTTGCACGCGAACCCGGCTGGTCGCCAGCTATGTCACTACTACGCGCAGTCTTTGTAAAACGGCCATAACTTGTTCTACTGAACTCCGATTGAAACGTTTAAGATATCCACGCGAAGTTCTTTCGAAGACGAAGAGAATGGTAAATATGGACTAATTGGACTTTAAAATCTCCAGAAAAACTGTTTCGAACCAAAGCATCTGTACATCCACATAATTTGTACGTTTTTTTACACATTCTTCACAAAATTGTCAAAATACCAAAGTCATAGAGAAGTGGCTATAATCATGTCACAGAGTACACAATATATGATCAAAACCAAGTAAAACTACCCTCTAAAACCGTGTAAAATCCAAGTGAATCAAGCATCCATCTAAATCATAACACCTTCATCTTCTTCCATTTCCACCATTTTTATTGTTTCATTTCTTGTTGGGTTATTGAAATATTTGCAAGAGCAAGTTCGAGGCAAATGTATGTGTCTTGAATCCTTAAAATACATATTACGTAACCTGATACCTTGGGTAGTGGTAATTGATAATTATTAGGTGTCAATTTTGTTATTGCATTGACTCATGTACTTGCGTGGTTTGATTATATCCCAAGAGGTGTTTGAGAATAAATTTATTATTCAGAAACTCGGTCGTTTTGAATTTAATTCCAAGAATAATAACAAGTAAATATATATATATATATATATATATATATATACATCTTGAATTAGAGCATCCGCAGCGGTAAGAGCATCGTCGTCCGTGCCGCTGGCAAGGACAAGCTCGTCCGCCAATGTACGCACGGCGCTGCTCTTAAATAAGAGCATGTCCGTGCCTCTAAGCAGCCCTACATGGCACCATGTGATTAAGCCGTTGGCAAAATTGATTTTTCTTTCTTTTTTAATTCGGAAATAATTCGAAATAATACCAAAAATTAAAAAAATATACTTTTGGATTCCCAAAAAATAGAGTCGTTTATCGACATTTTTCTGGATTTTTTTGATTTTTTTTTATCCCAAAAATCATCTATAAATACACACATTCATCATCCACTTTTCACATCAAATTATCTCTCATTCATACTTTTTCATACTAAATCATCTACATCTTCCTCTCTCACTCAAACCCTCTCTAAAAAATTCAAAAATGGATTTCACCGATCTCATTGCGGAAGCGGAGCGTGAAGAACAAGAATACCAGGAACAATATCGTGCCGCCTATGAAGCATATGTCGCCGCCAATACCCCCGCCCCTCCTCCTCAACCAACTAGATCAAAACGTCGCTACATCCATCGTGATCGGGAGGGATCTAACGAAAGGCTCGTTACCGACTATTTTTCCGACCAGCCGCGGTTTCCAGAATATTACTTTCGGTGCCGTTTTCGCATGTCAAAAGGGTTGTTTATGCGTATTGTCAACACATTGTCCACCTGTGTTGAATACTTTCAATTAGGTGTAGACACAACCGGTCGGCAAACTCTCTAGGCGTTGCAAAAGTGTACTTGTGCCATCCGACAAGTTGCTACTGGGCAAACGGCTGACCTCTTCGACGAGTATTTGCATGTCAGTGAGTCAACTGGAATCTTATGCCTCAAATATTTTTGCGACAGCGTTCGTTCTGCTTTCGGTGAGGAATTCCTTCGGGCACCCACCACTGAAGATTGTAAACGGTTGCTTCATCTTCATGTAGCAGTCCACGATTTTCCCGGTATGCTTGGCAGCATTGACTGCATGTATTGGAAGTGGAAGAATTGCTCGACTGCTTGGAGGGGCAATACTTAAGCGGCCACAAAGGCGGCGGCCCAACGCTTATCCTTGAAGCGGTCGCCGACTACTGCCTATGGATTTGGCATGCATATTTCGGTGTTGCCGGATCCAACGACTTGAATGTGCTCTATTCTTCACCACTCTTCGATGATATTTTGAATGGTGTAGCACTAGCGATCGACTTCACCGTCAACGGAAATGCATACCACATGGATAACTATCTCGCCGATGGTATCTACCCAAGGTGGTCGACTTTCATGAAGACGTTCAGCAATCCGCAAGACCCGAGGCTGATTCTTTTTGCGCAGCGTCAAGAGTTTACTCGGAAAGACGTGGAAAGAGCTTTTGGGGTCCTTCAAGCCCGATTCAACAATGTGAAGGCCCCGTCTCGGCTGTGGTACGTTAAGAATATCGCCGACATCATGTACACGTGTATTATCTTGCACAACATGATTATAGCTGACGAAGGACCGATGGCGGCTAACTTTTATGACGAGGATGAAGCCAAAAGCTCAACCGCGAGGTCTCCCCCACGACGAGGTGT
Organism: Salvia hispanica; assembly: GCF_029641045.1. Taxonomy (NCBI): domain Eukaryota; kingdom Viridiplantae; phylum Streptophyta; class Magnoliopsida; order Lamiales; family Lamiaceae; genus Salvia; species Salvia hispanica. Next base: position 11,945,072 of record NC_142695.1, read on the forward strand.
TCATACGTCGGTGAACGAGAGGATCGAAACAAGACACACAATGCGCGATATAAGAACCCACATTGAGCTACAAAAAGACCTAATCAAACACATTTGGGCGAAATTCGGCAACGAGTAGTGGGTCTTTTTAATTTTATGAATTTAATTATGTATTTTTTTATTTTCTAGGATTTTAATTATGTATTTTTATTTTTTAGGATTTTAATTATGTAATTTTAATTTTTTAGGATTTTAATAATGTAATTTTTAATTTTTAGGCTTTTAATTATGTAATTTTTATATTTTAATGTATTTTTATATTGTAGAAATGTTTTTAGTAATTGAAGTATTTAAATTGAATAATATAATAGTGGGACCATTGAGCTTGTCTTGCGGAAGAGCACGGATGTGGGTATTGAGCTCTTAAGGACAAGGAGTAAAAGTGGGTCCAGGCCCACCTCCGTGCTCTTATTTAAAAGCATTGATGAGGATGCTCTTAGACCGTTCTTGAAAAATATATTAACTAATTTAAATTCTATAGAATACTACAAACCAAGTAATCGATATTATTATCTTAGACACTCGAAATAATTAAATTAAAGATGTAGCCCGAGTTGTTTGTAATCTCGGATTGGACGGACGGTCAATGTTTCTTCAGCGGTGGTACAAGAATATATTCATTTGGACTTGGATTAAATTATGTATATAGTAATAGTCTAATAGGGTGAGCTCAGTCCAATCCCCATAGATCCTTAACATAACCTATCATACAACTTTATAAATAAGAGACGAAGGAATGTATAAAATACACCCAAGTATTTTAACCTAGCCCCCAAATCAAAGGATTTTGACCTAGTGACCACAAGGTGTGTAATTTTCAGTCCTCTCATCTAATAGAGGGGTCAAAAATTCTCTTCCGCTTATAGTCTTGTTCTTCTCTTTCAAGATATCTCTTAGTTTTTAACAAGTTTCTTCCATAAGAAAGTTAGATCCAGAGTTTGGGATATAGGTTAGAAGATCTGTGTTCTAGTATTCAGACACGAATCGTTAAGAGTATGCACTTTCTAATTAGTCAGTCCCGCGAGAGTATGCACTTTCTAATTTTAGAAACTATTTTTTCCCTCTAATGAGGTAACACTCATTTTCCACTAATAATACTTTAATTATTTTTTCTTTCTATCTGTCTCTTACTTTATTAATTTTGCATTAAAACTCATACCCAACCAAAAGTGTATATATTTATGGGATGGAGGGGATACAATACTTATACTTCCAATTAATTTTAATACTAATAAAAAGTGAATCACTTGCATAACACCTTCTATCTTAATGGTATCTCCCTTTTGTTATAAATTTCATTATGTTTTGCGTTGAACTAAAAAAAATATCTAACGACTCTTTTCTCAATGGGTCCACGTTTCAATTTCATAACCCAACATATGATGTTACATTCGACAATCACACTTCCGAAGGCCATATCAAAATAAATGCCAATCAAAACAAGTCATTTCTATTTAATTCAGACAGAGCGAAAAATGTGAATAAAACTAATGATATCTTAGACTCCAATAATCAAGATTAGCAGTAGCCATTGTAGCAGATTGACTGATTTATTTTCAACTGCAGCATACCTAAACTTGAAAATCAGCAACCAACTTAGCAATCAAATCCATGCTTCTTCCAAGTTTTTAACTACCAAATTTTGACATACCTGGATTTGATGCTCACAACTACCAAACCTTGACAAAATTTGATGGATTTTTATTAATTTATCAAAAAGAAAAGTTTTTTAAATCAATGTGGAGAATAGAAGGGTAAGGCAAGGCAACTGAGTTTTCAAATCAAATTAATGGGTAAGAATAAATGCTCCAAACTAACTAGTACAGTTCTCGCCTTGTAACTTAAATGCTCACATGCATACAGCAAGGCAGAATCATTCAATATATTGCCAGAAAATATTGGTAAAGTAACTACTCATATAGTCACATAATCACTTTTAAGACTAATTAAATCACTCTACTAAATAACAGAGCAAGAACCATACTTGTTGCCCGAAGGGGCAGCACAGTTGGTTCCAAAGAGGTAGAATGGCAAGAACAAACGAACCATACTTGTATTCCAAAATAAAATTAACATACATGTAGAAATAATTTCAAAGATTTTGTGAAGTGAAAAGCCAAAAAAAAAAAATTGTGCTCATATTTCATTCATCATAAAGTTTGCCTAATTCACTAAAATTTGAATGGAAAATGTGCTTAAAGATCAGTCAAATATGATGAATGAACAACCTTATTAGGCCTTCCCATGATCCAAAGAAGAGTCCTCCTTGCAAATGATGGTGGATTTGCCTGAGAATCCAAGCTATTGCAGCTCCCAACTTCTTCCTCTCCACCTCCCCACCTCTCCGATGTCGTCCGCCTCCCGTCCCCCCGGGTCCTCTCCACCGGGAACCGGAACGAAACCGCCCTCCTCGATGCCACATCCCTCCAAGTTTTCGACCCCGAAAAACCCTCCTTATTGTTGCCGCCTTGAATCGCCTTAAACGCTTCGAAATCGTTGAATTCCCGCCTCGAATCACAACCCCCGCACTCCGACATCGCCGGCCGCCGCCCCGGCAGCGCCGCCTTCTTCTTCACCGGAGTCCTGATCGGGACCTGCAGCGACGATTTCTCGTCCATTACATAAGCAAAGGAGCCCATGGAGAAGCACCTCCTCGCATCAAAAGCCCCATTGCTACTCCCTTCTTCACCTCCCCCTTCCACATTCTTGAATTTCCCCAGCTTCACCGACACAACTCTCTTGCTCCGATCCTCCTCGTTTACCTCAATCTCGCTAGCGATCTCCGACCTGTCGGAGCTCACACGAGCGATCTCTCTCGAGCTCTCGCTCCCGGATTCAAGAACGAGCACAATGGGAGGTCGAACATTGCTCATCGCGGAGAAATCCTGGAGCAAACACGACCTGCAAATGGGGCAGGTGGAGTGCGAAAGCAGCCACGTGTCGATGCAGTCCATGTGGAAAGCGTGGCTGCATTTCGGCAGCAGACGGAGCTTATCATCCGCCTCGAATTCACAGAGACACACAGCGCAATCGAAGGGATCCTTCGCCCCTATGATTGAATTGTAACTGAAAACAGGGAGAGTGTCGATGAAGGACTGATCCACGCCGGCGTCGTGCAAATTGAAGAGCTGCTGGAGCTGGCCCTGCAGCGCGGTGACATCGTCGATCTCGTCGGGATCTCTGTTTGCGGGCCGGAGAAGAAATCTCACCAGAAGATGGAGCAAGCCAGAGATGAAGAAGATGATGGCTAAGATTATGATTATCAGCAGCATGTTGGGAGTGACCCTGTTGTTCAAATTGAACCCATTTGACTGCGGCGGCGGCGGAGGAGAGAGAAACGGAAGGAATGGGTGTTGGGAGGGGGAAAGATTCGAGCTTTCTAAGCTTTCGACGCTAACCCACCTCATGTTTCTTGACAATGTTGGAAAATTGTGGTAAAGATTCAAACCAACATTGTATATTTGAGGGGATTTGGAGAAATGGGAGTGGTGATGAGAAGAAAAGGAAACTGGAAGGTCAAATTTGATAAAAGGGAAATAAATGTGTGGCAGAGAAGGTGAAGATTTGAATTTGGGTGCAATTAATCCAGCACCGGAACAGCACCCCATTAATATTGGATCGAATTAGCCCCAAGAAAATTAATCCAATGCCACCCTATTAAAATAATGCAAAAAAAATAGAGCTGGGGTTGACTTGGGGAAAAAGACGAACCCCAATGCACAATTAAGTCTACTACTGTATATCAAAATTAATTTAATACTACAAATCTTTTACTCCTTGTGAAATGAAACAGAGCAATCTGAGCTATTGTATTTTAATTTCATTAGCGAATGTAATCACATTCTAATTTCAGTACTGCGATTATTCCGGTCTGGTATATTTGATTTTATGAAAGTGCATTTGTGGGGAAGACAAATCTGGCTTATGCTGAAAGTCAAAGCTTGTAAAAAAGTGAAAACTTTTGGGAAGATTTGGGGTCAATGTGGGAGTTAGTGGAAGTGTTGAATGGACCCCAAAAATAGCTCCATTTCCTGCAATTTTGTTTGTTAATGGACGTCTGCATTTTGTACATCAAAATATTTTGGTTCCGCCTATTGAAATAAAAATCCACATAATTCACTTGTTATAGGGTTAGAGGTAGTGACGTAGAAATGCAGGATCAATTTTCTTTCGTAAACTCCATTGCTAGTGACACATTTTATTTTAATGTCTCATTCTAAATTACATATGTTTAAATCTGGAAATATCATTCTCTTAATATTTTTTCTCTCTCTCTTACTTTATTCTTTCTACTTTACTCACAAAACAACATTACATAAACTCTCATGCTATCTTAGAAATGCTCCATTTAGAGTGACAGATGGTGTAGTGCAATTTACAACTATGGAGTCCACAACGATTAAATAGAAATAAAAAATAATTAAAGTATTATTAGTAGAGAGTAAATCTCACCTCATTAGATAAAAAAAAAATTTCAAAACTAGAAAGTTTATAATTTAAAGGAACAAGCTACAAATAAAATAGTTCATATTTTTAGAGACATGAGTGTAATACTAGAGAGGATTTGTTTATGCACGTCTAAAATCACATTAGTATAATATTACACATTTTGGAATAAACTTTTAGGTTTTTTTTTTCTTGGGACATTTTTCAAATGGCTTCATACTAAAGGGGTAAGAGTTGCATTTATATATTGCTTTCACATTTTTTACATAGTTGCATTTATATATTGCTTTCACATTTTTTACTTTCACATTTTTTACATAGTTGCATTTATATATTGCTTTCACATTTTTTACTTCTATAATGTGGGATGGTAATGAACACCCATTACAAGTAACCCGTCTCATAGGGACACCCAATTTGGAGAACCCATCCCCAGCTGGCGGCAACGCGCCCCGCACGTGGCGTCTTGTGGTGCGTGATGCCTACTCGCCTTCCTGCCAGTGGACATTGGAGTGTCTGTTGGAAGTTTTTTTTATATATATTTTTTAATTGAAAAAAATTAAATTAAATTAAAAAAATTTCACTTCTCCGAATATTACTCGTTTTTCTTCTTTTTCTTCTTTTAATTTTATTAACCTCCAATTTATTCTAAAATCATCTATAAATACCACAATCATCATTTATTTTTTTCACATAAAAAAAGTATCTCACTTATTCTTCTCTCATTCTTATCACTAGAAATTTTCATCTGCATGCTCAATTCAAGTATGTTTAGAGGCCGGAGATGAGACGTACCAAACCAAGCCCCCCCCCCCCCCCTCCCCCCCCCCCGAAAAATAAATAAAAAAAAATTCCACAATAGTTTTAACAAGAATGTTGTTCGCCATAATAACGGCCGACACTTCCTGTATGACGCAATTACAACGAGCGACATATTACCAAATGGTTGTGTTCCTTATGTCTCAATTAAACATGCCGAAGCTGTCGGAATAGTAATTTTTTGTAGTTTTTTTATTTTTAGGATTTTAATCATGTAAGCATTTTTAGTTTTTAGGAATTTGTAATGTAATTTTTGTGGTTTTAATGAGTTTTTATTAATAAAATGATTTTATGTTAATTGTATTTTTAAATTGATGAAATGAAATAGTGGAATCCGTAGATGTGATGGAATATTGCGAATGTTATTCATTAGTTAAGGAATGGAATAAAAAAATAATAGTTAAAATGATGTGTGATCTACGAATAGTTAATTGTCAATTGTCAGCTCGCCGTGTAGATCACATTAATGCTCTAAAATAGAAATTGAAAAAACAAAAATCAATAGCCCATAACATAAGAACCATTTTTAGTTATTAAATTTTGAAAACTGTACGATGAATTCATTTGATATAAAATAAGTTTGTGGTCTTCCAATTCTAAGAAATGCAGAAATCTAATTAATATAAGAGAAATACATAATTTTATAATAATGATTAATCCAAATACTTTTCCAGGCAACATAACTAACTGCCCTAAGTTCATTGACGTGCATTTATTGTGTAATGTACAATATTGATTTCAATCTTGAGTCCCTCCAATTATGTCCACTTGTTTTGGGTTTTTTGTAGGACATATTTTAGAATCCCCAAAATAACAGTGTAAAATATCATTCATGGGTGTAAAGTTTAAAAAACAGAATATGAATGAAAATTTTGAGGGCCCAAGAAATATTATTGTACTTCGGATTTAAATAGTTAGTTGAATGTTTATGTTTATTCACAGGTAGAAATTTTACATCCCACAGTAACTCTACCATTCTTGTAGTTGAACCCAATATTGTTTGTTTATCTACATAACTACTACATTAAAACATTCATGAAATTGCCTTCTACTACAACGGCTTGCAACAATGATCTATCATATAGTATTAATTAAATATGAATAATATAGTGTACTGTGACACATCATATTCAGTACTTAATTAAAGATTAACATAGTATCCTCAGACATGGTTTATTTCTCAAATACAACGTATATAAAGGATGTAATCAAATGCAAACTCTAAATATTGTATAAACTTTAAACTATAATTTCGACAATTAGAAAATGTCAACAGATGATAAAATAATAGCAACAAAAAATGTCAACATAAATGTCAACGGTTGATGTTGTATTGACATTGTGTTGATTTTTTTTTTTTTGATGTTGTTAATTGTGTCATCTTTTAACGATCCAGATCGTAGTTTGGAGTTTGTACGATATATAGAGTTTACATTTTATCACTACTCATGTATATAATGTCCAAAATGCAGTATATATATAATGTTGATAAATGTATGTATTTTTTAATTATATGTATGTATAATAAAATTGCCAATTGGACAATTGTATCCTTCGATGTCGTATTTGTGTCTAAATAATGAAAAAAAATTATAATTTCTATAGTTTATTCTTTTATCTAATGAACTACATTTGATTATAGTTTTGATATAAATTTCAAAATTATTTTAATCCTGCTCTCTCTCTATATACAGTGATCGTTCATTGCAATAAGTTGATAGAGTAACATTATTTTACTTGACCTATAGCTTTATAGTAAAAAGTGGCCAGGTAGTAGTAGTTAATTGAACAAAGAGGTGTCCAAAAATTAAATGAGAGCATCATACATGTTGCCAAATATTAATGCTCTATGATTAAGGATTAGCAACTAAGTCCCACGCCCACATGAGATGGTCCCTGGACCCTGATTATACATACTCTTTTGGCACATGAATGCCTAGACACATTTCTTATTCATTTATTTTTATTTTTATTTTTATTTTTTAATTAATGTGCGTGGGTGTTATCAAATAGTCAAATCAACTTTAGCCTAATCTTAATTGGTACGCGTGTCCATAACACGTCCGAGGACTTAGTTTTAAATACTGCTCCTACATTGCTTTCTTTAGAGCATCTGCAGCAGTGGAGCAAATCCGTCCGTACGTCCGTGCCACTGAGCACGAGCTCGTCCGTCTGCCGCTGCGAGTTGTCCGTCAGTGCTAGCGGTACGACGCTGCTCTTAGCTAAGAGCATGTCTGTGCCGCTGAGCAGCCTTATGTGGCACGTCATGATGGGCCAACAGCTTAGCCGTTGACAAATTCGAATTTTCTTTTTTTTTAAAAAAAAATTCATAAATAATTAGAAATAATATCAAAAATTTTAAAAAATATATTTTTGGATTCCAAAAAAAATAGAGCCGTTTTTGGACGTTTTTTTTGGATTTTTGTGATTTTTTTTAATCCCAAAATCGTCTATAAATGCACACATTCATCATCCACTTTTCACACTAAATTATCTCCCATTCAAACTAAATCAAATACATCTTCCTCTCTCACTCAAACCCTCTCTAAAAAATTCAAAAATAGATTTCACCAATCTCATTGCGGAAGCGGAGCGCGAAGAACAAGAATATTATAAACAATATCGTTCCACCTACGAAGCTTATGTCGCCGTCAATACCCCCGCCCCTCAACCAACTAGATCAAAACGTCGCTACATCCCTCGTGATCGAGAGGGAGCCCACGAAAGGCTCGTTGCCGACTATTTTTCCGACCAGCTGCGGTATCCAGAAGATTACTTTCGACGCCGTTTTCGCATGTCAAAACGGTTGTTTATGCGTATTGTCAACACATTGTCCACCCGTGTCGAATACTTTCAATCAGGTGTAGACGCAACCGGTCGGCAAAGTCTCTCGGCGTTGCAAAAGTGTAGTTGTGCCATCCGACAACTTGCTACTGGGCAAACGGCTGACCTCTTCGACGAGTATTTGCATGTCGGTGAGTCAACTGGAATCCTATGCCTCAAGAATTTTTGCGATGGCGTTCGTTCTGCTTTCGGCGCGGAATTCCTTCGGGCACCCATCATCGATGATTGTCAATGGTTGCTTCGTCTTCACGAAACAGTCCACGGTTTTCCCGGTATGCTAGGCAGCATTGACTGCATGCATTGGAGGTGGAAGAATTGCCCGACTGCTTGGAGGGGGCAATTCTTAAGCGGCCACAAAGGCGGTTGCCCAATGCTTATCCTTGAAGCGGTCGCCGACTACCGCCTATGGATTTGGCATGCATATTTCGGTGTTGCCGAATCCAACAATAACTTGAATGTGCTATATTCTTCACCACTCTTGGATGATGTTTTGAATGGTGTAGCACCGGCGATCGACTTCACCGTCAACGGAAATGCATACCACATGGGTTACTATCTCACCGATGGTATCTACCCAAGGTGGTCGACTTTCGTGAAGTCGTTCAGCAATCCACAAGAGCCGAGACGAATTCTTTTTGCGCAGCGTCAAGAGTCTGCTCGGAAAGACGTCGAAAGAGCTTTTGGGGTCCTTCAAGGCCGATTCAACATTGTGAAGTTCCCTTCTCAGCTTTGGTACGTTAAGAATATCGCCGACATCATGTACACGTGCGTTATCTTGCACAACATGATTATAGCTGACGAAGGACCGAGGGCGGCTAACTTTTACGACGAGGATGAAGCCGAAAGCTCAACCGCGAGGTCTCCCCCACGGCGAGGTGTGCATACGACGGTGAACGAGAAGATCGAAAGAAGACACACAATGCGCGATACAAGAGCCCACACTGAGCTACAAAAAGATCTAATCAATCACATTTGGACGAAATTCGGTAACGAGTAGTGGGTCTTTTTAATTTTATGGATTTTAATTATGTAATTTTTAATTTTATGGATTTTAATTATGTAACTTTTAATTTTATGGATTTTAATTATGTAATTTTTAATTTTTAGAATTTTAATTATGTAATTTTTAATTTTTAGGATTTTAATTATGTAATTTTTAATTATTTTATAATTTGTAATATTATTTTGGGTATTTTTAATGCATTTTAATATTGTGGAAATGTTTTTATTTAAATTGAATAATAGAGTGGTGGGACTCTTGAACTTGTCATTAGCTAAGAACACGGATGTGGGTGTTGTGCTCTTAGCTAAGAATAAGAAGTAACAGTGGGTCCGAGCCTACCTCCATGCTCTTAAACTAAGAGCATGGATGGAGATGCTTTTAGAATATAATTTTAAATACCATATTGCTCCATCCATAAAAAATTGACTTTCGAAGTCATGTGGTAGCAATACCAAATCAAATACGATGACTAATGGGATCTCGAGCTAATCCTTTGCTAAACTTTGGAAATCTCAATGCTATAATGACTTCCAAATCCTCCTAGCCATTATCTACCTATTGATTTAATACAAAATTAATTAATACGATAAGAGAGAACAAATAATTAAAGTTTTTTTAATAAAACTTTAAAAGATCATTTTATCTTTTTCAGAATGTACACAATTAAATTATCTACTTAATTTTTATAGTAAGTGGTACTTACACTGAACTTACCAATTACTCTCAAACTCTATATTAGGAGTATAAAATTGGATTCTACATTCCACTCTAAAATTGATTTTCTCATTCATTTTCCTAAGAACTTAAATAATTTCTTAAAATCGTGTCAAGTCAAAGTGATTCATTACGTTAAAGTGATTCATTTAATCGTGAATGGAATAGAGACTACTTTTGGTATATGATCCAAGTACGAAAAACATACAATTTTTTTTTTCTTGGATAGAGGTAGTACTAATTTTTTTAATTGTTCTTTTCTTCTAATACTAAATGTATCTCGGTCATACGCCGGGAAGATCAAGAATATTTTATATGCTTTAAACGACTTTGAAATCGCCAAGTTCTCTTAGACCCAATTTGTGAGGCCGACGTCAACAACCCATTGATGAATAAGGGACTCATGTATTCAAGTTTCATTATCTGACCCGATGTTTGATCAAGAATTGAAAATAGAGAGGGCAGAAATAAATACTCCCTCTGTCCTACAGTAGTAGAATCATTTCATTTTTTGCATTCGTTTTAGTAAAATGATTATCCATCCGTCACACAAAGTTTGTCACGGTTTGATCCGGCGCGAGTTTTAAGAAATTGTTTGACTTTGTATTAGATAGAGGTGTATAGTGGAATAAGGGTCACACATTGAGGAGATTGAATGATGCATTAATGTCTATTTTTGGTATGATTCTAAGCCGGACAAAATTTGTGGAACTGACGGAAATAGTAAAATGAGACAAACTTTGTGGAACGGAGAAAGTAATAAATAGTTAAAGTAGAGAAATAATAAAGTTAAAAAAAGTAGATAAAGAGTTTCTCTACATTAATCTCTCTCTTATTTTACTCTTTATTCACTTTAACTATTTATTATCATTTTCATTTTTCCAAAATGAGTGCAGAAAATAAAATGAAGAGTGAGTGAAAATAAAAAATATGGTCTCTTTGAAATAACATATAATAGAAGACATGTGAATGTTTAGATTTTATAACATATTCAAGTTTAATTATTCACGCTCTTGCTTTACACGTAAAATAGTAAAAGTTTAGATTTTTAAAATAAATAGAAAATGGAAGACACAGATTGTTTAGATAAAGAGCCTTATTCACTCTTATTTACTCTTTATTATGTAAAATAGTAGCAAAAGTTTAAATTTTATTCCTTCCGTCTCATAAAATATGCATTCTTTCTTTTTTAGTTCATCCCATACTTTTTCTTTTTTAGTTCGTCCCACAAGAATATGCACTTTCTAATTTTGGAACTCTTCTCTCTAATGAGATATGACCCATTCTCCACTAATAATACTAAAAGTTTAAATTTTACTCCTTTCGTCCTATAAAAATATGCATTCTTTCTTTTTTAGTCCGTCCCACACTTTTTCTTTTTTGATCTGTCCCACAAGAATATGCACTTTCTAATTTCGTAATTCATTTCTCTCTAATGAGGTGGGACCCATTTTCCACTACTAATACTTTATTTATTTTTACTCTCTACTTCTCTCTTACTTTATCAATTTTGCATTCAAATTCATGTCGAATCTGAAGTGCATATTCTTTAGTTACTATTGGAGTAAAATAGTAAATGTTCGGAGCAGCTGCACGCGCCTATCCTTAGATTCATCACTGATTATCTCTAATTATACTTAACTTCTTCGTTGAAATAACAGAAAATAGAAGACACGTGAATAAAGATTTAGGTGTTGACTTGTAACAAAGTTGTGGTTTTAATTTACAAATGTGAGTTGATTCTTGCGTTTGTCTTTACATATGATTGTTCATATTTTGGGATGGAAAAGGCAAACACCCATATTTCAGGTGGAAATTGAAGATCCAAATGTTAAAAAGAAGAGAGTAGCTGAAAATAGGGCTTGCAAATTGCAATGTCAATCTATAAACGACAAACATATGGCACATTGCTCAAAGTGAATGGAAGTCTCCATCCCTCAATTTAAGTCATAAATAAAGTTTATCCAATCCCAACATATATAATAGTATATGCACAAGATAATAGATTTGGTTTCAATAGCAAAATACATGTTTGTCACGATCTTTGTGATTGACTCATTAATTCTCGAGCTCTACATTTTTTAGAACCAAATAAACAAAAATTATACTTGTAATTAGGGGCTCGATCGGGTCACACGTACAATTATCAATCGAATGGTGTTCTTTTATGTACTACTCCTTCTATCTGCGAATATCTGCGAATGAGCCTCATTTTTTTTTAGTCCGTTCGTAAATAGAAGTCTCGATTTACTTTTATTTAAATAGTAATAGGATCTCATATTGCACTAACTTATTTCACTCATATTTTATTTTTGACTAATATATACTGTATAAGTGAGACTCATCTTTTTTCTAATGGCGGTTTGAGAGAGTAATTGTTTAAGAGTGGATATCTATAGAATAATCAATCAAATGGTGTTTATTTCTGGAAAATTTTCCCGTACAATTATCAATCGAATGGTGTTTTATTTCTTTATTTATTTAAAAGTGGAAATATTTATAATAACCATAATCAATCAAATGGTGTTTTTTCTGGAAATTTTCGATTAACAATAACCAATCAAGTGGTGTTTATTTTTGAAATTTTTTTATTTAGGTAGAATTTGGGACAAAAATTCCATAATAGTAGAACTAATTTTTTGTTTCCGAAAATGGTAAAGGCCCTAACGAAGTTGGCGTTAAAGCTGAAAAAAATTACTCCCTCCGTCCCACCGAAGATGAACCACTTTCCTTTTTCGTCCGTCCCAACCAAGATGACTCATTTCTTATTAAAGAAATACTTTAAAATACTCAATTATCCTTTCCCCTTTCTTACTTTATTCATCTCACCCAATAACCTTTTCTCTCTCTTACCTTTTGCATATCTCCTACTTTTAAATATCAAAATCTTTTATCTCTCTTACTTTATTCATCTCTCCTACTTTTAAACATCCATCAACTTTCTCTCTCTCTCTTTTTAAACACTTTAAAATTAGCATGCATTAAATTCTGTGTCGTCCCAAGAAAGGGTCATCTTCCTTGGGACAGAGGGAATATTAGTGAGATTGGCGAGCCCTGCATATACCATATATTTTCATTTTTTAAAACTACTCTCTCGGGTTTTAAGAAATGTAATGAAAAGTGAGTTGAAAAAGTTAGTGGGATGCGGGTCCTACTTTTATATATTAGTTTTACAATAAAACGTGAGTAGGAATGATAGAGTAAAGGCCGTCGGAAGATCAAGAGCACAAGGAATGCTCCGGAATTGCTTAGAATTAATCACTCGATTGCTGTTTAATCAAGACACAAAGAAGATGATAAATAAAGATGGAAGTATCTCGGCTTTATTTGATAACAGTAAAAGAACAAGGAACAACGGAAGATAAAAATCCTCACCAGGAGGCCTGCGCTAAAACGCCCTAAAGATCGAGTTTCCAAGATGATTTCTCGTCTGTGGAGAGCTCAATATTTATAGGCTTACAATAACTAATGGAGCTAAAAAAGTGCAACAACTTAATCATGAAAATAACAATTAACAAATGCCGAGATTTTTTATGCTGACTCCTTCTTCTATTTTTCTGAGTTGTTAGGCTAAACAACTCTCCTGCTTTCTCGCTCATATCTCTTCCAGCGTGTATCAATTGCCTCCGCCGTCGAAGAAGCCTTGTCCTCAAGGCGAAAGAGAGGAAACTGGCCATGCATATCAGCAACGTCCATCCAAGTTGCCTCATCGATCCCTTGACCCAGCCACTTGACAAGCACTTGATCAAACTCCTCCCCTTCCCGGTTCACCACCCGCCTCTCCAACACAGTCTCGGGAAGGAATGGGGGGTCCGAATCCCATAATGAGGAGGGCAATTCCTGCGCAGGGACCTCCGAGCCAATCGCTCGTTTCAGCAATGAAACGTGGAAGACCGGGTGGATGCGGGATTCAGCTGGAAGCTCCAAACGGTAGGCCGTGCTGCCAATTCGGGCCTCCACCCGAAATGGACCAAAAAAACGGGGAGCAAGCTTCCGATTAGGAGCCGTGAAGAGTGTGGACTGCCTGTAAGGACGGAACTTCAGAAAAACCATGTCCCCTACTTCGAATTCCACGTCCCGACGATGCTTGTTCGCGGAGGCGACCATCCGCTGTTGTGTGCGCTCCAGATGACGTCGCAACTGTGCCAACATCTCGTCTCTGGAACGCAGGTTATCCAGCACAGCTTGAGCTCGGACTTCGCCGGGTAAAAAGTCATGGATTGTTGGGGGAGGTCGTCGATATACTATCTCAAAAGGTGACATGCCCGACGCCGAATGAGAGCTTGTATTATAGCAATACTCAGCCCAAGATAGCCACCTATTCCACTGCTTCGGCTGATCTGACGAGAAACACCTCAGATATGTCTGCAGACACCGATTAAGGACTTCAGTCTGCCCGTCTGTCTCCGGGTGGTATGCCGAACTCATCTTAAGCTTGGTCCCGGTTGCCCGGAACAGTTCGCGCCAGAATGAACTCAGAAAAATGGGGTCCCGGTCAGAGACAATGGAGCGGGGGATGCCATGTAGACGGACTACTTCTTTAGTAAACAAGTATGCTAAGTAGCAGAGAAAGGATGACGGAGAGCCATAAAATGGGCATATTTCGACAATCGATCAACCACCACAAACACACAATCGACGCCGCCTGCCTTAGGAAGACCCGAAAGGAAGTCCATACTCACGTCTTCCTAAACATGTTCTGGGATCGGTAGAGGTGCTAGAAGACCTGTTGGTGCTTGAGTTTCAGACTTGCTCTTCTGGCACGTTGCACATGCCGCAACAAAATTTGTCACATGCTTGACCATTCCTGGCCAGTAGACATTTGCCACGAGGCGCCGATATGTCCGGTAGGCACCGGCATGGCCCCCACTTGGAGTCATATGGAATTCAGCAATCAACCTTGGAATCCATGGAGAGTGGGACGGAATCACAAATCTGCCTTTATAAAATAGGGCTCCATGAATCAACTCATAGTGTGGGGCGGTTGGAACACCTTCTTCCAATGCAGTTTTAATTTTTTGGAGCTGGGGGTCAGACGCCACGGATGACTTTGCTGCTGACCAATCAGCCCAGATTGGGCGAGATAGGGCGGTCAACTCCATCTGCTCGTTGTCCCGGCGAGAAAGTGCGTCGGCTGCCCGGTTGAGCCTACCTTCTTTGTAAACAATAGAGAAGTCGTATCCCAGGAGTTTGGCCGCCCAATTTTGTTGATCCGGCGTCGACAAGGGGTGGGCTAGCAATTGCCGTAAGCTCCGTTGGTCAGTGCGGACTATGAAGCGGCGGCCCAGAAGATAGGGGCGCCAATGTTGGATGGCGAGGACCAAAGCCATGAGCTCCTTTTCGTACGCCGACTTAGCTAGCCAACGAGATGAGAGAGTCTTGCTAAAATAAGCAACGGGTTGGCGGTCTTGCATGAGGACGGCGCCTAGGCCGCGACCAGAAGCATCACATTCAACGATGAACTCCTTAGTAAAATCTGGTGTGCGCAGGAGGGGAGCTGATGTCAAAGCGGCTTTCAAATCGTGAAATGCCTGATCAGCCTCTGTCGGCCAAGTCCAGGCCCGCTTGGGTGTGGCCGGTTCTGATTTCTTCAGCAAGGCTGTTAGGGGGGCTGCAATCTTCCCATAGTCCCGAATAAATCGACGATAGTATCCCGTTAAGCCAAGAAAACCACGGATACCCTTAAGCGTGGTTGGAGTCGGCCATCGCATCACCGTTGATATTTTAGAGGGATCCATTTTGACCCCCTCGAAGGAGACGATATGGCCGAGGTATTCTACCTCTCGTCTTCCCAGCAAGCATTTTTTTGGATTCACAACCAGCTGATTTTCCTGGAGGACTAGAAATACCTGGCCGAGATGTCGTAAGTGAGCCTCCCAGGAATCACTATAGACTAAGATGTCGTCAAAAAAACGAGAACATGCCGTCGCAGAAATGGCCGGAAGATGTCATTCATGAGACTCTGAAAGGTGGCGGGGGCGTTGGTGAGGCCAAAAGGCATTACTAAAAATTCATAGTGACCCGAATGCGTGCGAAATGCAGTTTTGTGAATGTCCGGGGCGGCAACCCGAATTTGGTGGTACCTGGCCCGCAGATCTAGCTTGCTAAACCATCGAGCACCGTGCAATTCATCCAAAAGCTCTTGAATAATCGGGATGGGGTACCTGTCCGGCACAGTCCGCTTATTTAATTCGCGGTAGTCCACACAAAATCTCCATGAGCCATCCTTTTTCCGAACAAGTAGAACGGGACTTGAATATGGACTTGTGCTTGGTTGAATTACGCCCGACGCTAGCATCTCTGCTACCAACCTCTCCATCTCATCCTTTTGGATATGATTGTATCGGTAGGGTCTGACTGATACAGGCAAAACCCCTGGCTGGAGGGTAATGCGGTGGTCCGTCCGCCGGGCTGGTGGAAGGGAGCTGGGGCCGTTGATGACAGCTGGAAACCGCCCGGTCAGAATTTGGAGCTGGTGTCGTTCTGCCGCAGAAAGGACATCATCAAATTCGAACTAGTCCTTCGATATATCGTCAGTCATCGAACGGAATACCCAACAGGCATCGCCCGCCTCCAAAGTCTGAATGTCACGCGCGGAGCATGCCCGATGGGTTAAGGAAGGGTCGCCTCTGATCGCCACATGCCGCCCTTGCACCGAGAACTTCATAGATAAATCATTCCAATTGGCGGTCACATCACCCAAGGAAGCTAGCCACGACACACCTAAAATAACATCAATGTTCCGCAGAGGAAACATATAACACGAGAGTGGAAAGACCTCAGAGGACATAGTCAGGGCAATGGCTCTGCAAATCCCCGCAGCCCTGACCCGAGAGCCGTCACCTAAAGTCACCGAGTAGGGAATGGTTGGTGTTACCGGTAATTTGAGTAGCGTAGCAAGCTGATCTGAAATAAAACAGTGACTAGCTCCGCTATCCACCATTGCTAGCACCTTATGCTGGCCGATTTTTCCGAATAATTTCATGGTCTGGGAGGTATCCAGCCCGTTCGAAGATAATTCTGACAACTCTAATTCCTGATCGGATTCCACCCCCTCCGGCTCCACGGCCGAGCCATCGGGCAAGATTTCATCACCGTCGTCATACACTAGCACGTTGAGAGTCTTTGGAGGGCAACGGTGGGTGGGATCAAATTTCAAACCACACTTAAAGCATGTACCTGCTGTAATGTGCTTTCGGTATTCCTCCGTTGACATATTCCTGAATTTCCGTGAGGGGTTCCGGAATGGTCCCATGGCTGATTGGGGAGAAAATGATTGGGAGTACCCTTTTGAGATAGCCCGCCCTGAACCTGCTGCCGAAGTGGCTGATTGGCTAGCGGTCAGCGACTGACCCGAGTATGGGGGCAGATTCACAGTATGAGGGCTAGCTGGACCGCATCCGAATAGTTTGTGACCTTGGCCGCCTTCATTTGCAAGCGAACATCAGGGCGAAGGCCAGCCAAGAAGAAGCCCAAGTATTGATGATATGCTAGGTCCGGTACCAAGGCGAGGCGTGACTCGAAAACCGCTACATAGTCAGCCAAAGAACCAGTGTGGCGGACCGCTGCGAAAGCCTCATATTCATCCAAAGCGCCGTTGTTCCCAAAACGCTTCATCAGTTCCTGTAAAAAACCATCCCACGAGAGGTTGGGAATGCGTTTGATCAATAGCTGGTACCATGGGAGTGCTGGTCCCGTCAAAGCCACCATGGCTACCTTCACCCTATTCTCCACTGGGGTATTAGAGACCGGGAAATATTGTTCGGCCCTTGCCAGCCATCCGACCGCCTCGGATCCGTCGAAAGAGGGCATGGTCAGAGATGCAGTGGTCGCTTTTTCCGCGGTGCCCGACTCCAGGTTCTCCGCAGATTCCTCGTCAGTGGTTCTGCCATTCGTCTTTCGCATCTCTGCGATGAACAACTCAAGTTGAGAAGCCACCGCCGAAATTCGTTCGTTTGTCTTTTGAAACTGGGCATTCAAATTGCCCACGGAAACTTGTAGGGAATCAACACCTTTCTCCAATTCCCCGGCAGCCTTCTCTAATCCGTCAAGTCGCGAGTCCGTATTCCGAGTGTTAACCATCGTCACCGCACCAATTTTGATAGAGTAAAGGCCGTCGGAAGATCAAGAGCACAAGGAATGCTCCGGAATTGCTTAGAATTAATCACTCGATTGCTGCTTAATCAAGACACAAAGAAGATGATAAATAAAGATGGAAGTATCTCGGCTTTATTTGATAACAGTAAAAGAACAAGGAACAACGGAAGATAAAAATCCTCACCAGGAGGTCTGCGCTAAAACGCCCTAAAGATCGAGTTTCCAAGATGATTTCTCGTCTGTGGAGAGCTCAATATTTATAGGCTTACAATAACTAATGGAGCTAAAAAAGTGCAACAACTTAATCATGAAAATAACAATTAACAAATGCCGAGATTTTTTATGCTGACTCCTTCTTCTATTTTTCTAAGTTGTTAGGCTAAACAACTCCCCTGCTTTCTCGCTCATATCTCTTCCAGCGTGTATCAAGGAATGAGTGAGTAAAAGGTATCATTACGGTTGAGACCTGTCAAAGTGAATTTTAGAAGCGAAGCCATTCAAATCGGCGTCTTCCACGATTTTAAAGATGCCTACTTGATAGGAGCCTACACTAAAATAGGATTTTGAAAGACACCAAGGGAAATTGCGTTTCCTGTTGAATAAAAAAGTTTTCAGATCCATTTACTTCAGACTTATGTGAAAACACATATCTTTTCTACTATATATTCCTAAAAAATTTCAAGAAATATTTATATTTGGCTGTGTGAAACCATATTTGAGGTAACTTATAAGATTCCACGAATCAAAACAATCGTTAATCCCAAATTTGGGAGACCTAGCCGGGGGATGATGGAAATCCGAAAGAAACTCGGGAAGATACTCCGATGACCGATGGTGATTACGATGCCACTGCCCGTCATCCCTATGCGGAGAGAAATTTTTCAAAGTGTGGATACTTCATAAGATCCGGTCGTCGGAAACCAACAAAACAGGAATGGTTTTTGGGCAAGGGTGACTGGAAACTACAACAACACGCGCCTGAGAGGAGCGCCAACATGCACTGGGAAGATGTTTTTTTGGATTGAGTCAACAATGACGTCGTCAAAATTTTTTGTAGAATCTACATGAATTAAGAAAATTAGTACCAAAGCGGAGCGAGTGGAGCTGACTTTTTGAGGGCGACAATGATGTTCTTCCTACAAGACACTGGGAGGGCCTTTAAGTATGCCAATACTTGGGATAAGGTTCACTATTTTGACAGGTGGGCGGATGGCATCTAGTCCAACATGGCCAGTGCCCAATACACTTCAAGAGGCAGCGCCGCAGCGGTGTTGGTGGCCGATCTGCGCCCGCCAATGAGGAGGTCGCAAGCCAATTCACAAGAAACAAGCAGGGGGCTCGAAATCCGGTGCACGACATCATCCGATTGGGACCAAGGCCGTAAAGGTGGCTAGATCTAGAGGCTGGGTAGGAGCCGAATCAAGCCAAACGGCTCCCTTTACAACGAAGAATAATACTTTAATGCACTTGTCCTTCTCGGTGATACGCTCGGATTTTGCACTATTTTATGGCCTTTATTTGGTCTGTTTTTAATGTCTAAATCGCAATTCATGTCCATATTTTGCATATATTATCTATTTTGGTATTTTGACATGTTTTGTGAGAATTGTGCATATTTGAGCTCAAAAAGAACGGAAAAAGTCGAAGTTGGAAGTCTGGAGCGTTCAAGCCATCCAGCGGTCCGCTGCACTATGCGTAGCGACCGCTACACCTATAGCGGCCTGCTCCGGAGAAAGTTGTGCTACAAATCTGAAGACGCCTAGGGACCGTTGGGGAATGCGTAGCGACCGCTCGAGCCAAAAACTTGACTCGACTTATTTTAACACAAGTGATACCCGCAAGTGTACGGGGCTAGTGTAGCAATTAGCAAGCAAGAGTATCGTATCCCACAGAGACAAATTCGTATCAACTTAACTACCACGAACAAACGTTGACTACTATCTAGAGAATCGGAAAAGGTTTGGTTTTTTTTTTCTAACACTACAATAGGCATATAGTAAGCAAATAAATAAGTAAAAGCAAGTAAATACGGAGTGAAAAGATAATATGGAGAAAATTGTAGAACTCAAGAATCCGATGCACAATTCCATGCTCTTATCCAATCAAATTGTCTTACATTTTGGTGTCTCTAGAATTACTAAGTCGACCATAATTATAGATTAAACCCCCTCCCGAGGTGAGAAACCTGCAGATTAGGTGTTAGGATTGAAGTCCCCTTCTAATCCTAAAACCCCTAACTCCCAAAAGCTCGATTAGGTCAAAGACCTCACTCAAAACCTCAACTCTCCCGAGTTTTATTGCATTAAGGTGTGAATTATTCTTATTTCCAGATTAATTATTTCATCTCCGGATTAATCTAATTAATCCTACACAATCAAGTGGTGATCAGGCAATTGAAAGGAATAAACCCAAGAATAATCAAATAACTACAAGAGCAAGGTAAGAACAAAATTAATTAGATAAAAACTATGGAATCAATGCATCATCACCAAGAATTCTACAAAAAGGTGTTTAGCTACTCATGTTCATGGTGAAAACTAAGTTTAACACAAAGAATCCGAATAAAAACATGAAAGATAGATACTAAGAACTCCTGTGGAACGAATCTATGGAATGAAGTCTTCAATCTTCTGATCTGGAGTCTTCAATCTTCAATTCTCTTTCTCAAAGTGTTCTTGGGGGTGTGTGTAAGTGTTGGAGGCGGTAAGTGTAGAATATGTGAACCCTAGGCGTTCTTCCTTTTAATCTCCCGTCAAAAATCGCGTTTTTGGCATAAAAATACGCCAAAATAGCGTACCCGGCCGGGTGGAATTATAAAGCAAAATTCTCTTTCCGCGCAGAAACACAGTACCCGGCCGGGTGGTTAATTCACCCGGCCGCGTGAAATTTTTGGGAACGTGCAGTGTTCTTATAACGGCCATAACTTCTTCTATCGAACTCCGATTGAGACGTGCGAGATACCCACGCGAAGCTCTTTCGAAGACGGAGAGATTGATATGCATTAGGGGCTGATTGGACTTTAAAATCTCCAGTTAATATTATCTCAAACCAAGGCTGCTGCACATCCACATATTTTGTACCTTTTTCTACACATTCTTAACAAAATGGTCAACATACCAACATAATAGAGAAGTGGATATAAACATGCCCAATGGTAGACAAAATATGATCAAATTCATACAAAACCATCCTCCAAAACCATGTCAAATCCAAGTATATCACTTGAGAAGTTCCCAAAGCTACTGGACTAATTTGCAGCGACCGCTACAACACATGCAGCGATCGCTACCCAAGATGGCAGAAGCTACGGACAACGCACAACGACCGCTGGCCAAGGTGCAGCGGTCCGCTGCGAAAACGCGACGCACGAGTTGACCTATTTTCTCTCCAGATTTTACCAAAATTAGCCACCTTTTTCCTTCTACCAATAGGATTCGAACCATTCCCTATAAATACCCCATCAAACCTCTTCATTCATAACACACTTTACCTTACTTTCACCATCTTTTTGCCTCATAATTCTAGAGCATAAATTGAGAGAGTTTTTCGCTGTGCAAGAGGTTGGAGACGAATTCAAGTGAAGATCAAGGCTACGAGGATTCTACCTTTAGGTTTTATCGCTTTAGTTCTTATGTTTACTTTGTTTTCCCTTCATTCTATGTTTTTAGATTATTCTATCATGTGTAACTAAACTCATAGGATACTAGGGATGTGTTAATAACGACTTTGGTTATACAATTCCTTTTTCTATTTAATATCCATTTTGTTTTTACTTCGTTTCTTCCTTAAATTGTTCCATAATACTTCATGCTTGAGTGACACATTCGATGAAGATTTAATATAATTTGCTACATAATCGTGAGAGGAGATTGGCGAGTTAGATCCACTTAATAGACATTACAATTAGCTTCCCTTAAAACGATACTGTTAATTGAGAGTGAGGACTTTTGAAGGGTCTTAGGAACTTATATCATTGATGGGTCACGTATTTTTTTGGTACATTACTTTAAATTGAAGCCCTTAAACAGAAATTGTCCGGTCTGTGCAAATTAAAATAGTGAAATCAGATGTTGGAACAAATATTTTTAAGTAGAAGGAATTTTGGGTACAGTTATATAGTTTGAGTTGAGTTTGTCTTCATTCTATATGTTCAAACATTGAGATGAGAATAGTGATTGGTAAAAAAAAAAACCAAATTTGTACCTTGAATTGAAGATGAAATGTTGTCAACTTGTCATCGTCATATCTGAAAGAAGCCAAAAATTACAATTACATAATCGACAACAACTCCTCTGCAATACATATAATGTCTCATAATCAGTACTTGCGTGGATCATCCGTCAACTAGTTGACCTGTAAGAAAATCTCTCTCTATTTGTTTTTAGAGAAATTGGTCTCTAAAACCATGAACTTTGCCCAAAATTTGATATTTTCTATGAACTTTGAAATTGGTATATAATATCACGAACTTTGTATTTTGTTTGGTATTTCCCAAATTCACTCAAATAAGATATTTTCATCAAAATCTTATTTAACATAGGCAACCGTGATATGTTTTATAATATTTGAAACCATTTTTTAAGTTCATAACATGTAGCATAAAAAGTCACGTTGAAAACCACGTTGATTTAATTGTGTCAAGTATGATAAAAGCCTCGTAAGTTAGTCAAATATAGTAATAAACATGCCATGGGAAATACCAAACAAAATGCAAAGTTCGTGATATTATATACCAATTTCAAAGTTCATGGGAAATACCAAATTTTGGGCAAAGTTCATGGTTTTAGAGACCAATTTCCCTTGTTTTTATCGTACACACTATTTATTTTAAAAATATTGTTACTACAACTATTACTCCCTCCGTCCCACATTTATAGTCACATTTAGTTAGGGCACGGGTTTTAAGGAATTGGTGGAGTGTGTAATTAATAAAGTGAGATGGTGGAGTGTGTAATAAATGAAGTGAGATGGAAGAGTGAGATGGTGGAGTGTGTAATAAATGAAGTGAGATGAAGGAGTGTGTAATAAATTAAGTGAGTTGGTTGAAGGTGGGTCCCTTATTGACTTTTTGGTTTTTTATTTTTGTTTTGGTTTATTTTTGTGTTGATAATGACATTTGGGTGTAATTTTAGTGAATAATGGAGTAAAATTTTATGTCCAAATATGGAAAATTCTAAATGTGACTATAAATGTGGCACGGACTTTTATGCCAAAATGTGACTATAAAACTGGGACGGAGGGAGTATTTAAAATTCTATGGAATATGTTATTAAAACATAGTAACATAATACGACGAACTCTTGTTTTGTACGTGGGGCATATATGATGGAGTAACAAAATTTATATGATTGACTTTTGAAGTTAATTAAATAATTTTAAAATTAAATAAATAATTGAAAGCAACTATATTGATCACGGGTTCTTCGCAGTTGATAGCTAACTTCCTATCATACTTGTCGATGAACTGGTGATAATTCTTGGCCAAATTTAGATATGACAATTGTATCAGTGATATTTTTATCAGGGTGTGTCTTTATCATGTAGAAATGTGTGTAGCAGGTAACTATACTATAAATAAAACATGCAATTGATATAACTAATAGTAACAGTATAAATATTGATACTATTTTTTCCACTTTCGAGTCACAATATGTTACAAAATTTCCATCAACAAATCAAATCCAACTTGTTAGGAATATTGGATTTATATGGCAATTACCAATAATGGTGGCAAAACGAATCTCTCAACCCAAAGTAATTTTGGTTCAACTCAATTTGGATATGGGCCTTGTCAAAATATTTTTTGCGATTTAATATCAATTGGGTTGTTCGTTTTCTTTTTCATTGGAGCTACTATTTTTGAGAGTTTTTTTTAGAGAATTGCCATTTCCATTTAAATATACCGATTCTCTTCTTTAATATTTTATTTTTGTAATACAATTATATAAACGTTAGACTTTTTTCCTCCTAAATGAAATTTTAAAAAAATGTCTCATAAATATTACTCCCTCCGTTTTTCAAAATAGGGACATTTGAACGGCACGAGTTTTAATACAAAATTTGGTAAAGTAAGAGAGAAATTTTTTTTTTGGTAAAGTAGGGGAGAGGGAGAGAAAAAAGTAATGGAATTAATGTGAGTGGATTATGAGACTCACTTTATAAATGTGTAAAGTAAGAGAGAGGAAGAAAAAAAATGGTAAAGTAGGAGCGAGAGGGGGAAAAAAATAATGGAATTAATGTTAGTGGATTATGGGGTCCACTTTATAAGGGTGTAAAGATTTCTAAAAATGAAAAGTTTGAAAGTTGTTATTTTTAAGAAATAGACTAAAAAGGAAAGAGTTGCTATTTTTAAGAAACGGAGGGGAATATTTCTAGATGAAAATACTAAAGTGCACAATCTTTAGTTGTGCTGTGTAGATTCCTAGGTTTATTATCCGACGGTGTAAAAAATGGAAGATAAATAATATAAAACATGAGATAAAAGATGTGAATTACTGAGTCAGTTAATCCTTTTATAGATGTAGAGAAGAAGGAGATTTGATAGATATTGAATTATGTAAACTATATCTTAAATGGGGAAGAGATTGAGCTTAAAAGAGCATTTGGAAATTATCATTATAAGCCAATTATTATTTACATTATGACTTTATTCATTCGTTTATTTTGCCTTGAGTTACTACCTATAGGAGCAAACTTACAACATAATTAGTCTATAAAACACTTAGCAGTGAATAAAATTAAGGGGATAAAGACCATGAAATATGTGATTGACATCAAGCTTCTCTACTTTTCACAAGAAAAATGTGTACACAAACTTGCCACTTTTATCCTTCCATAATTTTCAAACATTTTGTTGGCTCTTGAGTGCCAAATTCTAGATCTACCATAAAACAATGCTAATTATTTTGCCCCTATAAGTTCGAGTTGCAAAATAATTATACCCATATATGAAGCCACCGATTACGATTCTCTTTCCATTATTCCATTGAATAAAAAACTTTGAGCACTTTATTCATCCAACTCAATTGAAGTTGTTGCCTAGCTAAGTTGTGTATATTCTTCCATGTGGTTGTCCGTACACACCTGGTTCTTCCACAACATAAAGTTTTCTTTCTAAATGTCTAGGAACTTTGAAATGCATTAAACAATTTTAAAATCTACAAAATACCTTTAGTAGATAGTATTAAATCGAAGCATCTTTATCGCTTCCTACCCTTAGGAATATTCAGAATTGTTTTAGGAAAAAAGTGAGAAAAATGATGACGGGTCAAGCATTTGCATATTCGGATCATTATATGAGCAATTCTTAAGGCTAGCTATAAAGTTGAATTAATTAATATACATTGATCTCTAAGTTTCTTGAGATTAAACAAACAAAAAATGAATTGCAGTAAAAAAAAAAGTAAAATGATAAAAAAAAAATTGTCCGCACGAAAACATATTGGAAGGAATTGAGGGCAATAATAGGTTAATAACCAACCAACTACCAAATTTGACAGGCAATAATGAGAATCATAATAAGTGCCAATGATGTAGAGCACACGTTTCTTGTTGTTTGTGGATATTGCAAATTCTTTTCCGCTTGAATTTTTTTCGATAAATTTTTTGTGTTAAAATTATCTTATCTGTATATTAATATTATTTATTATAAAATTATACTACTCCACTTTCTTCCTGAAATGCATGACAATTTTCATTATTACTATGTTCTTAAAAATAATGAAATGCATGACAACTTTCTAATTTTAGAATAATTAAATGCTCCTACCTTCTCACATAATTTGAGACACTTTAATCCGGCATGAGTTTTAAGAAATCTAATGAAAAATAAGTTGAAAAAGTTGGTGAGATGTGAGTCCTACTTTTAAAGTACTCCCTCCGTTCCATAGTAATAGAGTCATTTTGTCATTTTGGTACGTTCCGTAGTAATAGAGTCATTTCCCTTTTTAGTAAAAGTCAATACATTTTTCCTCATTTACTTTACTCTCTCTTACTGTTTTCTCTCATCATCTTTCTACCTTTTTCATTTTCCACTTTATTCTCTCTTTACTTAACTCACCTAACACAATTTTTCTTAATCTCCGTACCGAAAAGAAACGCCTCCATTACTATGGAACAGAGGGAGTATTAGTTTTGTAATAAAATGTGAGTATGAATGAGTTAGTAGGATATGGGGTTCACTACCAAAATTGGTAAAAGTGAAATGTATCAAATTATATGGGACGGTCCAAAATGGAATACTGGGTCAAATTATGTGGGACAGTGGGAGTAATACATTACTCCTACAACTTATATAACTATATTACACTATAATGATGTGATTCTACTCTCCCACTAAAACTACTTACACGAGTCTTAGGCGTCGAATGTGGTTAGAAGCCTACCTCGAGCCTACTATGCGTCTGGTAGGAATTTGTGGTAGGTTAGTCGAGCCTACGATCGGCCAACCCCTAGGTGTTCTATTCCATGATCAATGAACAAATAACCTAAATTGAGTCAAAAACAATCTTCACACTCATACATGTTTTTTTTATTGTCTTTTGATTACTTGTTGCTTTTTCCACTTTTTCATTTTCAAAACCAATTAAAATTTACTTGGTTTTTAGTTAGTTTCACAAAGTTTTAGCAATTATCCCTTTCTTGTGGAATCGATACCTCTTGTACTGTTTCGTCATAGTTTACTTGGGATCGAAGTGATTATAAGAGATTTTAACTTGTTAAGGGTATAATTAATCAGTCTTTATTTGACTCCTAAAATCTAAACATATATATCTTTCTATCCTTTATGTTACTCCTATTTTAATATATTTTGGTCCAATATTTTTCCATTCTCTTCTCTTTAATTTCTCTCTGTTTGTTAAATTATCATCTTTTTTTCTGTTTTTTCTGTACTTTCATTCACGTACCCTATTAATTTATATTTTTATAATTAAAATATAATTGTAGTACTCCCTTCGTCCCATTAAAAATGAAACGTTTTCCTTTTTTATTTGTCTCATTAAAAATGAAACGTTTTCTAAAATGGAAATAACTCTATCTCTACTTTTTCATCTCTCTTACTTTACTCTCTCTTCCTTAACTCACAAAACAACACTGCATAAAATCTCATGCTGATTTCCAAATGTTTTATTTTAAATGAGACGGAGATAGTACTTATTTGCAATGATCCCTTGACCGTTCTATGCACAGCAAGGCATGAATAAGGTTTTTTAGTAGAGGAAATGAAGGTAGTTGAGAAAAATTTTACCACTCCTTATGTCCACTAATTTATACTAGTACTTCATCGTCTTATAAAAATATATAATTTTAGAATATTATTAGTAAAGTAATAAAGAAAAAGTGAAAAAAGAGTGGATATAGATATAGTGTTAGTGAATAGTTGAATCCATATTAATATTTAATTAAACTATTTAAAAAGTTTTTAATTTAAATAATTCATATTTTGAAGGAAAAAAAAAGAATAATATTGCAGCTTTTCAATATAAATTATATTTTTACAAAAGGTATCCGGGCATGGGGCACGCTTTATATAAATTGTAATTGCAATAGTTGTCATAAAGTCATACAGAGTATTTAAATATTATGAGATTATTTAATACTAGTATAAGAAGTGGTAAAGATTGAGTAAGAGTGAAAAATGAGATAGAACGACGGGCAGAGCGCTAGAGTAGTAGGTTTAAAAAATTGAATAAAATAGAATGAAATAACCTTTTAGAAATGAAAGACATTTTGGAAAAATAAAGCTGGAAAATTGAAAATTTTCATTCCAATTCAAAAGATGTTATAGCAACGTATATGAAATTAAATGTTACTACTACAATGTTCTGTAATTTTAATAATCAATCTAAATCAAACAAAATTAACATTAAATTCTACAAAAATAACTATTTACCCTAATTTAGAGATTACTCCTGCTAAGAAAAAACTAAAAACGGATATAAATTTATTTTGCTTTTTCCATCATAAATAAATACCAAAACAAAAAAATGCCGATGGCGAATATTCATCGTTACACCTAATCGCCGTAGAAAAATAAATAATTTGGGGGAGAGAGAGAGATTTGGGGGATGATTGTCGTTTAATTTATGTAAATTGTCGGTTAGAAATGAAGAAGGGAGACAGATAGTTTTGTGGGGTGGTGGAATTTCGGATTTAAACATTTAGGAAAACATGTATACATCTTTGATTATTGTTGTTGTGATTGTCCTCCCGGAAAATTTGGATTCTGGGCCGGTATTTTCATGGCCGGATTTGTAGATTCTCTTTTTGGTTGAAGAATCTTGATGATGAGGAGAAACAGAGAAACGGTCGTTTGATTTTGTCAAGCTGGGTTGTAAAGATCA
This sequence comes from Salvia hispanica, assembly GCF_029641045.1. Classification (NCBI taxonomy): domain Eukaryota; kingdom Viridiplantae; phylum Streptophyta; class Magnoliopsida; order Lamiales; family Lamiaceae; genus Salvia; species Salvia hispanica. The sequence goes on from NC_142695.1 coordinate 11,973,377, forward strand.
ATTTTTTATCCATTTTTCTTCAGCTCTGATTTCTCTTTGGCCATTAGGAGTTGACAAAGGCCCTTTAGCTGATACAGAAATCTGTCATTTTCAAGGTACTTTTAAACTCATTTATATAATTATAAATGATAATCAAGTGGTAATTTTTAATTTGTGTGTATGATGGTGAGCTTCTTCTTTCTCCATTGGCTTTCAATCAGGGGTGTGAGAGGTTTCTGACAGTTGCAACAACAGATTGTTTATGGAGGCATGTGCAGGTATTGTTTGGTTCCCTTTTAGGTAGGAAACATAGGAATTGTGTGTGAAAGAGTTGGTGAATTGGTGGTGTTGTTGAGATTTTTGGGAAATTTTCAATGACCAAGGAAGGACTAATAGATTTCATTCTTGTGCTATTTGGTTTTTGTTATTCAAGAATCTTGATTTGTTCTTGATTCTTGTTTGTAGGATTCTGTATATATGGTGACAATGCGTTTCTTGAGTCTGGTTGGGAATTCTTTTGGATGCTCTGCATCAGGGGAGCGACTGGTCTCCGCAGCAAGAGATGGTGATTTTCAAGAAGCCAAGGCCTTGTTGGAATACAACCCTCGTCTTGCGAGGTATTCAACCTTCGGTGTTCGCAATTCCCCACTGCATTACTCTGCAGCTCAGGGCCACCATGAGGTATCTCAAAACCCCCAATGTTTGTAGAAGAAATGTGCAATTGACTTGAATTGATTGTTGTGGCTTGTTCCTTGATCAGATTGTTTCACTCTTGCTAGAGTCTGGTGTTGATATTAATCTGAGGAACTATAGGGGGCAGGTGATTTTTTGCTAGTTTTTCGTTGTTGTTATTGGACTCTAGTGTGAGATGATGGTATCTTCAATTCTTGTTTATCTGTGGCAGACAGCGCTGATGCAGGCTTGTCAATACGGTCATTGGGAGGTTGTTCAGATTCTGATACTTTTTAAAGCCAATGTATGTCGAATGTTATAATCGTGCAATTTTCGTGATGTTAATGAGTTATTATGTGTAGGAATAGGATTTGAGTTTGTAAATCATGTGTTGGCTTGTAGATTATCAGAGCAGATTACCTAAATGGAGGAACGGCTCTCCACTTAGCTGCTCTAAATGGGCATTCCCGGTGCATCCGTCTCCTCCTTGCTGATTACATTCCCAGCATCCCTAACTTCTGCAGCATTTTACGGAAAAAGTCCAAAAATGATGAATCTGTTTCAGACTTCGATCAAGGGTACTACTCCATGAGAATATATGTATCTGCTGAAAAATCAAATGGTTATCGGATTTAAACTTTTGTTGTTTCTGTTAGTTCCCTCCAGGAAGTAATCAGCCTGCCTGCTGATGGAGGCATCACCGCCCTTCATATGGCTGCACTAAACGGACATGCTGACACTGTTCATCTCCTTCTGGATATTGGGGCTTCAGCATCCAGCGCGACAGTGGAGGATGGAACTACAATCGACTTAATAGGTATGCTATTGTAGCAAAAACTTATATAGTTGTAATTTTCTGTTTTATGATAATTCTCTTGTAGGACAATGTTACAGTATTGATATTGATTTCGACACAACACAAAATGCATTCAGAAATGTCCATTTTACCGTATCAGAAACTGAGATGATTGTTGGTCCCCGTATTTTTGTCTAGATGTAATATGCTGTAGTTTTTATGTGAAAAATCTTGTTTGTCCTTGAGCCTGTAGCTCCCTTGTTGTAACTTTCTTGACTTCGGATTTCACTCGAATTTGGGCCGCTACAAATTAGTGATTTGATTTGCTGATATATAAAGAAAATGGTAAAATCAAACCTTATTCAGAAATGCAATATTACTTCTCTAAAGTTTGTCTCAACACCGAGATATGATTTGCAAAATGAAAATTCAAGTGATGCTATCATAAAGGATATGTGCGGTTCTTTCTGACAGGTGCTGGAAGCACACCACTCCATTATGCTGCATGTGGTGGTAGTGCACAGTGTTGTCAGGTAGTTTATTCAGTTATTAAACGAGATATTAACGTTGTCTTAAATTTGCTTAATGTAATTAAGATTTTTCGATCATTTTCAGCTGTTGATTGCCAAGGGTGCGAGTCTTACAGCAGAGAACATGAACGGGTATGCAGTGTCATAGTTTAGTTTCCGTTGGGTTGTGTTTAAACGTTTTCTTCACTGATACCACGCTAATGAAATACAATGTGGCTAATGAATCCATTTTTTTGAAAAGTAATCAGCTTATATAGTTGAAACAATTTCCATTTTCATGTTAGCTGTGAATCTTGTCATCAATCTTCCTTCCACCAGTGTGGCTACGGCCGATAGGCTCGTATAAATTTTGATATGAAGGGAAAACAAGAACCTCTTCCTTCCAACAATGCACTTTTGTTTTGAAGCTTTGGGATTCGATTCACCTATTACTTTCACTTTTGTCTGAAGATGGACTCCGTTGATGGTCGCTCGTTCGTGGCATAGAGATTGGCTCGAGGAGATTCTAAGCCAACGACCAGCACGGCGACCAAGGCTTTGTCCTTCGCCATATCTATGCCTTCCTCTCATGAGCATCGTTGAAATCGCAAGGTGAGCAGAAACCACATCAAATAAGCAGCTTGCTACAAAATTGAACCGAATTAACTGCAATTTTTCGTCTCCTTTGTTTCAGAGAAAACGGATGGAGATGCAATGATTCACCAACAACATGTTTAGATCCATGTGTTGTTTGCTTAGAGAGAAAGTGCACCGTTGCAGCAGAAGGTAAACTAGTCCGATTTCAGCATTAAAATCGACAAAAGTTACACTAAAACACACAAAATTGGACTTGTATTATGCAGGTTGTTTCCATGAGTTCTGCACCCAATGTGCTCTCTACCTATGTTCCACAAACAGCACATCAACAGTTTCTCAGGGGCCGCCTGGCTCAATCGCGTGCCCCTTATGCCGGCACGGGATAGTCTCCTTTGGCAAGCTCGCAGGGACAAGGCCAGCAACGAAAGAGATTGCAAGAAACAGTTTGTCCTTGTCTTTCTGCACTTGTTCCACTGAGCTCCCGGACACCAATTCTTTGGATACACCGTGTTGCAAGCCCGATCTTCAGTGCCCTCGGCCATCTCCGCTCGGATCTTCCTTCCGATCCCTCAGCTGCAAAAAGTTCCCCTCGATGAAACTCAGCCCCAGCCTCTGCATGGGAGCACCGGACACGAGCCCTTGTCTAGTTCCACGGACTACTGGCCGCAGCATGAGCGGCCAGTTGGTCCGCTGTTCGAGGTCGTCGAGCTTGCGACGCTCGACGTCTCAGAACGACGGAAGGAGTTGGCTGTGTTCCTTCAATCAATCCATGGGAGCTGACTGATCATTTTTCATTGACCACTTCTCCAATTGTTTCTAAGCCGTACATATTTTCTTCAAAGAAATTATCTTGGATGAAATTAATGTTATTGCATTATCGCTTGAAAAATATTGTTTTGGGTAACTATGAGTAATTTGCCATTGTTTGTTTGTAGAAATAAAGATTATTTCGGACAATTATACACCTCAATGAAGCACCATTTACCTTTGAATTTTCTTACACTGATAACACATTTTTCATTAGGAAAAATAGAAACATAACATTACATAAGCTCAGGAGGAATAGACACAAATGAAAAACATGAAAGATTTGAAAGAAATAAAAGTACTATAAATCCTAAAAAATGAAAAGATAATAAGATAAAAGCCTTGCAAGGTCAAGAAAAAGAAAATTTTTACAAAAACTAACAATCAAAACGAAGAAAAGATGTATATTTACATCCATTTAATTCTTCATTCATTGTAATCACCATCTCCCGTCATTATAAAAGCTCAGCAAGGATAGCTCCGACACTCTCAAAACATTGTAATCACAGTCTTATCTCCATGGACATTCTCCAGAAAACATGCAGGTGGTTGAAGTACAGAGAATTGGTGATGTAACAAAAATGGAGAGGAAGAAGATGAGAAGGAAAAGACAGCCATGAATAGACTGTTTGAAATGATGGGAATTTGGCACATTTAGAGGGATGGAAGAAGCAGGTTTATATAGAATTCTAACTACCAATATTATCATATATACTTACAGATAGAGACAATATTTTGAAATTGTGAATTTTGGAAGCACCCTAATATGTGTGTGTGTGTGAATAATGCTAAGAACATGTCAGTGTGAGTAATGTGACTGAACAAACTGCTCCTTATTGCACCTGTCTCTCAAACTATGTCAGATAAATATCTTTTACCTTCTGAACCACGTTATATATAGAGAGAGGAGAGAGATTTGCTACAGTGTGATTAATATTGATGCAAAAATGGTTTTTCAGACTCTTTTTCACTTGGCGTGTTTGGTATTTTTGCTGAGGCTATTTCACTGTACGATATTGAGGAATTAAACATGGTTCATTAAATGGGTTGCATTTTGTTTACTGAGTAGTTCCTTTCTTGATGTGAAACTATACATTAATTCTCACTGCCTTTTTTTGAGTTTTTATGAGTCAAAACTCGTAAATACTTCTCTTCCTCTTCGGCCAATGAAGTTCTCCGCAGATATTAGGTTTTGCTGGTGGTCAATTGAGATCCTATCTCACCTACTACTATTATTTTTAACTTTGTAGATCTAGTATTCTATTGAATGAGCTACGCATTTAGTTCGAGGATTATGCATTCCGCACGCAAATAGTCATTGGATTTTAAAAATATACTCATGGTCCCTGGATTTCGCCTTAATCACGTTAGTGGTATTTTCGCTTGAAAATCGCGATGAACAGTGAAAAGGACCATTATGATTAAGGTGTAATCCAGGGATCTGTGACATAAAATCCAGGTATTTGCATGCGAAACACATAATCCAAGACTAAATATATATTTCACTCTATTCTACTCCATGATACCATTCCTCCTTGAAAATTTGTCACTTATTTCCATTTTCGTCCATCCTAGAAATTTGACACATTTCACTTTTATCATTTTTTGTAGTAGATTCAATATTCCACTAACTCATTCTCACTCATAATTTATTATAAAATTAATATCTAAAAGTAGGTCCCACGTGCCACTAACTTTTTCAACTCATTTTTTATTATATTTCTTACCATACCGAGTCAAATGGTGACAAATTATGAGGTACGGAGCGAGTATTTCCTAAATAAACCATACTATAGTGTTTTAGATGGATAGTCAACTCATGATACCAAATTACCAACTAAAAGTTAAAATACCTAAGAGTGGTAGCTTGTGTATACTACTCCTAGTACATCGTTTCACAATAGTTATAAACATTTCTTTTGGAAGGAATTTAAGAAAATAGGAGTAATAGTTGGAGAGAAAAAGAGATGAGTATTAGATGAGATTTGACGCTGGCACAACAGTCCATGGCTGTTTGGTTAAATAGAATCTTCATATTTCACCCGCCTTAGTAATAACACAAAATAGCTTTGCATCTAAAGCTGAGTATTTTCATCGTAAATGCTGCTTGTATTTATTGATATTACTAATTAATTAGAAAATAAAAATGGTTTTCCGAAAAGTAGAAGTAGGGTTTTGTGCAATTTTCAGTTGTAATGGTCATGCATGGGGAAAGCAATTATTCCAGCTGCTCTAAACTGCAGGCTATTCCTCTACTTTTTATTAATTTCATATCTATACTTCTCTTGTACTTCTCCGACTTGTATCAATTTTTAAGACGTTAAATTCATACGCATATATCGAGCTTTTTCACCTGCACAAAAAGTGATAGGAGGTCGATTCTTGTTTTTTAGGTATGAAACAACTTTAAATACTTGGGTCATCTGTCCCACCTATTAACGTGCCTACAAATCAGTTTGAGAATAGTCACTGAATCCGACAGTAAATATCATTGGTAATTACCGGAAAAAAAATGAGACCGTAAGGGAGTTGGATGCGTTACAAGTGTTGTGACTTAAATAAAAATATGTATAGCATCTTAAAAATGAAGTTGCGACTGAAATTAAGCTAATTACTTTGATATCATTATAGATGCCTTTAGTATATATAAGGGGTGTTCGGTTGGCAAGATTAAATCTCATGATTAAATATGGATCATGTTTGGTCCATATGATTAACCCCCACAACTTAATCTTAGATGGATAGTCTCATGATTATTAGTCATAGTCTCCCCCCTCCTACTAAAATAATCTCACAACTTAATCCTAGATGGATAGTCTCATGATAATTAGTCATGGCAACCGAACGCCACCATAGTTTATAATATATATTATAAAACGCACACACAGACCCTCAACATCGGTTGGGATTCATCCAGTATTTACATACGAAGCTTCAAAATTTCTAGGCTAACTTATGATTAGGGACAAGGTACTTTCTTCATCGTGCATCGTGTGTAGTTGATATATTTCTTTTAAACATAAATTAAGGAAATAATATTTAGTTAGTTATTTGAAAAATATAAATAAAGAGAAAATAAATTAGAAAAAAGAAAATAAATAACTAAAAAGAAAATAAAGTATATGAGAAAATAATGTAAGAGAGCGGATGTCCCATTAAGGGAACGAGATCGGGGGGACATGTTGCGAGCGTTCCCTCCCCACGTGACGCACACTATGAAGGGACGGGGGATATCCCTCAAGGTGCCCTCCCCACAAAGCCAATAACTTTGCAAGTGGCTTTCGACTGTTTTTAATACTCTCGCTGCTCCAAAAAAATAAAAACATTGGGGACAACACGAGAATTAATGCATAATTGACAAAATAAGAGTGATGAGAAAGGTAGTTAAAATAGTATTTGCGGATAGTGAGACCTACATTATTGTTAGTGATTAATAGTGGGTCTTAGTAGTATAAGTTGTAAATAAATTAATGTATATGAGTAATGAGTTTGGGAGAACTTTCCATAAATGGAAATGTGATATTTTTATGAGACGGACAAAAAAGGAAAATGTCCTTATTTTTATGGGACGGTGGGAGTAATTAATTATGATTTTTAAGTAAGTACAAAATGAATTATAATGTAAGTATTCTTGACTTTACGTAGTAATTCATGATACTATAATTCAATTTCCTATTTAAATTTATGAGTTCATACAATCTAAATAGATTATAAGTATATGAATCTGCTTGCATAGACCTGATCGCTCATCACAAAGTTGTAGTTGTGGGCTATGCACAACCCACATTACAATTATTTACAATCATCGGGAATGTACTATACTTCAAGGGTCGGTTATACGCCAGCCCCGACTCCATCCCCCGAGGGAAAATTATGAAGAAATACCCCATCGGCCGGACACCCTGATGAGCACCAAACCTTTCAACGTCTCATACTATCTTTCTTTTGGCCTAACATGCGCAGGGAAGTCCAAAAATTTGTATCAGCATTTTCAAATTGTCAATCCTTAAAGTTAATACTAATTGAGTTTACATTTTTTTATATCACAATTTTATTTTAAATTATTCTTTTCAAATTCTTAAATTTTTGGAACAATAAAATCGAACCTCGAACAAAATAAATATTCACATGTTTTAACCTAGGGGCGTAGCTAGAAATTTGCAGGGAGAGGGGCAAATTTACGTATAAGGGAATTTTAAGAATTTTAGGAGAGATATTTAGTGAGAAATTAAAAGAAATAAATTGTAAATTATACAATATATACATTAATATAAAAATATGAGGCGGGGCAATTGCCCCGTCTTTTGCTATATGTAAATCCGCCCCTGTTTTAACTATTTAATATTTTAAAGCTATAGTATATTGAATATTTTCTCCTTTTCTTTATAAATATTACTATAACTCATAGTTCAGTTCACTGTATCATTAAACAAATATACAAGTTTAATACTGTATATGACATATTAACATTACTAGGAACTAAATTTTACTGTTTTAATTTTAAGAATTTCATGATATTAATACTCATCTTTATGTTTGAGTCTTTATTTTCATGTTATTGATATGTAAATATAATATTGAATTGAGTTTACGATTATTTGAACATCATTAGTCCTTATTATGAAAATAAGATCACCATGCTAGTTGAAGGCGTATTAGAGCATCTATATCCATGCTCTTCCGCAAGAGCACGGATGTAGGTCCGGGCTCACCTTTATTCATTTTTAATTCTCTGCTCTTCCGCAAGAGCATGCTCTTACACTATTAAAGGGTTCCACCATTCTATTATTCAACTTAAATACTGCAATTACTAAAAGCATTTCCACAATATTAAAATGTATTCAAAATACCCGAAATAATATTATAGATTACTAAAAAATTAATTAAATTTATAAAATTAAAAAAAACCCACTACTCGTGACTGAATTTAGGGTTTATGAGTGTTTGAGTGAGAGAGGAAGATGAAGGTGAGTTGTATGAAAAAATATGAAAGAAGTATGAGTGAGATAATTTGATGTAAAAAATGGATGATGGATTTGGGTATATATAGATGATTTTGGGATTAAAAAATTTAAAAAAAATGAAAAAATTTGAAAAAAACGGTTGAAAAATGGCTATATATTTGGGAATCCAAGTTTTTTTTTTTTTTTTTTTTCAGATTATTTTCAATTTTTTAAAAAATTAACGGAATAAAAACGAGCCCAATCGCGCATGAGGCGATTGGGTGTCACCGCCCAACCAGAAACCGCCACGTCGCCTGCTCTTCCTCAAGAGCACGTCCGTGCCGTCGGCACGACACCTGCGCTTGCGGAAGAGCACCGCTGCTGATGCTCTTATCCAAATATATAGCATTAGGTTCTATATTCAATATAGTCCTTCCGTCCAAAAGAAGTAAGGACATGTGGGACGACATGAATTAATGCATACTCCCTTCGTCCGCGAATAAGAGTCTCGTTTTTCTATTTTAGTCTGTCCGCGAATATGAGTCCCGGATCACTTTTACCGTAAATGGTAATAGGGTCTCACATTCCAATAACTCATTCCACTCATTCCATTTAAAAGTAATATATACAAGTGAGACTCTCATTCCACTAACTTTTTTCCACCCGCTTTTTTTAACATTTCTTAAAACTCGTGCCGTCATAAAATGAGACTCCTAACGACGGACGGAAGGAGTAATTGGTAAAGTAGTAGAGATGAGGAAAAATGTACGCTAAAATATTGTTAGTGAATAGTGAGACTTAAATTATTATTACTCTTTAATGGTGGACCCTAGTGTCTAGTGATATAAGTTGTAAATAAATTGATGTATATGATTAATGAATTTAAGAGAATTTTCTATAAATGAGATATTTTTATGGAATCGATTAAGTGTAATTATGGAAAAGTATAAGAGTACTTTGACATACAAATATTCATATGGGTCGTTGCTATTTGGGGTAGAAGAAAATGAGAGAGGGAAATATTGAAAAACCAGAAAATGGAAAGAGAGAATAAACATGGACACCTATAGACATATAGTAAAACGATACGAGAGAGAGAAAAACTGAAAAAACAAGAAAATGGGTGAGAGAATACATATGGATAACTGTGTACGCATTATTTATATTCTATCAATAATCAAGGAAAATGAAAAGGAAGTAGAAGAAATGGAAAACTGAAAAACAGGCATCATTTTGGGTAGAAGAAGAAAGGGCGGCAATTTTACTCGTATTATAAAGGATGGAAAAATAACTTTAATTGCTAGTATTAAATAAAAAATTATTATAAATCGATTTTTTCTCAATTAAATTAAATTATGATTGTCCATATAATCACATAGATTTACTGCTAACAACCTCTCACTGTTTTCAATTTTGGGATTCGCTTTTCTGATTTTCTCACTTGTTATTCTGTTCTGTTCTCTAATTTTCATATTGCATTTACAGATTCTTTGCATGGTAAAAACTAAAATAAATTAGAATTTAATGTTCAATTTAATACAGGTATAATAAGATGAAATTAACCTTCAAACTTTATTAAAAGAAACCTTTTTATTGTTTATGACTTATCCCCAAAAAAAAAGAAATAAATTAGTAGAACTAAGTTATTTTTGTTGATCCGAATCAAATTGATAGCAGAATTGGTTGAGTGGTGGAGACGAGAGATGTTGATCTACCACACTCCTACCCCTCCACACGGTGCCGCCGCCTCCCTCCGTCGCCCGTCCCTCGCTCTTCACTGCCACCTCTCCAACCACCAAACAGCACCTCAATTTGCAACTCCCCTCACCCTCATCGATAAATCGTCGCTCTCTGTTTCAGCAGCGTGCTCGGAAGCCGAGCTCTTAGCCGCTGCTCGCCTCCGCGTCCGCACCTTCTACGACTTCAACGAACAAACTTTCCGCATCGAAGTGAGTCTTATGCTGTAACTGCGCTATTCCCCCCTATTTCAAGTCAACGCCTGTGCTCGATTTTGATTGAATTAGCCTAATTCAAAATTGTATTTGGATGATTTTACCTCAAATTATGCCTATGTGCGTTAGTTATTGGCTTATTTGTTTGATTTTACTGTCAACTGAATGAAGCCTGATGTTGTTTCTTACTACTTGTCAAGTTCTGTTAGGATCATAAAAGGTACTTGGTTGAAAGTGAGTATGAAGCACTATGTGAACGTGTATCCGGAAAGAGAAAGGGATTTAGGAAAGTTTCTTGCATTAATGCTACATTGCCCATCTCATGGATGATCAATGTCTCCAAAGACTTGTGTGCTGCTTCTAAAGTAAGCACCCTCTTTTCTTACCTCATCTACATCTACTTAATTTGATCATAATTTCTAGATTGGTTGAATTTACTTCCTCATAGTAACATCCCCTGGTTGGTTATTAGCTAGTTTCTCTCAGTTTAAATATCATCAAATTGTCGATTTTTAGTTATTCTTCGTTCAACATTCCTTGATTCACATGTGATTCTAATTTGTTGAACTTATATTTGAATTTACCTGATGTCTCTTTCATTCATTACAGTTTTCACAAAATGGAGAAGACAGAGTTGTTGTTGGGACACTGGATCTAAATCAGTGTGTCGGCCTTCCTAATGAAATAGTAGGAATGAAGCCTCAGGTATTTTTATCCATGCACATTTCCTTAGTATTCTCTTCTGTAGGCTAGTGGTAATTGGGAAATTAAAATATTATGACTTGGCTGAATTAAATATTTTGATAAGGGCATATCCTTATTCTCTTAAACCATACTATAGCTCAATCCAGTTGATCATCTGAAAAGTTCTTACTTGACTTAATTTTCCACTTTACCAGGGGATTGGATCTGATTTTGCGAGGGCGTATATTAGCAACGTATGCGTGGCTGAAGAGTTGCATCGGAATGGGTTGGGCTATGAATTGATTGCAGAGTCTAAGAGGGTTGCGGAAGACTGGGGTAAGCAGTTCGTAAATATATGATTGCATGCCTTCGTGTGTACTGGTGGTGCTACCTAAACAGTTTATCAATTTGATGCATCATAGGCATTACTTCTACCCAATTGACTATTAAGCGCACCATTTCAGATTGTCAATTCCTGCATTTCCTTCTGTTGAGTAGTTATTTTGACTATTTGTTAACTCGAAAATGTGTCCCGTTTCAAATTTGTAGAAGATGAAAATTTTGATCCTCTAGTAACAGCTTTGCTATCTTCTCTGTATACACTATTATTATTTTGAGAAAATGCATCATTGTAGTAGTTATGTGCTGTGAAATGACCTAAGTTTTTTGATGAATCTTGAATTTACAGGAATAAGTGACTTATACGTTCATGTGGCTGTGAATAATGAGGCAGCTAAAAATCTCTACTTGAAAAGTGGCTTCACTGTAGAGAGCGATGAACCAGCATGGCAAGCTAGGTTCTTGGATCGCCCCCGAAGGCTTCTTTTGTGGACAGGTCTTCCTATTACATACCAATTGTAATACTACATGAAAGCATTATCCAGTGCAAATTTCTCTGTATTTAATGGTTTTTCTTCCTGACTCTTTTTCGTGTAAAGTTTTATTCTGGATCATATCATCTGTATACAACCTTTGCATTCTTACTTTCTATCTACTATTAGCTGTATCAAATCGAGCTTATGACTTCTTGTTCTAACATTTTCGATGGATTATGGAAAGATAACAACAAATAGTAAACCTCTTGCTAGATGCACTCATCGAAGCAAAAAACTTATGCAGGAGAAGTTGTAGATGTACACAGTTTAAAAATCAGGCACAAAACGTATCATTATGTTAGATTTTAAATCATTGAAAAATTGTTTTAAATAGAAGGATTATATTCATAAATGATTGAATCACCAATATTCAAACATATACAGACACAAATATTAAATAACAATGCCTTAAGAGGACTTTCTTGACAGAGAAGATATATTCCAGAAATTGTAGAGTTGAAGTTCAACTCTTGTAGAATTGCAGCTCATACTTGGTAAATGAAGTTGAGAGCATTAGCATGTGATTTATAGTCATAGACCATGTTCTGTAGCGCTCATAATCACTCATCATATCCAGTTTCACCATCCCCTTGTTCGTGGATAACACGACCAGGTAGCCGGTTTCAGTATCCCCACCTTCTGAATCTTTATATAGCTCTGCATGCCAGTCTAGCACACTACCTATATTGTAAAATTTTGTTAATCATCATTAGACTCTTATGTTACTTTTACATTAGTTTGAGGGGACTATGAGTTGTAGGAAAGTGAGATTGAAGATTAGATATGTGAAAGGACTTACTTTCTTTTTGTCTTGTAAAGGCGTTTAGCATGTTGAGCTTCTTCATCCTCAGAACAACCTGTTAGATCAAAGATTGAAACTTTGATGAAACTCTGGAACGCGATGAAGTCGATAGTTTTTCAGTTTTAATTGTATGCTATTAGCATTGAGTAATATGAGTACCTTTCCTTCATTATTTAAGATCACTGCCACTGATCTCAGCAAATACCTTCCTGCTTCAACTTTGGGAATTAGAGATAGATGGAGATTTAATGGTGTTTTTATTTGTCTTTAACTTATAATAAACATCATAACTCATACCGTCTTCCATCTCAATATTGAGGTCTGCACCTTTGGCCAGAATTTCTCTGCATTTCTCGAAGTTGAAATCAGCTTCATCACCATCCTCGAGTGGTAGCACAGGTGTACTCCCACTTAATCTGTTCTTGCACGGTGATCTGGCTTTGAGAGTGTCAGCTCCTTTTATTGCTGGCATATTTGAACAAGTGAGAAGATGCTATGACTAACAATCTTATGCATAGAATTTGTTTTCCCAATATGAAATGAATAGGTCATACACGTTGCAGCAGCGGCCGTTAGTGTGACCATCTCGCTGGCAGTTGTGCCGCTGATAGCTGAGCCTATCACACTGCTCAGCTGCTCCCTCTTGGCTCCCATCGCCTCAGCCACCTTAGCGCACTGTGCAGCAACCAAGGCTGCTGCAGAAGCAACAGCACGAGACTCGTCTCTCTCACCATGTTTTGAGTTCTCTGCTGCTAATGCAGCCAGTGCAGCTGCAACGCCTGCTACTGATATCGCTGCGTGGACCTCTGCCTTGTGTAATCTCTGCTCCTCCTTCCGCCTCTGCTTCATCTCTTTCAGCCATTTCTTTATCGGGACTTGTTTAAATGGCGCGAGCTTCCATGACATCTGCATTCATAGTTACATGTTGAAGATCTATACCAGAAGCACACACACACACACACACTCACTTTGCCACTTACCCATTTCCTTTTGAAGTAACTGCTATAATTAACTTCTGGGTGCATAGCTTGTTGCATCCATATCCATGACTGAAAATAGATATCAGTATGCTACACAAATCTTGACAACAAAGAACCATAACTTTTATCTTCTCTTTACCTTAACGTCGTTGGATTTCCATGGAGGCAAGAAACTGTCTCCATCGTCTAACTTTGTACTGTTGTTGGTCTTCTGCTAGTTAAACGCACGCATATATATTCTGTCACATAAACATGCATCATTTGTAATAACAGAATAAGCTAAAGCTCCGCAGCCAACTTACTACAGACGGAGGCTTTGCATCGCTCTCTGGTATCTTTATTGAGCTGTCGTGAAGAACGAGTGATCGGTCCTGTGTCTGAGGCTGCAGAGTTTGAACTGCAAAGTCGCACCAAGCGTGGGAGAGGAAATCCATCGTCTCCGGATGAGCTAGAGAGAGTGTTGGATTGCAGTCTGAATCCATTTTTGCTAAGGCCATGGAGTTTAGAAGAGGATACCAAATTGTAAGATTGGTTTTTCTTTACACTTGTGGCTTAATATACATCAAATGGTCCATAAGCATCTATAAAGTTGTTGATTTGGAGCTGTATTGTGAACCCAAAACTATATGTAAAAAATAGAGTGAATATAGGGCCTACCACATCATTAGAACTACTTGTAATCACTCTTATTGAATTGTGTTACTTTACATTAAATAAGCATTCGATGCATGTATCAGTTGACAAACAAATGTAACTGTCATAAATGAAAAATTAATTCTTCTCACTTTTATTATCGTGACACTCTCCTACTCCTCTTTCTCAATTCTCTCTTCTGCTTTTTCGAATATATAGAGCATCTCCAACTATTTACACTAAACTCGAACCCATTTTAGTGAATGTTATATCAAATAGTGAGTCCCCCAAACTTAAAAAGAATATTCTCTATCTAGTACCTTTTTCACTCACAAAATTTAAGAAAGTGATTTGGATTTGTTTTAGTCAAACCTATAGATATGTATATTTTACCCAAAAACCCAAAATGAGATTGGTAGCCTACCATTGATGATCAGTAGTATTGGATCCTTATTTGGAGAAAAGGAATATTTTTTCTCTGTATATAGCCAATTACAAAGTTAAATGCAATTACAAGATGAGATATACAAGTAAAGGAATCAATGTGATTCAATGCTAATTTGATTCTCGATTATATATCCTTTCCAAAACCATATGCTTCCATTTGTCAAAGATTTATTAGTAAGACGCGTCAAATCATATTGCCACTTTAGTATACCTCGACTAGAAAATTTCAGAAGATAGGAACATATATGCAAATTGCTCAAAACTTCGGTGAACCTCCTTGAGTTCAAGACCAAAATTAGAATATCTTCCAACTAATCTTTAAAATGAACAAACAGAAGCTGCACAATCTCAGTCAGCTTCAAGTTTCTCCTTCATGAAATATCTATCAACCACTATATATTTGGTTTGAACATGTTGAACTGAATAATAAGAGAGCTTTATTATCACAAACTAGTTGACATGTATTCAAAGGTGGGAACTAATGATCTGGAACAACAGCTTATTGAAATCTAGCATATCCAAAGAGTGTTTTGGTACTGTTCCATGGTTTGAAAAATACATTCACCTTTCACCACAAACAGACTTCGCTCTAGAGGTCACCACAGTTCAAAAACCGTCGGTTTCCGGTTCGGAACTGGCAGTTCAGATTCGGAAAAATTACGAACCTGAACCGGTCCGCCATAGCTTCCGACGGTTCCGGTTCAACGCACGGTTCAAGACTGGCAGTTTCCAACCGGTTTCGGGCGGTTCCGGGGTCGGTTCCGGTTTTGGACCGCCGGTTCACTATTTCGATTTTTTTTTTCAAATTTATTCATTTATAGTACTAATTACAAATTACACCTTGTAGTCTTGTACTATTGAATAAATGAAACGAGAATGACAATATACAAATGGAGTAGAAGTGGACATTGGACAATTGGAATTTTATTGATACAAATTTGAACGATATGTCGATATTACAAATACAAATGTTGAAAATTGAAATGTATAAGTACAAGTTACAATTTATCTATGGACTTATTAGTTATATATAAATTGAAATTACAAAAGACTTGAAGACTTAAACAATAATAATTAATAAATGAATGATGAATGTAAATATACATGATTGTATAACAATTTAAAGAGAAGTCTCTTTAATTTAACCATCAACAATCATGTTAGAATTGTCAAAAGTCTCTCTTATTTAGTCTTATAGAGAAGTCTTCTTCACTGATTAAAGTATATACAAATACAATTGTATAATTGTATTTGTATATTTTAAAGTTGAAACAATTGAAAAAAAAAGAAATAAAGGAAAAGGACCGATTTCTGACCGGTTCCTGCAACCCTAGGCCCAAACCCTATACCCTACCGGAACCGACAAACCGCCAGTTTCGAACCGCCGGTTACGGTTCGTCATGTTTTGAAGACCTGAACCGGCCCCTCGGAACCGCCGAACCTTGCCCCGGTTCCGAACCGTCACCGCGGTTCCGGTTCACGGTTCCGAACCGCCGGTTACGGTTCGTCATGTTTTGAAGACCTGAACCGGCCCCTCGGAACCGCCGAACCTTGCCCCGGTTCCGAACCGTCACCGCGGTTCCGGTTCACGGTTCTGAACCGCCGATGGCGGTTCCGAGCCGGTTCGGTTTGGGGACCTCTACTTCACTCGTTGTGGTATCATAGTACTATATCTTTTAGTCATTCTTTTGTTATGTACTCCCTCCGTCCCAAGAAAGATGATCCCTATTTTGAGCGGTCCGGGAATTTATGCAACTTTATTTTGTGTGTGAAGTGGAGAGAGTAAAGTAGGAGAGAGAACAAAGTAAAGAGAAGGATGTTTCCATTTTTAGTAATGGGTCATCTTGATTGGGACAAACCAAAAGGGAAAGTGAGTAATCTTCAATGAGACGGAAGGAGTACCATGTTCCACTGCAAAAAACTTACTATCTTTTAAGAACACAAAAAATAGAGACTCACCCAAGTACTACGTTGGAATATTTTACAAAATACTACTTCCTCCGTCCCGGCTAAGATGACACACTTCTTGGCCAACATGAAATTTTAGGAATTATTGGTTGATGTGTTTAATTGGAGAGAGAAAATGTGAGTGTACTTATTAAAATAGAGAGACAAAGAAAGATGAATATTTTAATAGGAGTGAGAAAAGATGATTGGGTGTATTAATTGAAAAGAGAGAATTTTTAAACAAGAAAATGTGTCATCTTAGTTAGGACAAACTAAAAAGGAAACATGTTAGCTTAAGTGTGACGGAGGGAGTAACAATTTAGGATCCATCCCTTAGCACAGGTTAAACCAATTTTAGACAATAAAATTAGGCAATTCCTATCTCAACGGGCCACCCACCTCTTTGTGTTGTCTCATCAAGACTTTTAACTAGAAGTACTTGGTTAAGAACTTAAGTGATTAGCTACCGTTGGAAAAGATTTTAAAATTATCAACTTTGGACTAGTATAGCTTGGAATTCTTTTTGTTGATGGGAGTTAGGAGGACCCATCAGGCATATATATGCATGTTTATGTAGATAATTAGATTTTGTTGGAGAAAAGCACTCAATTTTATATGGGATAAAACACACATGCTTGCCACTCATGAAGCATATATAAAAACTAATTAAAATGACTCTTATTGAAAAAGATAAACAGATGTTTTTAAATTCTTTGGGCCCTTCATTTTGGTTTCTTTAAATTCATACCAGAAGCTCTAGCTAAGCATGGCCAATTTTTGAGACACACCATCATAAGTGCTAGAAGGAATAGCAAGAGCTGTCTTGGGCCATGTCCCGATGCCAAGAAAATGCTACGCTATAAATAAAATGCTACGCTATAAATAGAAAATGGCAAATTGCCGTAAAAATAACGAAGTTTGGTCAAATTTTGGTGAATCACCCGATTTTAAAAAATAGCCACTCATATCATAATTTTTATATTTTTCTAAGTTGTCCAATTGATATAGATTTTGAGAAAAGTTGTGTATGATTTGGAAGCTAAAATCAATAACTTTTGTGAATGATATATACAAATTTATATATAAAAAAAAAAAATCATGGATTTCGGCTTTTATGGCATATAAAATTTCCTTCAAATACAAATAAGTAAAATAATTGACAAAATTATCAAAATTATGACCAAAGTTCATAATTTTTACACCAATTTGGGAATAAAAACTTGTGTATGTTATGTATAGTATTAGCTGGAAAGGAGGTGTTATCTATGATTCTATATTGGAATCACATACGTGGTATCTAGAAGCTGTAGATGTATATAACTGAATTAGATTATAATATCTCAAAAGCAATGCTATATATGCTATGTATATATGGATGATTATCGCCTTAATAAACAAATTAAATTAAGATTAGCTTTTAGATTGAAATGATGTTGGACGAATGAGCAAAACCACTTTTCCTCACTAGGCTTGTTATCGTCTCAAGTTGTTGATCGACAAGGGCATGTACAAATTAGCTTTTGAGATTATTGATTTGAGGTCTTACAAAATATTTGAAATAGTCATCGAGATCATGTGGTAAGACAGCATTAAGTTGTGCTTGCCTAAGTTTTTTTTTTTTTAAATAATGAAGTGAGGGACCTGTCTCTAACACCTAATTTAGCCACTGACAGAAAGAAAATCAGAAATAATAATTAATACTAATAATTATAATATACGTGGAGGTTGAAAAACATACATCATAGAGTAATTAAGCTGTTCCAAATAGTGCATGTGCAATGAATAGAGATGCAACATTATTAAAACTTTAAAAGTAATTAGCACTAAGCATTGATGCTTTATTGCTCAAAAAGAAACGTAAAATGTGCTTTAGTAAGGGGATAAATCATGGTGATAATCATTTGATTTTGGCAATTGCTATCATTACACTTAAGTTTCCAAGCAACTCCACCTTTTTTTTAAGTAACTTTCCTAATTCCATTCGGAGTACAAATATTCTAAATGTGAATTTGTAATTACATACTAACAAAATGATATGAAGTATTATTTCAAGGAGATGGGAAACACTACATATAATTAATTATTGATATAACTTGTTCTAATTGGAGACAATTTTCGCTCTTTTCATATTGTGATGTGAGAGAAGACGCAAAAACTAGTAATCAACCAAATAACAAATATCAAGCGATCGAAACTCTCCATTAGAATAGTTACAACTCCTTTGCACACATCGTGATAAGAAAAATTATTTTCGTGACTACAAGATTATGAGTCTAAATTCATTAATTTTTTAACTAAGTTATTCTTGATCTAATGAATTGTGAGTGTAAATATCAGTGGAATGTAAGTAGAACCCATATACCAAATTAAGTGGAAAAAAATAAATAATTATTTAAATTGTGGATAATCCAAAATGAAAAAATGATTTTTTTAAAGGGTGGACAGAGGAAATAATACGATTGATTTTATTGGTTTGACTTCAATTAGATATTTTAGTTTTCCTTGTCGAAAATAGATTGAATCGACAACTCTGTTGGTTAAACCATTGAATTCAGTAGTGTCGTAATTCATGTTGGGTTAGGATGTTTGTGATTGTCGCAAGTTATAGCCTAATCCTAGTGGGCTCTTGGCCCTGCCCACCCATTAATTGAACATTTGAACATCAATTTTTACGATATGTTTATAGTATCTCTTTACTTTCATATTCGACAATTATAATTGGAGACAAAACTTATTTCGGACAAGTGATGCCATTGGCCTATATATAGGTTCTTCCCACATCCCAATGTTAAGAAGTCAGTTGCATGAGAATTTTCAAATGAGAATAATATACCTCCTCCATCCGTTCTCAAATAGGATCAACATTTAGTTTGACACAAATTTTAACGCATTATTGAAAAAGTAAAAGAGGTATAAAAATAAAACGTTTTTAAAGTCTTTGTTAGTAGAGAACGAATATATTGTGCTTTGTTTGAATATTTATGATGTGTTTTACAACATTTAAAATCTAAAAACAAATAAGTCTAAGTCTTTTGCATTGAAGACTAAATAGTTTTACATGAACACTACAATATGTGACTCAATCAGTATCTCACGGAAGCAAAATTCAATTTCACAATTTAGATATGTTTTGGTTTACCTATTGGTAATAAGTTGTAGTGTCAGCCAAAAAGTTTTCTTACCTAAGAAGTCTAACAACACTAATATAGTATAACAATGAACAAATAAAATAGTAGTAGTAAATCTTTTAGCTCTATAACAGTTGCCACCTATACGACAGTTGACATTATAAGGAATCTAATTATATCCTAGCATTGCAACATATATGCTCCATTATATACAAAATGTTAGAATATGACAATCGTCGTTTTCACAACCCCAAATTCAAAAACGCACAATACATATTCAATTTTTTTTTTTCTGTATTATATACATTAAACTAAAATATTATAAAAAAACATTATAATAAGGTCAATATAGATGGATACAAATTTCTTACGGCAGGCCAAATGCATTTTTGTCACCTGATATCTATATCCCACGGACACTTGTTAGTTTTTCAAATGCAGTAAAATTCAAAATAAGTTTTTTTAAAAGGTTGTAACATTTCATAAAATGAAATGAAACTGCGACAGTGCCACTATAATTAAATCCATTGATAACATTGCAACAAACTTATCTTATAAAGAAAAAAAATTATAGACGCAATTAGTTACGTTAGAAATTTTTTAAATTAAGGTCACAATTGTCCATCGCACCTTAATCTTATATTTTTGACACTTTCATTTGCATCCCTCAAGATTGAACCAATTTTTAAAGTGAAGGTGGTGTACTTATAACACCAATGAACGTTCTTAGTTGGCTAATAAATTTCCTTAGACAACTTTATTAATATAAGTTATAGCATTTTTAGATAATTAATTATAATTCCAAAGAAAAGTTTTGATAGAAGATGTTTGTCTGAGTAGCATTGAAACTAAAAATCAGAAATTTAATGAATATTGTAATTAGCATGAATACTCTTTCATTCCTTCATCTTTAATTACGTACACACATAATATTTACATCCAAAAATAAAAATGATAGTAAAAACTAAGAGATGTAGATGCACAGGACATTGTGTTTGACATGGGTTTTAATGTAAAAATAGATTGATGATCAGGCGATGCTAGCAAGGCGTCGCATGACATCCACCTGAGCTCGTAGCGAGACAATATAATCGAGCGTTTCTTGAAGCAGCAAAACCCCATCCATTTCTTCTCCACCCGGTACAAGCTTCCGAAGCGCCCGGCTTCTGCTCCTCTTCCGACGACGATGATTTTGGCCACGTCTCAAAATTCTCCGGCTGCATGCGGTGGTCAGCCTAGTAGTCGCCGCTGTGTTTTTCAATTTATAACCTAAAATTTGCTCGACGACGTGTTTGTTGGTCAGGTTTTTGGAAACGACGTCGCACAGCAGCGCCTGTCGCCATCGGGTGCCGGCGTTTCTGGTTGCGGCGATGGCCACATCTGCTGATAATTTGATGGCGTCTTTCCTCTCTAGAATGGTTGAATCTTCCTTGCTTTTACTTCCTATTTGAAGACCCTTTCTCCATTTTTCCAGGAATTCTTGTTTCAGTGATGATCTATCAATAAAATTTTAATTGTTCTGAATAATTAAGCAGCATTAATTTACGATTTTATCGTATGTGAAATTAAATGAGGAACACTGCATGAGGACATGACCCATAAAATTTAACCAAAACACTTTGTTTGGTTATTAACCATATTATTCCAATTGCACTACCTAGTTGGATAATAAATTTTAAATTGAAAAGGAAAACCCTGTCCAATTCCCTTATATAAGGTCTTTTAAGAGTGGTAGTGACCCATTTCTACTTAGCATTATGGCATGCTCAAGTCGATGTGGATCTCTTTGTCTGTGCGTGTGAAAGTACGATGTGCCACACATGCAAGGGAATGTTGAAATAATTCAATTCTTGTTTGGGGATCTGTCTAATCTATATATATTTGGATAACCCTTCATCCTTATAAATCCTTTTACGAGGATGAGTGGCCTATTTCTAAGGTCAGCTAATTTAGTGCTATTATCTAGTATGCAATTAATTAATGAATTCTGAAAGATAAATAGGTACATACCTCGCTTTCATCTTGCGAACATATAGCAGCATAGACCCGATAGAAAAAATGTAGAGAAAATAGTTGAAATTTTCTTGGGATCTAACTACAACAAAAGGCAAGCTGAGAAAGAGAGGAAAGAGGGGAGAAAAGAAATTAGTGAATAAAGCCAATTTATGAGGAGAAAGAAGTGGATTGTGGTGGGTCAGTGAGAGAAAGATAGCACATGCGGGCACATGCAACTCTATGGCCCATATGTCAAAACCCTAATTTAAGATAAGTTGACATTATGGTGTTGAATGTTGATTAGTACTCCCTCCGTCCCACAAAAGATGTCACATTTGTGGGACGAGATGAGATTTTTGGAGGTTTTGTTTTGTGTGTTAAATGGAGAGAGAAAATATAATTTTTATATTCATGTGAGAGAGAACTTTTTCCAAAAAAGGAAAGTGTGACATCTTTTGTGGGACAGAGGGAGTAGTATATGTTTATGCCCATATAGTACGTATCATTAAAGGGTAGTGATAAGATGCAAACTGCATCCTTTTTACAAATTCCAAACTATAATTTGTACCATTATATTTTAAGATTTGATGTTAACGGGTGATAAATAACGTTAACTGAAAATGTCAACACAATGTCAACCGGTTGACAATTTGACGTTGTGTTGACATTTTCTACTGACGTTATTTGTCATTTGTTGTCATCAAGTCTTAAAATTTAACGGTTCAGATCATAGTTTTGAGTTTGTACTGTATATAGATTTGCATTTGATTATATCCTATCCTTATATTTTCATGCCTTTTTTATGCAATCTGAACCTCACATTTGCAACCTTCCTTGTGTCAATACAACATCCACGTATATTAATTCTACAAGAATAAGATGAGTTTAATTAAGGCGTTATATTTTTGAACTTCTTAAAATATATTGATAAACGAAGCAATCATTTATCCCACAAGAACGTGGGTTTACAGCAAAATAAAATAATTTGATCACACAATTAGTTAAATATGTTTGATTTAGACATCCATCTTCTTTAGATGACGAGATAATAAGCCAATAATTTTCCTTGTACGAAACAGTAGTAGCAAATTAACCGAAAGAGATGAATAGTTATAAACTTCTAATTTAGCAAGCCTTGAGCCACATGTCAACTTAGTTATAATTTGCTAACAAATATGAATCGTGACCCTTCGAATTCGCTGTATCTTTCAGCATTTATAAACTTAAGTAAGATAAAAATAACTCTCTTCGTCGATATATGATAAGTGTGGTGTTAGTTGTAATAAATTCTTGGTAGATTTTGTTCGAGTGTTGAATGTACATCAAATAATTTTGGGTTGGTCTATCATAAGCGGTTGATTTCTTTTTTTTTTTTTTTTTCAAATATTATCTTTCTTATTTTATTATCTATTTATCTCTTTGACATTTTCTTCTCTCATACTTTATTCTCTTTATTTAACTTAATAAATATCATTTTCTTAAATAGTACCATGCCCAAAAAAAATCCATCACAGTAGTAGGACGGTGGGAGTATAAGAGAATGGTTTCAGTTTAACACACCCATATATTTACAAGTCTAATCTTATACTCCATAGAAAAATTGTTGTGGAGAAAGAAGGGAACCCGCACGAATGCATTTAAGACTAATGAATTTTGGATGAGGGATGCATGTGCACACATGGGACTGTCTTAAGAAAGCTAAACAATGTACAAGTTCCTGGAATCCATTATTTTCATTTATCCAATCCACTTAGTCGTTTTATTTCCGTCCCATAAAAATAAAATATTTCCTAAAATAAAAATACCATTATTTCTATTTTTTTCTTTCTCTCTCTTACTTTACTCTCTTCTAGTTAATTCACAAAACAACTACATAAAATCGCAAATGTTTTATATTTAATGGGACAGAGAGAGTATTTGACGATCCATATGTAGAAAGCCTTTTTTTCTTTTTTTACTTCTATAGTGAAGATAGTCGCATGTAATGACAGATCACGGACATATTATTACAAGCTTGTGGACAAAAGGCATTTTAATTTACTTGTTCCGGAAAATATTTTATCGTTAAACGTCGTAGAAAAGTGAGAATTCTAATTTGTTTCAATTCAAAGAATATAAATTATATAGATAGAAATATAGTATTTTGGAATGGGCTATTTCTTTGCAAATTGTGCTCAATTTCATATGTGACAATTTGTCTCACCGTTCATGAAAAATAATCTCATTTTGCCATTTTGGAATGTCTACAAAAAATAGTCTCATTTCGAAAAGTGGAATGTTTCTCTTTCATATTTTACATACATTTTCTCATTTCTCTTTTACTTTACCTACTTTTTTCCATATATCTCTTACTTTACCTATTTTTTCTCCATCTTTCATACTTTACCAATTTTTCATTAAAATCTGTAGTGCCGTTCACAAATGAGACTATTTTTTGTGAATGTGTAGTATCATACTTCATTGTAGCTACAATTTTAAAGATAGTATTCCCTCCCTATTAAAAAACATCCGTAAAAATAGAAACAATATTATCTCTACTTTTTCATTTCTCTAACTTTCTCTCTTCATCAACTTTAAAAATAACACTATATAAAATCTTATACTCGGATGTTTCATTTATAATGAAATGCGAATTAGTACATCAACCAACACTATCGTACAGTGATTAATTCCCTCGATTTTTTTTTATTTAATAGTATTATAATCTAGAATCCCTTGCGGCTTGCATTGGACTAGCTGCGTCCTAGTACTTATCTTTTAACGTGGAACGAATCTAAAGCATTCAATATATATATAACTGCATTGATCTTGTAATTTAAAAGATTGTGAGTATTCACAATTTAGAAAATATAAATAAATGAATCGATCACGTTGCTCATCGATTAGGCTATTCCATCCAACTATTGACAGTACAGATATGAGTATAGACCATGAATTCTACATAAATCAGAAAGGCCCAATGGGAACAACCACATGTTTGGTCTACTTAAGATAGAGACCATTGATGGAAGAGCATAATAAAAATTATTGAAACTCCCTGCGTCCCTCAAAAATAATTATATTTGTCATTTTGAAATGTCCCTTAAAAGTAGATCAATTTTATCATAAATCGAAAAGACCCAATGGAAACTACCACATGTTTGGCCTACTTAAGGTAAAGACCATTGATAGTAGAGCATAATAAAAAAAAAAGGTTTAATGCTTCCTTCGTCCCTTAAAAATGACCACATTTGTCATTTTGAGATTTCCCTTAAAAATTGATTAATTCTATTTAAAGAAATTTTTTTCTCTCTAATAAGGTGGTTTCAATATTCCACAAAAATTACTTCAGTCACTTTTTTTTCTATCTCTCTCTTACTTTACCAATTGTGTATTAAAATTTGTGTCGTGTCGGATGTTGTCTATTTTTGGACGGGAGAAGTAATAAAGATGCATGAAATTGATGTAGCCCTCAAGAATCTACGAAGAAGCCATGCACGTGTGTCTCATTAATTCTCGAGGCCCCCTAGTTTGAGAATTGAGATAGCAATACCCTTTCACTATCTATCCATGGACGATAGCAATCAATTCTTCACCTCTAGCTACCCATATCAAGTTGCGCCACAAATTTACATATACGCATATGTACGTATATGACATATCAGTTTATGCATGCATGTGTTACAATTCTAATTTCTAATCCTATAACTTCTTGGAATAAGTTGATTTAGTTGTTAAAGAAACTAAGAAACCCGAAATCATCCTTTAAATTAGTCACTAATATCACGAATTTTGGTCCAAAATTTAAGTTTTCCACCGACTTGGACCTTGAACGTAAAAGTCATAAACTTTCTTGTTGTTTAAATTTATCTACGATATGCGATTTCGGATATATAGGTTCTTAAAATGCAGTAGGAAAATACCTCCAACAGTACTGCAAAACCAATCCTATTATAGGTTTTTGATGAAAAAATACCTATCTTTAGGTTTACACTAAAACTATACCAAAAAACTTTTTAGATTTTGATTTATTGCATTCAAGTCCAAATCATTTTATATTTATGAAATGAACAAGGGAAGGTAGAGAAATGAAAATGCAAGAAGAAAAGGAATGGAAAAAAACTTACAGTAATTCAGTAAAACACCCAGACAGCAGGTTGGAGAAGAAGATAACAAATAATAACCTAAATAATTCTATTAATGTTATTTAATTATTGATTAGTGGGCTGGCCCATTTCTTTATACACGTTTTTTTTTTGTTTTTTTTTATAAAATTAATTCAAAAGCAAGACTAAAAATCTAAAATATGATTAAGAATATAAAAATATAAAGACACAACCTAATCAAAATAAAAATATGCATAAAAAGAAACGTGACCTAAATAAAATAAGATTAAGAAGATACAATAAACTTAAAAGTTATATTAATAAGCTAAATACGAAAAAAAATAGAAAGATTAATAATTAAAATTACACATTTTTTAATTATATTATATTTATGTAATAAATAATAAATTTTATATATAGTCATATTAATTAATAAGTCTTATTATGTTATTTAATAGTATAATTTAATTTAATCAAAGTTATTGATAAATTGCTATGGGGTTAGTGAGCAATTTAGATAAAATATATAAATATGATTGCAAAAGTATAAAAAGTAAGTGAGTGGAGAATATTCTTTTTGGTTTAAACTTCTTTTTGGTTTAGATTTAGTGTAAATGGTTGGAGTAAAATCAATATTTAGTGTGATATTTACACTAAAATAGGTTTGAGTCTAGTGTAATAGTTGGAGATGGTCTTATGTGACGTCACGCCATTCTAATGTGTTCTAACCACCACTAATGTGGGCACTACGTGGCATCAATGGCAGATCCAAAATCCAAAAATAGAAGGTGGAATTCAATACTTAATAAATAGTAAAATTTATTATAATTTTGTATAAAATAAATAATATAATACTAATATTCAAGTAGCACTAGCTTCGGTTGGTTGCGACAAATACAACCATACAATATAAATAATATAAGAGCGGGTTATGATCAATTGCTAACTAATTAACAATCCAAAAAATTAATTTGTAGCCATTAGATTAAGAGACTCAATGGTTAAAATAATGACAAGTGTATTATGTTTTAAAATTAAATAATTATTAAAATAAATTTAAAGGGTATTAATGTCAATTCTCTCTTATCAAAATCATCTCAAACTTTAAATTTACGTAACTCTGTCGATTTAAATTATTTTTTTGCAAAAAATAGATCAAATTAAAGATAATTTTATAAGGATTCCAACGAGATCCAAATTATATATGTTCCGACGATGTTCGGGTGATGAAATTTGATAATTTTATATTTTAATTTTCGTACAAGTTGATAAGCAGATTTTATCAACAAATGCAAAAAGAAATCTCAATATAGTGTACGTAAAATCTCAATATTGTGTATGTAAAATATCAATAAAACTGTATTGATATTCTCTTGTACTTATGTTGATATCCTCATGCCATATTGTTGATATTTGTAATACACTATGTTGATATAAAAAAACACACGAAAATTATCATATGATAACATAATGACGATATTACCTTTTTGATCATATTCTGTCTACTATTTATTGAAATTTGTGAGCTTTAATCTCATTCACTCATTTTTATCTAAAGGTGTAGTTTTGGATTAGGGTGTTATAAGCATTAGAAGATGACCCTATAAGAGCCATAATATGTTTAGAGTATGCAACAAAAACAAAATATTTACACATCAATGATCTATAATTGAATTACCTTATGGATAAGGGATATTGGTATCTAATATCATGAATCTTTCAAAAATTTGGATTTTTCCCACGAACTTTAAAATTAACAAATAATATCACGAACTTTACCCCGGATTTATTTTTTCCCACGAATGAAAAAATTTCCACAAATAATATTATGATACAACTTTGTTTTCTTAATTTCTCGAAAATAATTTTGAGAGCTTCAAGTTTTTTAATCTTTGAAGATAGTTTTTCTTGAAGCACACCCTCCAAAATTGTTCTTCAATCTATTAAAATAACATGAATTTTTTCATTCGTGGAAAAAACAAACCCGGGGTAAAGTTCGTGATATTATTTGTAACATCTCGGAATTTAGAACCCTAATTTTAGAGCCCTAAAATTAATTATTGATGACGTGGAGTCGTGCATGCATTTATTTCATGTGATGATATGGTCAAGTTGAGTCTAGGGTTTGCGTTGAAAGTTTGAAAAGTCAAACTTATTGATTTAATGATGTGGCATGTGATATATTAATTTATGAGATTGTGTGGTAAATTAATTGTCTAAGGGTGAATGAGAATATTGGAGGAAATTTCCATAAATACTTGTCACCCTAATTCTTGAAATTTTCGACCCCTTGGCCTTTTAGAGGAGGAATTCTATCTTTCCGGATTTGATTTAATTCTTGGGATATTTATCCAAATTAAATCCAAGACCTAATTATTTCCTTTTGAAGAGGGAAAAATCGAGCCCCTTTGTTTCTGGGTGATTTTCGAAAATCACCTATTGTGGGAAGGAAGGAATTATTTTATTTTAGTTAATCCCTTATTTGATTTCCTTCCATACCTAGAATTTATATATTCTACCAAATCTTTCCATACTTCAAGAGATCTTGCCTTACCTTATTCTAGGCAATATTAAAAATCCATGCCTTATTTAAATAGGCATAGAGACGCCTATTTTCATCCCAAGTTGGGAGAATTTTTATTTTTATTTTGCCCCGTGATATTTTATTCTACTCCGTAAAATATACCAAAACAAAACCTTGGCTATTTTGGGAGCCTAATTTTCGAAAATCATGAGATTTTGCCCTAGGATCTATTTTTGTTAACTCTTCTTCCCTACTTCATAATATTTATTTATTTAATTGTGGAGAATAAGATCTTACCAAATATTCTATTCTAATTACCTAAAGATCTTGTTGAGCACTATAAATAAGAGAAGACCCCAACCCTAGACCCCAAATTTTCGTCCCCCACCATTCCTCACTCTCTCAAATTTTCTTATTCCACACACCAATATTTTGTCATCCTTTGAGGAGAATTTAGAGTTTGAACGCCAAGATTCTTGAAGAACCAAGTCTCTACTTTGTTTCTACCGATCGTTTTCTCTAAAGAGGTATTTTGTTTATGAGTTCTTCTTATTCTTCTTCTTCTCCTTCTTTTTCTTCTTTCTAACCGATTAATCGGTCTTCTTGAACCCTCATGCATCTTGATTTAGTACAAGTGGGATAAAAGGGATGTGGGAATATGTATGTGTGTATATCGTGTATGTGTGTGTGGCGTGTGTGTGTGTGTGCGACGTGTGTGTGTGTGTGTGTAGTGTTTGTGTAGTATGTATTTGATGGCTAAATAATCTTGTGAGATAAACATGATCTTGATTAATTAGTAATGATAAGATAAACCAATGGGAAAAGGGAAAAAGTATTGAGACATGCATGAGTAAGAGTAGTATTGAACCTAATTTGTGATATGTGCCTATGTAATTAAAAGGTGAAACTTTGGTTGCGAAGCCGGATAACGGTAAAGCGAAACTACTTGAAAACTAAGCAGTCGAGGTGGGCTTTACTCTAAAAACTCTCTTTATTTTATCAAAATATTGTTTGGCGTTATAAGGGTGGTTTAACTGTTATGCCATGCCTATGTTTATTTTAATGTGATATTGGATATGCTTATACGAATTCGGGTCTGAGTATGGGCCGCAAGCCCTACCAGGCTGTGTACACGAGGGGATCGAGAGCCGTCCTTGCTAGTCGGCCGGTCTCGTGGGCGAAAAGTGTGGCCACACTTTCGTCGCACCATGGAATGTTGTGATTGTTATTTTGATGAGAAAATGGGGGATTATTTTGACTGGCCAGTCTTTGAAAATATATGTTTTGATACTCGTGATATTTCTCTTAACTGCTTAAAACTCGAGTTCACTTGGTAAGGGTGGCATAACTTATAAAATGTTTTGGCAATGAGCTCACTGAGTATTTCAAAATACTCAGCCCTGCATGTGTTTTCCTTATGTGCAGGTTGAACGATGACGAGCGGTGGCGGGTGTTGAGCATGTTAACTAATTAATATGGATATGTTGAACTTCAAGCGTAGTTGTGTCTTCATACATAGCTATTCTTTCTCTTGGTCGTCTTTCGCTGAATTTGATACATTTTAGGATTTGTTTTTGGGATATTTGCATCTTGACTTCGAGTTGAGGCCTTAGCCTTTTCTTGTGACTTTGTCTTGGATATTATGTCGTACTCTTAAGATATTTTGATCGTCATTTATGATACCTTTCCTTTTCTTTTAACCTTCTAGGTTAAGTTATTGCTTTAAATACTCTGATAATTCTTTCAATTCTTTTGGTCAATACTTTTTAAATGAAACCCTAGCCCCGGTTTACTTCTTTAGAGTCGGTTTGGGTAGCAGCCGCCGCATTTATTGTACCATAGGAGGGCGGGCTGTTACAGTTGGTATCAGAGCCCAAGTTCTTTCCGCTCTGTACCCAAGAGTCTTTTCAAATAAGTTTGTCTCGTAATCTTTTGCTAATAAACTGAATATGGAAGGCTCAACACCGCGACTCGTCTCGTTCAACCACAAAGAAAGAGGTACAAATATTTCTACGATTGAAACTTTATGCTATTGGAAATTTTGGTTGAAAGTGTCATTTTTGTGAGAAGCATGCCTTAAGTGTTGAGAATATTGTTGTGCTTGTGAAGCGATGCTTCTTAAATGATGATCCTTAGGAGTTGGGAATATTATGAATGTGAAGCGGTGTTTCTTGAATGGTGAATTGTTGAATGAGAACTTGTGAGAATTTTGAAATGCGAATGTGATTACGTGAGATTATGTTGAAATGTTGCGATGCTTAGACTTGGACTTTGAACCTAGCATGCTTTAGCTATACGATCACAGCGCTTGTACCAACAATAGAAACGTGGAATGACTAGTATAAGGCCGTTAGTGTATGTGGAGATTCGACGAAACGCGAATGGAAAACGCACGAATAGTTGTCTTAAGAACGAGAACCTTGGACGCGACGCTACCTTTGTACCATCACCGTTTGACTTTTATACACTTTCGCAGCACCATTTGAGATCACACACCTTCTATTCTTTTCCACCTTTTGTGACGGTGCTGACTTGTTCCTTTTTCCCCTTTATGTAGATGGTTCAACCCTATCACGCCCTTATGCGTCGCCGTTACGCTAAGAATAGGAACTTTCCGGTGGAGCGCTATAGAGAGCTGGAATGGGACGGAAAGCAGTTCCATCTGAACTTCGTCACCGATTTCTATGGTCATTGGCTGGACGCTTACGCGTACGGGACTACCCATCACGAGGGAATCATGCGACTTATCCACATACTGCCTTCCCCTTGGAGCGAGTGGACCGCTCAAGCCTCAGTATTCTACACTTGGTTTAGCCCGCCCAAATACACGCCTCGAGGAGACTTCGTCGGCCTAATAGGAGTCTTACTTCCGGCCATGTCTGCCGCCGTTGACGGACCTCCACTCCATCCGCCAACGCAAAGGTACTCGCCAGGAGTAGCACGTCAGATGAAGTATCGCGATGACGAGGAACCGCACGTTGCTCGCGTTCCCCGTAGAAGGACCCTTAGGATGCGCGTTTCGGCCCCTCGAAGGATCATAAGAGAGGCCGAAGAGATGCTTACTTCGATCCCTTCGCCCCTAAGCGATGAGAAGAAGGACGAGGAGATGGGATCGTTCGAGAGAGGAGAGAGTTCGAACGCGGAGAGTGTCGGAGAGTCGGGAGAACCCGAAGAGGACGAGGGCGGAGATGTCTAGTGCCCGAATAGAAATTTTGTTTTTCCTTTCCCATGTTTTCTTTGAATTCTAGAACTTCTATTCATGTTGTTATTTTCTTCCGCGATGGTATCGCTCTTTTCTATTCATTGTACCAAGACCTTTTGAGATCACTTTTTGAAATTTAATAGGGAATCCGTACCTTTCATTTTATTATCTGGCAATGAAGCCGTCTTCACTCCTATCCATCCTTATTGCGTGAATATACTTGCTCGTTCTATTATCTTCCAAGTTTTTTTTCACCTTATGGTGCAACCTAATTATGTTCTCTCTTGCGCGACTAATTTCCTTACAACTGTTATTGTGTGGTCTTTCTTTAGACCCTGCTTGTAAATGAGTTAAAAATTTCTTTTCTTCTCTTTCAAAGTACTCTATCGCTGCCTTGAGTTTTAAATAAGTGCGCTAACAACTCGAGTGTGATGAATCAGAATGCCGCCTAGACGCAGCGTGAGGAACGAGGAACCTACCTCCCAGGCTTCGGTGGAAGAAAGTGTGACGCAACCTAGGCCGCCGCCACCACCTCCACGAGTAGATAGGGAAGTCGTGAAGCTTTTTCTTGACCAAAAGCCCCCTACCTTCGACGGGATGGGTGAACCCGTAAAAGCCGAAACATGGATACGTGCCTTAGAGCGCATCTTCAAGACCTTGGTGTGCAACGATGCGGAGAAGATGATCTGTGTGACGCATCAGCTGACCGGATCCGCCGACTTTTGGTGGGATACTAAGTTAAAGACCATGCCCCAGGATCGCATAGACGAGATGACTTGGGAGGAATTCAAGACTGAGGTTTACGACAAGTACGTACCCAAGAGCTACCGCAAGGTGAAAGCAGCCGAGTTTCACAACCTTACCCAAGGACGCCTGTCTGTGACCGAGTACGACCGTGCACTGTGTGACATGACCCGCTATGCGCCTGAACAGACCGACACCGATGAGAAGCTGGCCGACTAGTTTCGTGAGGGCCTTAGGCACGAGATTAGGATGGCTTTGGCAGTCCGCGGAACCCTTACGTACGCCGAGGCGTTAGCCCTCGCACTCGATGTAGAGGCAGCAATGCCAAAGGAGAGGAGCGCGGGGAACACCGCAATGACATTACCCCCGCCACGTCCTAACCATCATAAGAGGAGATGGGAGGAGAGTAGGACCCACTATGACAACAAACGATACCGCCCCACTCAGAACAGGCCGCCGTGCGGAGGAGGACAGACTTCGTTCAATCCAAGAAGCGACCCCCGTGCCAGACCACCCCAGTGTAGCGTTTGCACCAAGTACCATTTCGGGCAGTGTAGAGGGCCGAACTCGAATAGGTGCTTCAACTGTGGAGGGAATGGGCATTTCTCGAGGGAGTGTCCGAGCAAGGGAAACGGGTCGAGGCAGAACCATCAGGGTTTCCGTCAGCAGCCGAGGGCGCCACCCACGGGCTCGGGAGCAAACCAAAATCAGCCACTGCGGCTGCAGCAGCCTGTCCGCCCAAGACTTCGCACCCCGGATAGAGCGTAAGCCATTAGTCAGAAGCAGCCCACGATTGAGCAAGGAAAGCCCGAGAGTGGAAATCTAGCAGGTATAGGCGAAATCCTCAATACCCCTATTGTTGTTTTGTTTGACACGGGCGCATCTCATTCGTTCATCTCTGAGTTATGTGTGCATACCCTAAGCTTGCCTACTAGGAAGTCTGAACATAGGATGATGGTGTCCTCACCAGTAGGAGGAATAATAGAGATCTCTCGGTTTTGCTTGAACGAAGAAATCATATTAGGAGAACTTAGGTTAGTGGCTCACGACATGCGAGTTATGGCGATGAGAGACGTTGACATAATCTTAGGAATGGACTGGTTAACCGCGAACTTTGCGACGATTCGCTGTAAGGAGAGGCTAATAACCCTACAAGCCCCGGGCACGAAACCCGCCGTGTACCACGGAATCTCGATGAACCGACGAATCGCTATAGTCTCCGCGTTACAAGCCACCGCCATGTTGAAGAAAGGACGCCCGACCTACCTTGTCTATCTCCACGGAGAAGAGAAGGAGGAAGCGAGGCTTGAAGACATTGCTATTGTACGAGATTTTTCGGACGTTTTTCCCGATGAGTTACCTGGACCGCCGCCAGATAGGCAGTTAGAATTTACGATCGATCTCGAACCTGGAGCCGCACCCGTATCGAAGGCACCGTACCGCATGGCGCCTAAGGAATTAGAGGAATTAAAGATTCAGCTACAAGAGCTCATGGATTTAGGTTTCGTGAGGCCCAGTGTTTCGCCATGGGGCGCACCGGTGCTCTTCGTTAAGACGAAAGACGGGTCAATGAGAATGTGTATCGACTATAGAGAGTTGAACAAATTGACCCTCAAGAACAAGTACCCTTTGCCGAGGATAGATGACCTGTTCGATCAACTCCGAGGAGCCGGAGTGTTTTATAAGATGGATTTGAAGTCCGGATACCACCAGCTGAAAATGCGAAAGGAGGATATCCCCAACACCGCATTCCGTACCAGATATGGTCACTATGAGTTCGTTGTGATGCCGTTCGGTCTGACGAATGCCCCAGCCGTGTTTATGGACTTGATGAACCGAGTTTTCCACCCGTACCTAGATACGTTCTTCTTAGTATTCATAGATGATATCTTAGTCTACTCGAAGGACGAAAAGGAGCACGCAGAGCACCTGCGAATCGCGCTGGAGACGTTGAGGAAGGAGAAGCTGTACGCCAAATTCAGCAAGTGTGAATTCTGGTTGAAGAAAGTCAACTTTTTAGGACACATCGTGTCAGCAGAAGGAATCCGAGTGGACCCTGCCAAGGTTGAGGCGGTGCAACAATGGAAGTCGCCATCGACGCCGAACGAGATTCGGAGTTTCCTGGGTTTGGCAGGATACTACCGAAGGTTCATAGAAGGGTTCTCCAAGATAGCGAGACCGATGACCCAGCAGCTCAAGAAAGGAATCAAGGTGAATTGGACGCCGGAGTGTGAAGCGAGTTTTCAACTTTTGAAGGAGAAACTGACCACCGCACCAGTGTTAGCTGTACCAGAGCTTGGAGTGAATTACGTAGTATACACCGACGCTTCGAAGGTCGGATTAGGATGCGTGTTGATGCAGAACAATAAGGTGATCGCTTACGCGTCGCGACAGTTGAAACCGCACGAGTTGAACTACCCCACCCATAATTTAGAGTTAGCCGCAGTAGTGCATGCCCTAAAGATTTGGAGGCACCATCTCTACGGAGTTAGGTGTGAAATCTTTACGGACCATAAGAGTTTGAAGTACTTCTTCGAGTAGAAGGATCTGAACATGCGACAACGGAGATGGCTCGAGCTAGTGAAGGATTACGATTGTGGTATCAACTACCACCCTGGCAAGGCAAACGTAGTAGCAGATGCTTTAAGCCGTAGAGACCATTCGCAACTCGCTGTTTTTCTAACAGAAGATGAAAGTTTAGTACGAGAGTTGAGTAAGCTGCAGATAGAAGTAGTTAGAACACCCGATACCATGGAAGGCCTAATCGCCGCGTTAGTAGTAGAACCTGATCTAAGGACGAGGATCGTTGCAGCACAACGGCTAGATGCGAGATTGAAGGAGATTCGAGTCGAAGTGAGAACCGGTGAATCCAGAAATTTTAGCGAGGCTTCCGATAATGCTCTCACCTTTGAAGGGAGACTGTGCGTGCCGAACGACGAGGGACTTAGGAACGAGATCATGAGCGAAGCTCATGAAACCCCATACACTGTTCACCCCGGGAGCACAAAGATGTACCAGGATCTGAAGAAGTCCTTTTGGTGGAACTGTATGAAGAGAGATGTCGCAGCTTTTGTGGAGCGCTGCTTAGCCTGCCAACAGGTGAAACCTTACACCAACGACCGTACGGGAAGCTACAACCGCTTGAGATACCTGAGTGGAAATGGGAGCACATCGCTATGGACTTCGTGACTGCATTGCCAAAGACCCTCAAAGGGAACACCGCGATCTGGGTGATCATAGATCGACTTACCAAGAGTGCGCATTTCATACCAATCCCCGTAACCCATGGATCGGATAAGCTAGCTCGGATCTACATTCAAGAGATCGTGCGATTACACGGAGTCCCAGTGACGATTACGTCTGATCGTGACCCGAAGTTTACCTCGAAATTTTGGATTAGTTTACAGCGCGAGCTTGGAACACGCTTAAACTTTAGCACCGCTTTTCATCCTCAGTCCGATGGACAATCTGAAAGAACGATACAAACTCTTGAGAATATGCTAAGAGCCGTGGTGCTCGACCGAGGCAGAAGTTGGGAGACCGCACTCCCTTTGATCGAGTTCGCGTACAACAACAGCTTTCAAGCAACGATCGGCATGGCGCCATATGAAGCACTTTATGGGAGAAAGTGTAGATCTCCGCTCTATTGGGATGAAGTTGGCGAACGAAGGGCACTTGGACTCGATGCAGTCCAAGAAATGGTCGGAATCGTTCGACAAATCCGTGCGCGAATGAAGGAAGCCCAGGACAGACAGAAGTCGTACGCAGACGCCCGACGAACGGACTTACAGTTCTACACTGGCGATAAAGTTTTCTTCAAGGTATCCCCGTCGAAAGGGATAACGCGTTTTGGAGTGAAAGGGAAACTGAAACCGCGTTTTATCGGGCCGTACGAAATTCTAGAAGGAGTAGGACCCGTAGCTTATCGTTTAGCGCTGCCGCCCAGCCTTGGGAATGTGCACAACATCTTTCATGTGTCGCAGTTGTGAAAATACGTGTTCGATCCGAAGCATGTGATTCGTTACGAGGATATTGCTGTAAGCCCGGATCTGAGCTACGAGGAGCAACCCCAGATAATCTTAGATCGAAAGGTCCAAACCTTGAGAAATAGAATCACTGCCTTCGTGAAAATTCAATGGAGAAACCACGGGCACGAGGAAGCCACGTGGGAGCTCGAGGATAAGATGATAGAACTATACCCGGAACTCTTTCCATAAAGGTAACAAATTTCGGGACGAAATTTTTTTTAAGTGTGGTAGGATGTAACATCTCGGAATTTGGAACCTTAATTTTAGAGCCCTAGAATTAATTATTGATGACGTGGAGTCGTGCATGCATTTATTTCATGTGATGATATGGTCAAGTTGAGTCTAGGGTTTGCGTTGAAAGTTTGAAAAGTCAAACTTATTGATTTAATGATGTGGCATGTGATATATTAATTTATGAGATTATGTGGTAAATTAATTGTCTAAGGGTGAGTGAGAATATTAGAGGAAATTTCCATAAATACTTGTCACCCTAATTCTTGAAATTTTCGACCCCTTGGCCTTTTAGAGGAGGAATTCTATCTTTCCGGATTTGATTTAATTCTTGGGATATTTATCCAAATTAAATTCAAGACCCAATTATTTCCTTTTGAAGAGAGAAAAATCGAGCCCCTTTGTTTCTGGGTGATTTTCGAAAATCACCTATTGTGGGAAGGAAGGAATTATTTTATTTTAGTTAATCCCTTATTTGATTTCCTTCCATACCTAGAATTTAAATATTCTACCAAATCTTTCCATACTTCAAGAGATCTTGCCTTACCTTATTCTAGGCAATATTTAAAATCCATGCCTTATTTTAATAGGCATAGAGATGCCTATTTTCATCCCAAGTTGGGAGAATTTTTATTTTTATTTTGCCCCGTGATATTTTATTCTACTCCGTAAATATACCAAAATAAAGCCTTGGCTATTTTGGGAGCCTAATTTTCGAAAATCATGAGATTTTGCCCTAGGATCTATTTTTGTTAACTCTTCTTCCCTACTTCACAATATTTATTTATTTAATTGTGGAGAATAAGATCTTACCAAATATTC
The DNA here is from genome assembly GCF_029641045.1 of Salvia hispanica. Classification (NCBI taxonomy): domain Eukaryota; kingdom Viridiplantae; phylum Streptophyta; class Magnoliopsida; order Lamiales; family Lamiaceae; genus Salvia; species Salvia hispanica. The sequence continues at coordinate 12,010,759 of NC_142695.1, forward strand.
TATTCTAATTGCCTAAAGATCTTGTTGAGCACTATAAATAAGAGAAGACCCCAACCCTAGACCCCAAATTTTCGTCCCCCACCATTCCTCACTCTCTCAAATTTTCTTCTTCCACACACCAATATTTTGTCATCCTTTGAGGAGAATTTAGAGTTTGAACGCCAAGATTCTTGAAGAACCAAGTCTCTACTTTGTTTCTACCGATCGTTTTCTCTAAAGAGGTATTTTGTTTATGAGTTCTTCTTATTCTTCTTCTTCTCCTTCTTTTTCTTCTTTCTAACCGATTAATCAGTCTTCTTGAACCCTCATGCATCTTGATTTAGTACAAGTGGGATAAAATGGATGTGGGAATATGTATGTGTGTGTGTGTCGTGTATGTGTGTGTGGCGTGTGTGTGTGTGTGCGACGTGTGTGTGTGTGTGTGTGTGTGTGTGTAGTGTTTGTGTAGTATGTATTTGATGGCTAAATAATCTTGTGAGATAAACATGATCTTGATTAATTAGTAATGATAAGATAAACCAATGGGAAAAGGGAAAAAGTATTGAGACATGCATGAGTAAGAGTAGTATTGAACCTAATTTGTGATATGTGCCTATGTAATTAAAAGGTGAAACTATGGTTGCGAAGCCGGATAACGGAAAAGCGAAACTACTTGAAAACTAAGCAGTCGAGGTGGGCTTTACTCTAAAAACTCTCTTTATTTTATCAAAATGTTGTTTGGCGTTATAAGGGTGGTTTAACTGTTATGACATGCCTATGTTTATTTTAATGTGATATTGGATATGCTTATACGAATTCGGGTCTGAGTATGGGCCGCAAGCCCTACCAGGCTGTGTACACGAGGGGATCGAGAGCCGTCCTTGCTAGTCGGCCGGTCTCGTGGGCGAAAAGTGTGGCCACACTTTCGTCGCACCATGGAATGTTGTGATTGTTATTTTGATGAGAAAATGGGGGATTATTTTGACTGGCCAGTCTTTGAAAATATATGTTTTGATACTCGTGATATTTCTCTTAACTGCTTAAAACTCGAGTTCACTTGGTAAGGGTGGCATAACTTATAAAATGTTTTGGCAATGAGCTCACTGAGTATTTCAAAATACTCAGCCCTGCATGTGTTTTCCTTATGTGCAGGTTGAACGATGACGAGCGGTGGCGGGTGTTGAGCATGTTAACTAATTAATATGGATATGTTGAACTTCAAGCGTAGTTGTGTCTTCATACATAACTATTCTTTCTCTTGGTCGTCTTTCGCTGAATTTGATACATTTTAGGATTTGTTTTTGGGATATTTGCATCTTGACTTCGAGTTGAGGCCTTAGCCTTTTCTTGTGACTTTGTCTTGGATATTATGTCGTACTCTTAAGATATTTTGATCGTCATTTATGATACCTTTCCTTTTCTTTTAAACTTCTAGGTTAAGTTATTGCTTTAAATACTCTGATAATTCTTTCAATTCTTTTGGTCAATACTTTTTAAATGAAACCCTAGCCCCGGTTTACTTCTTTAGAGTCGGTTTGGGTAGCAGCCGCCGCATTTATTGTACCCTAGGAGGGCGGGTTGTTACATTATTTGTCAATTTTAAAGTTCATGGGAAAAAAATCCAACTTTTTAAAAGTTTTATGATATTAGATGTCAATATCCCTATAGATAATTCTAAAAGTCAAATTATATCTAGAAAATTCATCAACGTTAGAAATAAGAATAAGATATTTACTCATATAATTGATGAGGTATGATTAATTGCTAACTTTCTTAAGTTTCTAACTCTGCTAACTCATCAACGCAGTGTATTGAAAATGTCAACACATAATTTTGTTGATATTTCAATATACTGTGTTGACATTTTAATGTCATCGTGTTTACATTTTTAATACACTACGTTGGTGAGTTAGCATATATAGTTAGCAACTTATAAAGTTAGCAATATAACACACTCCCGTAATTGATAATGTTATATATTTACACACAAAGTTAGAAATTTTCCGGCAATGTTTAAGTCCCAATCAGTGCTTAATGCATTTCATTGTCTTCTTCTTCTTCGAAAGAGTTTTGCATGGGTATCATGTAAGTCTCAATCGTAGTTTTTTAGAGAAATTTATCTACGAGCGTTGCGTAGTGCAATCAAAGCTGACGATAATTTAGGCGAAATTTACCCTTCAAACTAATCATTATTAATTTCCTCAAACTAATTATTTCGGGCTTAGAGTAATTTCACTAATAACTCATAATTCCGAGAATTAATATTTACCACGTCCCCACATTTAAACTAACATCAGCCCAACATATCATTAAATTCAAAGAGTCCACCTAGTTAATTAAAAGACCCAAGCTTTAACCAATATGAGCCCAACTAATCAGTTTATTTTCCAGCCCCAAAGAATTAATTAATATGGGCCAAAGACCCAAAATAACTAGAGGTTATGAAGATTGAGTGTGGTGGGAATAAAGGTATATATGTATTCACCGTGTGAAATGATGGAGATTAATTGGGATCAAACTCCAAATTAAAACGCAGGTGGTGGATTAAAAGAAATTAATGGTAATTAATTGTGCGATTAAATTGCAAAATAAATTAGGTTAAATTGGTGGATTTAATTGTGTTAATTGTGCAATTTATTTCCTGCAGAAAGTGGAGTGTAACGGAAAAGGCATGGGAGATAAGCTGGAGCGTGAATCTCTGAAAGAGAAGAAAATGCAGCAAAAACTCTTGTTGGAAATTTATGGAATTGGGCTCCTGTTGAAATTAGAAAAGTAAAACGTAATTAGTTAGCTTTTTGTTAGTTAGTTGGTCTTTTACTTAGCCTATATATAAGGCTCTTAGTTGTAATTTGCTGTAATTTTTTCACAATGTAGTCAATAGTGAAACACGTTTTATCCTCTCGGTTTCGACAGTTTCTTCTTCACAATTTTTACTTCCTTCTTCAATGGAGTTTTTCCCAAATCTCCAGATATCAATTCTCCATTTTCAACATGGTATCAGAGCCAATTGCTGCGCCTTTGTTTTCCTCTGATTACCTCTATCCTTTTTTTTTTCGTTTGAATCTTCATAGTTAGGGTTTGTTATTAAAATTGAATCGGTTATTTTTTTTCCGTATTTCTTCCGCAAGCTTCTAACCGGATTCCGATTTCTCACCGGTGCTCCAGGTTTTTCAATTTCTCTCTTCAAATATCTCTGATTTTTCAATTCAGATGTTTGAATCGGTTCGTTGTTTGCTTCTCATTCTCTATTTTCTCTCTTTACGGCGTTAATTTCCGCCGATCTGAAATTTCGGATCTGTTTTCTGTCTCGTTTTCGTTTACTCATTGGATTTGTATGATCCAAGTTTGCATCCTTTTTTTCTGGATTTGTATGATCCAGGTTTGTATCCTTTGTTCATTGGATTTGTATGATCCAAGTTTGTCTCTCTCCGATCAAAATCGATTGAGTTTTTCGTTTTGAGAATATGTTTTCTCAAATTTGTTGTTGAATCTGAATATGTTTTCAGATTTATCTCTGGTTTTCCGATTGTATGTCGGATGATTGTTTTGTTGTTCACCGATTGTTCGGGTGAATCTGTTTTTTCTAAACCTTTTTCTTCAATCTCGTCTATGACCGAAGCTTGGTTGGTGGATGTGTTTTTGATCTTCATTGAGGAGTCAGTTTGCCAGATTTGTTTTTTGTTTGGGTGAGGAAAGGCTATGCTTCTATGCGGCGTTGTTTGTATTGGTGTTGTGATTGTTCTTGGTCATGATGCTCAAGGATTTGAGGCAGATTGTTGGCTTTGCAGCAAGTTTGCTCAAGCTGGATGGTTTTGTTGCTTCATTCATGGTGTTGTTGCATCATTCATGGTGTTGTTGCTTCATTCATATTCAAAGTTTGAAATTAGGGTGGAAATCTGTTGTCACAGCTTTTGCTACTGCTCAAACTGCAGAGATCCTACAATGTGGTGTTGTTCCAGTTGTTGTGATAAGTCTTGATGCTCAAGATGGATTCCCTACTAAGGGGGAGTTTTGAGATCACTTGCAAGTAGAGTTGAAGTCCTTGTTGCTGGTGCTGATGTGATACAGGGAGTTTTAAGATCACTATCCTACAAGGAGAACTTTGTATGTTTTTTGTTTGTTGGTTTCTTCATTTCCTTGGCAAGATGGTTGCATTTGTTTTGCTCCCATCTTGAGGGGGAGTGTTGAAATTAGAAAAATAAAATGTAATTAGTTAGCTTTTTGTTAGTTAGTTGGTCTTTTACTTAGCCTATATATAAGGCTCTTAGTTGCAATTTGCTGTAATTTTTTCACAATGTAGTCAATAGTGAAACACGTTTTATCCTCTCGGTTTCGACAGTTTCTTCTTCACAGTTTTTACTTTCTTCTTCAATGGAGTTTTTCCCAAATCTCCAGATATCAATTCTCCATTTTCAACCGCTCCCGAGAAGAGATCAATTTGGAGAATGGAGGAACTTCTCGAGAAAATTAGACTCAAACATTTCTTCTAGTAAAAGAATTCTCTTACTATATATTTTTATTTATCAGACCCAACTACTAATTATATTTTAATTTGAATTCTTAGCTTAAAGAAAGCGTAACTAAATTAATTGGACTATCGAAGTCCAATTGATAGACTTCAAATAAATCTAGACATTCTTTACTCTAGGATCACTTCGCAAAAATTATTTAATTAGTCAATTGGTGTTATTCCAAAAACTAAACATAACTTGAAAATTCTTCTTAAGCGCCATGAGCATAAATTTTTTCTTTATTCGACAAAAGAAACGAACTTGAAATTCAGCCTAAACAAATGGCGTCCAATCGAGAATAACTAAAGAGATACAAAAGTCGGGATGTTACAAGATTATAAGATTTGTGATTGAGTACGAAAAACTTCATGTTGAGATATAGCAAGCAACTGATGATTCTTTGAAAAATCAATTCGGTAATTTTAACTCGTAGAAATTCATGAATTATGTTTTAATTCGTTTTGCATAAATTATATGTGTTCCAACATGCAATTATGAGTTTAACATGTGAATCAATTAATCGCATAATTGGTTTAATAAATTTGTTCGTATGATTTATTTTTTATGCAAGTCTTCCCCTATGCATGGTTAACCTCAATCTCAGCAACAAATACATTTTATTATAATGAAATATTTCCAACAATCTTGGTCCATGTGTGAAAATAAAAATGATAATCTCTAAATCGGCTTAACTAAACGAACAAATTATACGTCGATTACTATGATTAAAATACATTACTACTCCATCCGTTCGTGAAATAATGTCCATTTTTCCATTTCAGATTGTTGCGATTCAAAGTCCGATTTACCTTTTTCCATTCTAAGTAAATGGACCTCACCATTCACCTAGCACACTACACTCACATTCTATTATAAAATGCTCCCTCCGTCCCAACATAATTGTCACTCTTTTACATTTTGGTCCTCCCAATTTAATTGTCACACTTCTTTTTTACCATAAATAATAAGTATGTTCCACATTCCACTAACTCACTTCACTCACATTTTATTATAAAACCAATATAAAAAAGTGGGTCTCACATTCCACTAACTTTTCCAACCAAGAGTGACAATTAAGTTGGGACAGATGGAGTAATATATAAAGTGGGGTCCACATTCCACTAACTCATTTTCCAATTTTTATTATCAAAGTCAAATAATTTTGTAAAACTCATGTCAAGCCAAAATGAGAGTATAAATGGTGGATGGAAGGAGTATTGTTGTGTAGATATATGAAAAGTTGTAAACCATGTGAAGCATAATATCGTTTTTATACACACGTAAAAAGGGAGTTGGAGAAAATAACAACAATGTCATTATAAATTTTTTAATATAATTAGAAAAATGAAAAGATTTTATGTATTTTTGTGATAGTTAGGAGAAGTGAATTGAAAATGTTTTCGAAGATAATAAAAGTACATTACTTGATAGGTCATCGACTCTCTAAAATTGACGAGTGTTGATCATTTAAATGCATTGTTGGGCTTTATTTTTATTGTTATTTTTTGATATGTATGTGAATGTTATGCTAAGAGCATTCACAATGGTAATAGGCCAGCCATAGGTCAGCCACTCTCTTTTTCTGCTACGTCAGCAGCACTGAAAATCCACCTGCCACATCAGATTTAGGCCAGCCATAGGCCAGCCGCAATAAAAATAATTCAAAAACCATTACATTTTACAGAATAAAATTTACGATTAAATTACGGAATAAAATATACGGAAAATTCATTCATTTCATTAAAAAAAAAAGTTACATGGATTAAAAAAAAATGCATGATTTTTTTTTTTAAAAAAAGGGCTTCCACGCACGAGCCCCGCCACTCTCTACTCCTTGTCGTCGCCGTCGCCATCCTCGCCGCCGCCACCCGGGGTATCTGAGCCCGCGTCTGAACCCCCCACCAGTGCCTTCGAGGCATCCAAATCCACCTGCATGTTCTCGAGCATCGAGTAGAGGAACCTCTTCTCCGTGGGTTCGGTTGCGGTCTTCCACTCTTGGAAGACCGTGAACATACGTTCTTCCGTCTTTGCACGCGATAATAAAGTGTACGCTCGTGGAGGTGGGGGGGCTGAGATGACCTCATGGGGCGATAGGGGGATCCTCCCCTCGCTGCCGGTTGCGCCCGCTTTTGGCCAACCGGGCGAGGGCGACGAGCAATGGATGGAGGGGAGGGAAACTCCTCAGCATCCAGGGGGAGGTCGTGGGATCCGCCGCTACTGCCGCTGTAGTCGCCGGAATAGTTCAGCCTCTGCTTCTTCGGCCACCTAGCGTCGCACCCCGCCCGCAACTTCTTGGAGTCCTTCAGCAACAAATAGCATTCCCAAAAGTGGAACTCCTTATACTTCCCCGCCAAGGGAACTGACTCTCGGCTATCCACCGGGCGTCGTCCTCATTCTGCCCACTAGTGAGCTGACGGAGGGCGTTGGCGTACAACGCCGAAAAACGGCCGACCGCGGCCCTAATGCGCTCCCACCCCTCCCGGACCTCCTCCCCGCTGAAGTCCTTCCCGTGCGAGCAGTCCCTCCTATAGGTAGCTCTGATCTTCGCCCACATGTTGACGACCCGCTGGTTGTTCGCAACCAGCGGATCGTCGCACACCTCCAACCACCCCCTGGCCACCCCGGCGTACTCATCCTCCGTCCACTTCGTCTTCTTCTTCTTCGTCAACAGCGGGCTGCGACGACTCGCCGACCGCCATGGCCTTCCCCTTCGTCTTCTTCTTCTTCGTCACGGCCCGCCCCGCTGGAACGGGAGTGTCCGGATCCCCGAGATCGATCCCCATGTCATGTAATGACAAAAGGTCATCGCCAGTGAACTGCGTCTACACCTGGGTCGACGTGTGAGACGAAGCCGTCAAAAAATCCAGAGAGGGACGATAGACCGCGTCCCCTCCCGGTGACCCCTGCATCCCGGGATGCATATCGTGCTGCATCCCTCCCTGCCACATCATCCCCATCATCTGCTGCAGCATCTGCTGCTGCATCTGGGGCATACCTCCCCACCCCAGCGCTGACTACCCGCCGCTCCCCTGGCTCCCCTGCCCCGCCTGGCATCCCCCACGGCATACCCCCCTGCATCCCCCCTGCATTCCCCCCGGCGCACCGGCCATCATCCCCATCAACTGCCCCCAAGGGACGTTAAACCCTGGGCCCATCTAGCCCCATCCAGATCCCACGGGTACCGTGGGAGTATGAGAGCCGCTCGTCGCTGGACTGAACTCGTTGTTGTTGTCCATCGCTCTATGATGCTCTTGTACATAAAGTTAGAGAGAGAGAATACTCGTTAAAACAAGTGGTGCAAATGAAAATGAAACTAAAATCGCGTATATATAAGTTTTCAAAAAAAAAAAAAAAACGAAAATAGGCGCTGGCCGATCGGCACGCCACAATGGCGGCCAGCGCATCGGCCAGCGCCCCTGAATCGGCACGCCACAATGGCGCCGCGAATCGGCTAGCCAGTCGGCTAGCCGGCACTGTGGATGCTCTAAGAGGTAAAGTGCTATGCCATAGGAGTCCAAAGTGATTGTTCTACTTTTCAATTGATGATAATTTCAAATATATTGTCCTTTTGAAAATGGAGTTTGAGACTTTTGTTTTTCTTTCATTTTTTTTTCTGAATGTAGGCTAAGGAGAGGAGTGCGCCTCCAAGGGAGATGAAGAGAACGATGTGCGAGCATGCAGAGACTTATGAACCTTAGCATGCAGACTAAAATGTGAGATATTTTTATGTTAGAAACAATTGTTTGACTCATAAACTTTTTGTGACTTTTCATTATATTTCTGTTACTATATTTTTTTCACTATTTAAAAATGTGTGTAGTGGTGAGATTATGCTACTTGCTATTCGTATTTGATTATTTTTCTCTTTTGTTGAGGTAAGGGCTAGGTCGATACGATATACCGTATCGAAAATTTTATTTTGTTATCATACTGAAAATTTCGATATGAAAGAATTTCATATCGTTATCGTTTCGAAAGTTTCGGTATGGAAAAAAACTATATCGTTACCGTTTCAAAATTTCGGTATATCGTACCGAACTCCGGTATACCGTTCTGAACGGTATATCAATATTTCGTACGATATACTGAAATTTTAATATTGCGGCGTGAGATAGGGATTTGATTCCTATTAGGGATTTAGGGTTTCCAATATATATAATTAAGTTATATGGGTATATATTTATGATATAAACTTTTAATCTTAAAAAATAAATTATATTTTTATTATTATTATTATCGGTATAAACGGTCTGTATCGTTAATTCGATACGTACTGATTTTCGATATATTTCGGTAATACCGATAATATCGATATATATCATATATTCGATATAAAACGGTATATTTCATATCTTTATCGTACTGAAAACTTTCGATACGGTATTGTATCGTACCGAAAGATTCGGTATACCGAAAATTTGATGTTTTTCGGTATTTTCAATACGATACGATCGATATACCATTTTTTTGGTATATTTACCCAGTCCTAATTGAGGTTGTGGTCATCATTCACAAAATTTTGTTAATTACCAACGGTATGAGTGTATAACACAATTTAATTTTCAACATTCAGGATTCTGATAAGAGTAAATTGAAAACAGAGTGAAATTTGGTGGACAGTGAGAATGAAGTTCTTATTTCGCATAATGTACAATATCAGAAAATCATTATCAGAGACATGTATTCTTGCATTGTGCATTATGTACATTATTAGAAATAATCATATCTGCACTAGATTTTATTCTCAAATTTATAAATATCTTAATAGATAAGCCTACATTTAAATTATTCCTATTCACATATATTTAAAGTGTTTTCACTTTACAAAATAATCAGATTTCCTAACTAATGCTTCAATCTATACATATATAAAAGACGAGTTTGAGCCGCTTTTTGAAATATTTATAAATTTTAGGTGTTATTGTAATTAATATAAATTTACATATTCATATGTACTACTCATACATACGTTACTTAAAATAGCCCACAATGTAAAAAATTAATATCCTAATCATAGTTTCATTCATTATTAGTTCTCATATATTCTTCATACAATTAATATTGATTATTTATCATATAAATGTTACTTCATAACTATTACTGACTGAGGTAGAAAGAAGGATTTAGGATTTAGCTATTTTGGTGGCACAATAAATTTTAATATGAAGAATCTTATTTATAGGTGATTAAACGTGCTGAATAAAATATACTCCTTATAATTAATAAATATTTGGCTATAATTATGTCATAAAAATAAAATCTTTATCGAGAACAACTATAAACATGCATAAAAAATAGGCTAGACTATTCATATTCCAATAAGTTACACTTAAAATGTAATAAAAAATGATTAATGCACCAATATTCAAAGGAACAATAATTAATGTAATAATGTTAGCATATTTATACGGATCTCTCTACAAATACTTATTCACCCAACAAATTTCTTCAATCAAAATTTCAGATGTGTTTCAATGGGTGACGGTGCTGAGAGTGAGATGTGCTCAGTCGAGTATAGCGGCATCAAAGATGGAAGATTTGACAAGAGCCGAGATAAAGAATAAGGAACGGAAGATTCAAGAAGAGTGGAGACTAGACTCTCAGGCATCCCTTGATTCCCTTTTATTGTTTGCAAATAATTCTATAATTAGTGTAGATTCTTGAGTTATATTATGATTGTTAGTTATGATATACAACAATATTTGTTTATTCAAGTTTCATTTTTTATTATTCTAATATGAATCATTTATTCATCGTCTAGAATCGGTGTGAACAAATGTTTAAAATTATATACGTTTAACGTTATTATAATGCAATAAAGTTCTACCATTTTATGTTCCATTTTTAGTGCAATGAATTGATATTTGGTGATATTATTTTTATGGTAGAAGTGTTAAGAAGTCCATAATCTCATTTTCATTAGATGTTATTTTAGCTTTTGTTGTGAAATCCAATAATTTTCTATTTTGTACTATATGACTTGAGTGCATTAAAGCGTTCCCAATTGAAATTGAAAACAAATAAGTTAATAGTAATGGTGATTCTTATTAATCTATTATAGTTGTGTCAAAATGTATTTTTTTTTTAATAATTTTGATATTTTGAATATTATAAGTCGTGGATTAACTATTTGTTAGAAAAATTATTTGTGTTTTCGTACTATAGAAATGTAAAGGTTTGTCAAAGGTATTTTTCACAAGTGCCTAGACTTGATGTACTCTTAGTAAATTGTTAATTGACAATATTAAACATACAAATATAGAAATAAGTTAATTCGTGCATATATAAAAGACAGTTTTAGGACGTTTTGAATAATTATTTTATGCAAAGGATGTATATGCAATTAAGAAAAATTATTAAATGACCTTTCATTTTGAACCCATTTAATTTATGTAACTGTCACTATTTTTAGATTTTTCTTAAATGATTTTGGCTAAACAATATGGTGCGGGAGTTTTAAAATAAATTCAGCCTAAATTTGTAACTGGCATAATTATTTTATAAATAGTTACACTAATTATAAAGGGTTACACTAATTAAGGAGTAATATTATAACTGCTAATATAATTTCATCACAATAAACACCGTTGAACGGTTACAATTAATATTAAATAATATAATAAATATATACTCCACAAATTAGCTGTTCCTGTTAGCTGATTAGAAGAATTGTATAGTATAGTAATAGTATATTTTATTAATTAATGGAATAAAGGCAAACATTGTTTAGTCCACAAATTGTTAGTATTACATAATTAATGGAATTAGCGTTACACTAATTTGTAACCGCCGCATCATTAGAAACGTACTAAAAATTATTGAATAGATTCTTTATATATTTTGACTATAAATATGTGTCAATCATAAGATATTACTCACTTTCTCATTGCTTCTCCTGTTAAACTTCTCATTAGAATTTGTAATTTGTAATCTGCAATCTAGCATAACTTCATCAATCATCAAACATCTGTGTGTTTTTTGTTTTGAAATGATCAAGCTCGGAGACAAGTCAAATGTCGTCAGCTTAGAATGCATTTTCCAAGACTGCATGGTAGGTGTTTTGTCATTTCTTATCTTATCAGTTTCTAAGCTATATCACAGTATATTTCATTGCTTTTATATGATTCTGATGGATCTTGCTATAACGCAGGATATTGAGAAGTTCAATATTATCGGGATGTTGCCAGCGTATATAGGAGAAACGATGAAACTTAAAACATTTTTAGTAGATAATTTTATGCGTGATTGAATTTGTTGTTCATAATTATTTTAATTTGAAAATTGTACACACTCTTTGAGTTAGGTATCATAAGATCTTTATACTGATTTCGAGATTACTCATATTTGTTAGAATCCTATTTTAGAATATTGGTGATGCTTTATGTATATGTTTTTTTGGATATTATTAAATTAATAGTTAATAAATTCAAATGTGTTATATAGTTAATATTTATTACTCCCTCCGTTCAATAAAAATATGCACTTTTGGTTAGATATGAGTTTTAATCCATAATTGATCAAGTAAGAGATAGATAAAAAGAAAAAAGTTAATAAAGTACTATTAGTGGAGAATGAGTCTCATCTTATTAGAAGACATTTAAAATTAAAAAGTGTATATTTTTGTGAGACAGAAGAAGTAGTACATTTTTTATACAATTTCTCATTCAGCAATAATTTATCATAAGCGGTTCGAACTTTTTAACATCTTAACTAAATATGTGTATAGATTTCTAAAGTTACTTTATTTATGTTTTTGGAATTGAATTTAAATTGTGCTTGGTTGATTTCTAAAGTTGCGTTATTAGGTTTTTGGAATTGTACATTAAAATTAGTTTATATATTTGTGATTTTTAGTCCTTAAATAATTTAATAATATCTGATTTTAAGTAATTACTTCAAAATATGAATTCCCAGTGATGAAATTAGTCGAGTTGTGCATCGCACGGGTGTGATACTAGTAGTAATAATATCCAAGAATTATATGAATCTCTACTTTATGCATTATACATTTGAACGCAATTACGATTTAATACTATATTAATATACTACTCCATTCATTCCACAGTACTAGAGTCATTTCATTTTCTACACTCGTCTTCGAAATATGATACTAGTAATAAATAGTTAAAGTAGAGAGAGTTAGAGCGTCTCCGAAGGCGCCCTTCCCACTAGGACTTCCCACAAAAACTTCCTGCCACGTCATCACTAGCCCTTCCCATTTTATTGCCACATCACTAGGACTTCCCATGCACTAGGACTTCCACTAGGACTTCCCGCAATTATTCAATTTATGGAATTAAAATTTACGGAATTAAAATGTCGACACGGAATACAGGAAAATTCGAATACTTCATTAAAAAAATTACATAATACTTAAAAAAAATTACATAATTAAAAAAAATTACATAAGACCTAAAAATTACATAATCATAAAAAGTCGAGAAATACAACTCTCGGCTCTCACTCCTCCTCGTCCTCGTCCCCGTCGCCCATGCCGCTGCCGCCTCCGACGTCCCCGCCCCCAATGTCAACGCCATAATCATCAATGGGTGGCATTCCTAAATCGCACCGACATGCATCGGCCACATCCTTGCACAACCTTTTGTACACAGGATCGTGCGTGCTAAACCACTTACTCGTGCTTTGCATCAGGGTCTTCGTTAGCTGCGCGCAGGTGAGACGGTCGTTACCTGGGCCATCTGGGGCCTCCAATTCAACCTCGTAGGACCCGCTGCCCCTACCGCTTCCCCTCGCCATCCGCTGCGCAGCCTTTTGCCCCATCAGGCGACGACGACGGCGAGAGTCTGATCGTGATAGCGGGGCCACTTCCTCGGCTTCGGGGAGCTCGTGCGAACCAGCACTGCTGCTGTACTCATCGGAAGAGTTGATCTTCGTCCGCTTCCAGCCCGAGTCGACACCCACAACAAACTTTTGCGTATCCCTAACCACGAGAAAGGCCTCCCATTGGTCAAAATCTTTGAACTTCAATTCTTTGTCGAGGTACTGGGCCAATGCTCGTTTCTTCACATCATCCTCAGATATGCCGCTGGTTGCCATGCGCATATTGTTTTGGTAGAGGGCGGCAAAACGACTGAGCTTAGGCCTCAACCGAAGCCACTGTTTCCGGCATTGCTCGGAAGTGCGAGGCTTCGCCCCAGACGGTTTGCATATGAGGTAGGCCTCACTAATGCGAAGCCACAATCGGTCAACATACTGGTTCGGCCCGGCATAGGGATCCTCTACTACATCGATCCAAGCCTTCACAAGCGCGACATTTTTCCACACAGTCCAGATCGTCCTCCTCTCCGGCTCATCCTCACCCTCCTCCTCCTCTGCCCCCGTGTGCGAGGAAGAGCTCGGGACTTTGCCCTTGCCCATGGCCTTGACCTTGCCTTTGCTCCTGCCCCTTGCAGCAGGCTCCGCCTCATCGGGAGTCTCACGGATCGGCGATAGCCCCAACTCCGCTCCCAGCTCCTCAAAAGAGAAAGTCTCGATGCCGGTGTACTGAGTCTCCGGAACAGTACTAGGGGAATCATCGGCCAAAAAATCTATATATGGGCGATAGACAGATTCCCTAGGCGTCCTCGGGCTCCTGTGCTGCATCGACCCACCCACCGCCATATTTGGCGGCGTACCGCCCATCCCCCCACTACCCCGGGCATCATCCCACCCACCCCCGCCATATTTGGCGGCATACCGCCCATCCCCGCTGCCCCTGGCATCATCCCACCCATCCCCGCCATATTTGGCGGCATACCGCCCATCCCCGCTGCCCCGGGCATCATCCCACCCATCTGACTCATCCAAGTGTACATATTGTAGAACATTTGGAGAGTCATCCCCGCCATCCCCGCCATTTGGGGATTCATCCCTGCAATCTGGGGATTCATCCCCGCAAAGTTTTCCTCTGTTCCGGTGGGAATCGTGGGTGTGTTTTCTCCGCTCGTGGTGGGGGAGTTCCTATTTTACTCCATTGTAGTAGAAATGAAATTTGTAGATTTAGAGAGAGAAACTTGTCAACACAAGTGGTATGAATGAAATGAAGTTCAACGAGCCCTATTTACAGAGTTTTAAAAAAAAAATTTAAAAATCGGACGTCCGAGTGGGACGTCCGACCGTCGACACAGTGGCGGACGTCCGGTCGGACGTGGGGGTGACGGGCGAGGCCATCCGACGGGCATATGGGACGGGCGTGGGCGCCCTTACCATTCACTACGGCGGACGTCCGGTCGGACGTCAGCGACGTCCTACCGAGACGTCCGCCATTGGAGACGCTCTAAGAGAGCGAATAATGTAGTGTATAGTCTTATACTCCTTCTGTCCCATATGTGCACTTTTCATTTTCGTTCGTCCTACAAAAATATCTGCATTCCATTTTTGAAAAGTTATATCTATTTAATAATGCAGGTCTCAATACCTACTAACACTACTTTAACTATTATTCTCCTCCCCTCTCTTACTTTACCATACCATTCTCCTCATCTCTCTTACTTTACCAATTTTGTCTTCATTCCCGTGCCATATCTATTGCCTATGTTTTTATGGAACAATGGAACATACAATATTTTCTCCCTTATCTTTCTCCACTTTAACTATTTATAGTTATTTTTTTAAAAACAAGTGCAGAAAATGAAATAACTCTATTATTATAGAATAGTTCCATATGAAATATATTTTTAAAGAAAATACACTATACCGTTTATCAAACTGTGATACTAGTTACCAATAGTGCAAAACTCGTAAATAAAAAGAGAGAAAATTATATTAATGAAAAATACTACTGCATTCATCTTTCTTTAAAAGACACTTTTACAAATGAAGTATTACTCAAATTGTCTTACCGGAATTACTGAAAAGGTTTTTATTTATTTTTGTGATAGTCAAAAGAAGTGAATTGAAAAGGTTTTTGAAGATGATAAAAGCACATTACTTGAAAGGTCACCGACTCTCTAAATTGGCAGAGTGTTGATCATTTAAATGCATTGTTGGGCTTTATTTTTATTTTTTGATATGTATGTAAATGTTATGCTAAGAGGAAAACTGCTACGCCATAGGAGTCCAAAGTGATTGTTCTACTTTTCAAATGGATGAAAATTTCAAATATGGAGTGTTGTCCTTTTGAAAATGGAGTTTGAGACTTTTGTTTTTCTTTCATTTTTTTTCTTCTTTTAAAAGTGTATCGTCGTAATAAAGCTGCACTGGCCTTTTCTGCCAGAGTTGGATCGGGCCCATAATTGATTAACAACCTAACTAAATATCCTCATTTAAACCCCACATTTATGTGTGGTAGATAAAGAAAAGAAGCTAGTTGAAATCTCAAGAGAGGAGACAAAATAATGCAAATTGTTTATAGCATTTGTATTTTGTTTGTTCCAAGCAAAGATGGTTCACTAGAAGCCGTGTAAAAGACCATGTTATTTGTAAAGTATGCTTTGAAGGGTTTTATAATTGAGTAGAGCATCCACTTGTAGTAGCTAATTAGTTGAGACATGCCAAACCAAAGTAGAGTAAATCTATACATGGTAGCATTATAGGCGGACAAAGTGAGCTATGTATGAGCCACCATTTTCAGTTTGCTTGGCTTTCTGTGACAACTCTTCTCGTGCAATCGCCATCAAAGTTTCCATATTGATCCTATTACTAGATCCACATGCCTTGTGTTTGTAATAGACCAAGCATGTGCAGCTAGTCTGGAGGTTCAAGACAAGAACATCAAATAATAGAAAGAAAACAACCACATAAACACACACACAAAAGATGAAACCAGAATTAGAGTGTAAATTCAACCTTGGTGATGTACATGCTTAACTCGTTCCGATTGCAACAGGCTATGATCAACAACAATCCGTCTTCGCCTTAGGACATCTATAGGGGTCGTTACTAAGTCTTTAGTACCTGCATTTTATTGTCAAATGAAATAAAAATAAATATATGTACGTCGAATGAGCCACTCCTATCATCAATTAAGATCTGACCGAACCATATATGGATTTCTATGGTGTTATTGGAGTATGAATTTATCAATTATTTCAGGATTGAACCATATGGATTTCTATGCTGTTACCGGAGTATGAATTTCTATGATGGTTAGAGAGTGTGTCACCGACAATAGGCCAAATTTAACTGATCAAACACTAAATCGTGAAATAAAAAATAAGGAATGACCCAACTATACATCTGGACTTTAAATTTAGGCTAGTTCAATAAAGGAATGGCCGCAAATAAAAAAATGTCCAACTCCTCCAAAATTCACAATGAAGGGTTCAATAGAGTACCAACTCTACCTATCACCCATTCTAAAGCCATAAGTATTTCTATCACATTTCCTCCAATTAAATCAACACCATGAAACAGGGGAAATGTATGTTGTACCTGAAGAAGGATTAGTTGTACCCTGGTCAACAACTAAGGGGGCATACATGTATACATCGCATTTTAGATACTCCTCAACCAATTTCTTGTCCATGGAGACTTCACCTGCTTATAAAAATTGGATATAACTAATTTGCAGAAGACGTGAATTGGTTAGAGATAAATGTACCTGGAGAAACAGGGGCAGGTGAGGGAGTGGATTGAGGGCTGATCAGCGGCGCAAACATGTAATCGTCCGATTTCATATAGTTGAAGATCATCTTCAACGCCGATTTGAGTTTCCTCCTTTTGCTGATTCGTTTTGCTGGCTTCTTCTTCCAGCGAGTAACGAGTTTCTTCGCCATTTTTGCGCTGTAGCTGCTAAGGCAACGCCGATAATTACTGGATAGAACGAAGAAGAGAGAGAAAATATAGGTTTTGAGTTTTTGTGCGGCGATTGACACGCAAACGCCGAAACGTGTACTTTTTCAATGGCGGTGCGGTGAGCCAATCCTCACCGCAGCGACGCCGTTTTGACCTCTCTTTCCTTTTCTGAATCATGAAATTGACAAAATTAACATTTTTTTAAGCACACTTGGACTCAACCCCGACTAATTCTGTTTGACAGAGATTACATATTAAGATTAAAAGACTCACAAATTCGAATAATCCTGTTCGACCAGTTTGTGGATTAAGATAAAAAAATCTTTCAAAATCAACTAATCTTGCTCGACCAGATTTGCGAATTAAGTGCGAAACCGAAAGTCTCCTCGATCCGACTAATCCCGAGTCTCCCAAATTTGACTAATCTTGCACGACCGAATTTACAGATTAAGACCGAAACCAAAAGTCTCCCAAATCCGACAGGGTTTGTTTATTAAGGCCGAAAATGTCCCAGCAGGTGGCGGGGTATGAACTCGTGACCTCAAGATCACCTCAGCTCCGCGCAGCCACACTACGATTTCAACTCAACTTACAAAGTAGGAATTATATTTATGTATTATTTGTACATTTTCAAATTCATTGACGTGGGATGCTCTAAAGTTTGAACCCCAACAATGTATATGTAGGATAGAATTAGTGGAAAAATACAATCTTAATGAACTCAACAATCAGTGCAAGGAATTGTTATAGCAGAAAGCAATGATGATGTTCATGTGAAAGAAAGAAAGAAAGAAGAAGATGTTGCTTCATAGTATACATTATTTGTGGCTCTAGAATCTAATTAATCCTTGTGTTTGGTGTCTGAGATGAGCTTAAAACCATGCTTGATGGCAGCCTCCCACACCAAGTCAATCCTGTCAACATCTATTGCTCCAACCTCATTGTGCTTCCAACCTTCAAGTGAGTGAACCACTCCACCAGCATGGCAAGCATGCACAATCCCTCTATCCATTGAGTACTGCACACAACACAAAACCACATGCTTGTTAATGTTATCCCTTTTCCATTTCACAAAATGTTGAAATTCAGACCAATTACCTCACACGATCCGAGCCCTTGAACGTCTTCCGGTAGCCTCATGGCTGCGAGATTCCCATATGTGCAGTCCCTTCTGTATGGCTTTGTGGCCGGAACGACAAACTGGTGGAAGTGCGTCCCGGGAGGGGCGAATCTTTGCTCCGAATGTGTGATCCATTTTCCTACTATCCATGTCTTGCAGTTTTGTGCAGCTTGATACTTTGTTACTTGTACAAGGTACTTTTGGCAATCGGCCGACGCCTCTTTCTGGATCTTTCGGAATCTCTCTGTCGATAGTGTTAGCATCTGTAGAGGTTGTGTTAGTTAGTGCACAAGTAGATGTAGTTTGCATCTTTATTGACAATGGTCTTTGATGTAAACTTACAAGAACTCTAACTCCCTTTCTGCAGAGGTAAAGAGCAATAGCTCTTCCCAATTTTGAAGTTGCTCCGGTTAAGAACACCTCAGTCACATCTTGAGGGAGTTCACGAAGAATCACAGCTGCTGTCAAAGTGTTCCCGTGCACCACGCGCACCTTGAGGTTCGGATGCTTCTTCACGAAGATCGCTCCACCTCCGTTGAGGGCCTCATTCTGCAGTAAAAAGGTTTCACCAATATTAGAATGTGGATGTGTCTGTGAATTGAATGAAAGGAAAAGAGAGAGAAGGGGAGTGACCTTATTCAAAGCAGCAAGGCTAATGACTTTAACTCCCAATCTGTCAGCTCTTAGAATAGCCTCTTCAATCTGCCTATTAATGCCTTTTGCTGCAAATGGCAAGAAATACTGCACAATGCACACAACACACATCAGGCATGTCCACAATTTCATGTTTATTACACCAAACCTTTAGCACTTGTCCTTACTTGAAATCCGAACCGGGGAACAACCCACGTCTGGTGCAGCCGGTCCCTTAGGTAGTAGAACGAGACCAAGAAAGTTTTGGATTTCGCCCACATCAGTAGCATCACCGCGAAGGAGATAGGCCAAAGCGGGATCAAGTAAAGTCTTGTGTGGAAGGGCAACGAGGCCATTGATCTGACCAGAAACGGTGCGTGCATAGCAGATGACATATCGACTATATGTGCCAGGAATACAAAATCTGGAACCCTCCCATTCACACCTGCATTATCTCAAGAGTTAAATGATCATGTACCATTCATTCGAAATCGAAAAAAGCTCGGATCTTTATAATGGACCTGAGCTTAAACTGTTTTTCCTCTGCTCTTCCCATGAATTTTTGTTCAATGTGTTGCCTAATGCATCAAAAAGAGGCATGAAAAGGCAATAGTTTGAGTCCTTCTCAACATGATGTAGGTTGTGGTACCTGCACATATCAGTAAAAAGATTCAACCTTTGAAGAAACTGTACAATAAAAAGTAGTTGGAGTTGGAGCCCCCTAATAAATTAGCTGAAAAGATAAGTGCTTTTAAACCAAATCATATCATAGACAGAGAGCCTCATCAAGAATAAAGTAAAGATTAGAGACATTTATTAGAACGAAAAGATCGATTACGTTGGAGTGTAGAGTAGATATTTGAGGAAGGGTGCTGCATCAAATATCTGATGAGGAATGAACTCCACATTGGAATGTCCAAAACACCTCAGGCAATCAAACACCAACACATACGCATAGATCAAGCTTATCGATCCATGGCCAATTGCAAAAGTACCAATAATTGGCACTGCAACTACAACAGCCAGCAAAAGATGTTCCAAAAATGTAGCATTCCCAGCTGCAGTAGTAAAAACCAAATATATATATGAACAAACTATTAGTACTACTTTAGATCTTTTTCAAGTAAACTACTTTATGTATTGAATTATACCGGTAAGGGGCTGTGGCACGGGCGATGAGTGGTGGAGCGAATGGTAACGTGTAAAGAGAAATTCTCCGTGAAAGCATCTGTGCACGGTGTAGAAAAGAGGCTCGGAGACTGCTACATGAAGGACTAGTGCAGCAGTGAGGCCATTTTTGCTCCACAGAGATGGTGTTTCAAAGGTTGGGAACATGTACAACACTATAGCAGCAATGAAAGCTTGAAGTATAACAAAATTATCCCTGATTTAACCAAAAGTCATAAAAAATTTAACAACTCAATTAACAAACAAGAATAGGTAGTAGGGAAAAGTGTGTTGTAACTACCAGTTCCATTCTTTGTCAATCTGGTTAAAATCAACTCCTTGCTTGTTAATTTGTCGGTTGCGCGTGAGAAACAGCATGCTGCTGTAAGAACTCCATACCTGGTGTACAAAGAGTCTCAACATACATATGATGAAGATGTGAAGACACCAATTGATTTGATCCATGGCTTCTTCATGATATCTGGTGTACATTGCTTTCCCCAGGAAAAGGCCATAGACAGCAAGCTGCAAGTAGTAAAAAACACAAGATTTGGAAGAGAAGTTTGATTATAAATAGAAAAATGTTGATATTTTTGTGTCCAAGTACCTTGTAGTTGCCCAAGAATTCCCAAGGCCAAGCAGACAATGGTGCAGCCATGCTAAAACCTTTGTGTTTTCCAATTTGAGCACCAAATGTAATGTAAACAATGGATTGGAGAAGAGGAGGAAATGTTGTTTTATGTCACAATGGAATTAGATGAGGATGGAATATATATAATGCTTGAAATAGTGCAGCTTGGCTCTGTTTCTTGGAAGTGTTGTTTGTGAATTGTGACACATTTATTGCTACAGCAATAGGCCTAATTTGCTAACCCTCTTTATGGAGTAATTTGTGATCAACTTGATTCATCCACTATATTTGTGGCTTTTTTTTGGTTTAGAATGTGAAATTGATGTGTATGGAATGGAATTGTGTTTACTATTATTGTCCTAATAGTGTAATTAATTACTAACATATATATTGCTTGGGGAGGAAAGTAATTGCTACCTGAGTTGGGGTGGATCGTTGTATTACTTTTCCTAATTAATATGACAATTGATTGTTGATATACAGTTGTCAAAATCGAAGCATGTGTTTTAGCACATATAAATCACCGTAAAATAATTTGAATGAGAACATATATACCCCACTGATGTGGACCAATTTCCTTGACTGGAAACACAAATGGTACGAAATCGACGAAAAATTAAATATGATGTAACTTAATTTTCATTCGCGTGAGTTGATAATAGTAGTAAAAAATTAAAATAACATTATTTGATAATAATAATAATAATAATAATAATAATAATAAAGGTTAAATTAGAAGTGTTATGATATTCACTTTGAAATATATCGAGCAGTATCTTTGTCTCTAAATAATAGTACTAGTCTATTTTAGTTATTTTGATTTATCAACAAAAATTTGTCTATTTTTCATTGATATATACTATCCCATGGACAACATATATATTACTTCCAACATATTAGCTTATTTATCATTTTCACTACATGATCTATGATTTTCTTCAATCATATTATATGTACTATTAATCATTACTAACACTTTCCTCAATTCATAATACACAAAACCATTTTATTAAGGAAAGGAAAATAGTCAAATTGGGGTTTGTTCGGTGATGGAATAGAGAGGAGAGACAAAATATTAAAGAATATGGCAAAGTAGTATCTTTTGGCAAAAATTAAATAAAGGTAAGTGTGTTAAAAATACAAGTATCAGAATTAGCAAAATAAAATTTTTTTGGCAATACAAAATAAAGCTAGGTTTCTCAAAATGGGTTTTGTTCGGTTATAGATGAGAGACCAAATAATAAACTAATAACATGAGTTTGTCGGGAATCTATATTTAGCGAGTTTAGCACATACAATGAGAAAAGTTCTAATTATAAATATCAAGTTTGGCTAAGTAGTATCTTTGGCAAAATAAAGTGTGTTGCAAGAATAAATAATTAGCAAAGTAGTATTATCTTTTGGCCAAATAAAATTATGGTAAGTGTGCCCAAAATGGGTTTTGTTCCGTAATGAGTAGAGAGGTGGGACAAAACAATAAATTAATAGTATTAATGAACATGAGTTTTGTGGGAAATCTATGTTTAGTGAGTTTAGCGCATACAATGAGAAAAGTTAGTCATAAATATCAGAATTTAGCACAGTGGTATCTTTTGGCAAAACAAGTGCGTTCAAATCAAGTGTTTTATTGAATAATAGCGCCACATTTGAATTAAACACAACTTAACACCACAAACTTGTGCGATAGGTAAGAAAGGATGATTTTTTTTCCAGTTAAATGAATAGAAATTACAAACCCGTATCACGATTGATTCGAACATGAGATATTTGGATCCAAACATTAACCAACCAACTATTAGATCAACATAAGATGGATTCGAATTTGAGACATTTGGGTTCAAACATTAACCAGCCAACAATTAGATCAATATACAATACACTGTGAATTGATGGTCATATTTGATTTGGATTAAATTAGTGACAGGCAGTTGACAGTTAGAATCACGATGGTTCGGAGATGGGAGTCTCAATCACCACATTTTTGCCAACCCATGTAGGCTCAAATCAATGACCATTTGAGAGCTGAAGATAAATGGGCTGGCAACAGACTTGTCAATCTTACGAGGGTAATATTGGAAATTTTTGCCTAACGCCCAATTTAGACCATCATAAATGCTAGGTATATATGGATGGCACTCTTAAATTCTATTACTATGTGACTGTATTTCTTATTATATGGTTCCATATATTGTAGTAATATAATAACAAGAGATAAAATACTAGATTGAGTACATAAATAGGTTTGATGAATTATCTTCTTGAATCGATCGAGACAAACTTAATCAATTTTGATAATTTCTATAAATTTTAAAAGCGTTTTATATTTGGTGAGTTATTTTTTATGCGGATCACTCGCGCGTGATATTTGACTTGCGTGTGTGGCTTTTTATCCTACATGGTGCAACTTAATCAACATGGCTTTATGCGACTTTTTATCCTACTTATCACGGATATTAAAAGTGACCTAAAATATCAAAAACATTTCATAGTTTTCTGTGTAGAATAAGTTTTCGTTGAAAATATCTTATTTAGATCGAATTAGAATTCGTTGTTATGGATGACAATTTTAGTCATAAAAACTAAATAAATGTAATCAT
This sequence comes from Salvia hispanica, assembly GCF_029641045.1. Lineage (NCBI taxonomy): Eukaryota > Viridiplantae > Streptophyta > Magnoliopsida > Lamiales > Lamiaceae > Salvia > Salvia hispanica. The sequence continues at coordinate 12,034,132 of NC_142695.1, forward strand.
TTGTCCTCATAGATATATGTAGGTCTATGATGTTATTTCTAACTACTTTTTTGTAATAATTTGCTAAAACAAATCATAAAATATTCATGAAAATCTTTAAAATATGATAGCATTGATCATATTTCCTTTAGTATTGGAGTGTAACATATGTGTATGGATATCAGTTTTCTTGGTCCATATTTTATTTATGTATTGTGTGGACAACGTATGTATACCTCGAACGAAGACATGTACAATCTAAATACATGTAATATCTAGTAAATATGTATGGTAAAGGAATTAATATATGCAAATGTCCCCATCAAAGGGAGGCCAGCCATGGTATTTGCAAGTTGAGAGATGGAAAGTGTTAGTTGGGGTTTTAATGCATTTATTTCTGCCAACAATACAGCCCCTCTAAATTTAATCAAGTACAAAAACTACACAATTTAATCGCCCATGCCCCAACTCCATATTTATGGCCTCTGCTACATCACACTGAAACATTGAGCCCTCCTATAAAATACTTATTATCTCATCTCTACGGTTGAAAATATCTATTTAAATAGTAAAAGTAAAATAGTACTCACCAATCTCTACTGTTGAAAATATCTATTTAAATAGTAAAAGCAAAATAGTACTCACCAATTTAATCAAAGAGGCAAAATTTCATAACTACTGATTGTATTGTTACAACAAGGTTGTATCGCCAACCCCCGGCCTGACATCAGTGAGGGGAGTTAAATCACGGTACTCAGCAGCCCACTAGAGGGAGAGTTCAATCCACTGTCCCACCAGAGACCCACCTCCACAGAGACCTTACGCTTGTACCTAAGAGGTGGAAGTCTCCTCACGGTGGTAGTGAGATTCGAACACCCGCTCATTGTTACATATTTCCACCGCTGGAGCCAACTGAGCTAGCCCGTGCGAGCATCATTATTGATCGTATAAATTAAAAGGTGGCAACTATCTACATATGTTTAAATTTTTTATGTACAATAAAATTACCCCTATAGGTGACTATATATAAATGTATTGATAGGTGGACCAAGTTTTTTTATGAGATTAATTATTTGAACTCCTAATCTATTGGTCTACAAGTTGTACCAATACCAATAAGCTAATTCACGAATTATTTGTTGGCAAGTTCACATTCTTGAAGCTGATTGATATAATTTTTGTCTTTACTCTAAAAGGAAGAGGCGAATTAATCAAGATTTTGCTCTTTATAATTTTGTCTTTAAGCTATCAAGGTTGCTCCCCCTTTTTCTTCATCTTTAAATTTTGCTAGTACAATTTATTTGTGTTCAACAACTCATTTAACACCAGCTTTCCAACACACGTTACACAATCATTCGTCAAGGTAGGGGGAAGAAAAGTTGAATACGGACTTTGAATTAGTTGACAAATTAAATACGTAATCAAAGAGTGAAACCAAAATTATGCTTGTTTCAGAGATTAATGTCAACTGTCTTGCTAATACTACCTAGGAGTATCAGAAAAGCCCACTAGTTTTTATCAAATCTCATCATGCTACCAAATAAAAAATAATTAAACAATCACAATTACTTTTTTAACCATATTAATTACTATGATAAATTCATATATACCACTAAATATCCAATTTAAAATATATATTAAATAATGATAATAGGAAAATGTTGTAATTACTCTCAATTTTTTTACATGAAAAACTTATGAGGATGAGAAGTGCATTGGTACTCACTCCGAAACCGCTTTTGGAATCATCAAACAAGAAGATTGCCGGTCCGACATTCGGCGGCTAGACCCACAGGATCCGGCATAGATGCTGGTTTCGGAGACCGACAGAGAGCACCGCCACCTCAATACAACCACCAGACTGAGGATCGGTACTGCACAATTTATTAGCACTAGAACTACTTGCAAGTTTACAAGGTGGAAATAAAATACATGGACAGTTTCTTGGCTACCAAATACTTGGCTTCATATAAAAATTTGGAGAAATGAGATTTTTAGTGTTTTAACTAGACTAAAGCAACTAACAGGTAGACAAAACAATTAAAACAAAAATAAATAATCAGATTTGATGAGAAAACAATACCGACAATGGAATTTCATGGATAAATTTCCACTACTATAGGATTACTAAGGCGAGTCACCTAGTTATTGCCATTGACTAGAACAACTTTGACTACTAGCATTAAGATTGTCAATATTTTTAGCTAATAACTCCAAACAGATTAAGAGCATTAAGGGCCGTCTCAGAGGGACCTTTTTTTATTTTTTTTTATTTTCACATCATCATTTTATAAAATGGCCTATCTCCCTACAATGGAAGGGCCCTCCCAGAGAGCCTATCCCTTTCAATTTCATTTTCACATCATCACTATTTTGTTTTAATTTTTTAGCATTTCTACGTTTAATATTTTATCAAATTAAATAAATTTAAATGCAAAAAATATTAATTCGTAAATCTTCGTTGTATTACAATATTGGAAAAAAGATGCAAAGATGGATGATGAGAAGTGGAGGGATGAATGAAATTGATGGGAAGTGGAGGGATGAATGAAAATGATTGGAAGTGATTGTATGTATAGAGAAATAAAAATAAATTTCAATATATATATATATATATATATATATATAGGATCCTGTTAGGTTGACATTTTTAGGCCTAATTGAGAACTAAGATGCATTTTTAGCCTCTCATTAACAATTTTCGTGCGATGTCAACTACAGAGACATTATGTCAACTAGGGGGCATAATGTCATTTTCGCGCGATGTCAACTTCAGAGACATTATGTCAACTACGATGTCAACAACAAACATTATTTATGTTATTATGTTAATAGCAACATTTTATAAATAATTAATGTCAATAACAAATATTTTCATGTCAACGACCTATATTATTTGTGTCAACAACAACGTTTTACATATAATATATGTAGATATATGTAGTTGACATTATATGTATGTAGTTGACATGAATTATATATGTAATTGATATTGATTGTACACATAGTTGACATTATATGTGTATAGTTGACATGAATTGTATATGTAGTTGACATGAATTGTATATGTAGTTGACATGGATTGTACACATAGTTGACATGGATTATATGTGTGTAGTTGACATGAATTGTATATGTAGTTGACATTATATGTGTGTAGTTGACATGAATTGTATATGTAGTTGACAAAAAAAAATAAAAATTAAAAAAAAAATTTTAAAAAAAATTTTTAAAAAAAATTAAAATTTAAAATAAAAAAAGTATTTATTGAATAAAATGTACCATGAAATTATCATTCTGCCCTTTCATAATTAACTAATCTAAAAATATTTTCCATGTGGCAAATTCTGGAGCAGTCATTTAATAAAAATGAGTGGCTGATGCATCTCAATTCTCAATTAGGCTAAAAAATCTCAATTGATCACAACCCTCTATATATATATGATAGGGCCGATGATCGGCCCTTTCTCCACAATGGAGGGTCGATCAAAGGCCTTTCCCATCGGCTAGAGCCGATACATCGGCCATATGGGGGGCAGGTGAGGAGGCCGGTCATCGGCCCCTCCATCACAATGGTTGGCCGATGGGGGCCGATCAGCAAGGCATCACCATCGGCCAACCATAGTGAATGCTCTAATTAGCCCCTATAATGCTCCCACTGTTTGGTTTACCTTTTTTTAGATATTGACTATAGTGTCATCAATCATAATCTAACACATGGATACTCCCTCGATGATCCCCCACATGCCATTTAATCATACGTAGGTTATGTCACTCAACTAGAAGCATTATCGAACAGGATTGAATGAAATAAATATAAGTCTTGGATATAAAAAAAAAGAAATTAAATAAACATAAAGAGTTGCTCTAAAATCCCTAGAATTCAACAAATATAACCTACTGACAAGGTGACAAAATCCATACCAAAGTACAAAAATATTAAAAACAACACAAGAGAAAACTCAAAGGATGAATCTCGAAGTCTCCAATCTTCTCTTCTTGTCTTGGTTTAATATCCAAGTGCGGACGATAGATGAATATTGGTGAAATGGAAACGTGAATATAATGGACTTTAAAGTTGAGTCCCCCTCAATGGGAGTTAAACTTTGGAGTGTTTTCTTCAGTATGGTTACAATTCTGGGTCAGAAAGTAAATCATGGAGCGAAATAGGGAAAATTGCATCTGCTGCACAAACTCAACGGGTCACTGACTTCATCTAAGCGGGCCACTGACTTGCTTCTGGACTCTCGGCATTGAACTCAGCAAACCGCTGGTCGGGAGGTCGGCTCAGGCTTGATTTCCGCAACGGACCGTTGGTTTCATCGACACGCCGACTTGGTCAAATCCTTCGATCTTCAATTATGATCTTTCATGCCCTTTTATGATAAGATTTTGCACATTTATCACAAAACACGTTAAAATAATAAATTGTACAAATATTACATTTAAGAACATAGTATTTTGCATGGAAGATAGTTAAAACGAGTCAAATCTAGGCCTTAAAAAATGTAAAATCCGTGTTTATCAACTTTCCCAAACTTAATTTTTTATTTGTCCTAAAAGAAAACAAGAGGGAAACTAAATAAGAAACACGAATATTAAGGACTAGACTTCCTTATTGCCTCAAAAACATGAATAAATGAATTGGTCATAACAAAGTACAAATCATATCAAGCAAGGTTAGTTGCAGCTCATTGATCAACTTGGAGTCACACTCACAAGTTTTTAAAGTGCGTTTATCAACACTCTCAAAATGTATATGGCAAAGTATGTTGTATAATCTCTCATATTATCCATCATGCAAAAGTTTATAATTAGTTTGCTCTAAATCAAATCTCTTATCTTGTTATGATTAAGTATAAAAAAATCAAAAAGTCTTTATTTTTTATTGTAAGCTTTTTAGTAGATGAGGAACATTTGACTTAATTTCCAAAGCAAAAAAAGAACTAATACAATCTACTTCTTCATTTAGCTCAAATTAACTCCTTCATATATCCTTTAGATTTGTCTAGTTTAATTTTCCCAAAGAATGAACATACGCACATGATCAATCATTTCATAAATATAATCAGATATTATCATTTAAACCAACTAAATGACGTGTTTCCAATAATTAACACATCAAAGATACTATTACATATGCGTCTTATATCTCACTCTAAATGACTGTGTTTCTAATTATAGAAACATCACTCACTCTACCTTTTTCTTCGATTTTACTTTATTCTCTCTATCTTGCTCAAAAAACAAGAATATATAAAATTCCGTGCCGATAATAGGATAGATAGCTCATCTAGGGTTAGAATTCTATGAACAAAAATGACCGAATCATTTTCAATATAGTGCACTGATTCCGATTTCAATAGAAATGTTGGAGAAGGATTCCGAAGAAGATAACCATGTTCAAGATAGTTATGTAGAAGAAGAGTTACTATCCAGTGATGAATGTGCTAGAAAAAAAGAAAGAGGAAGATGTGAAGACAATTAATTTAGATTATTTGTGTTTTTTAATAGTAAGACGTCTTATAAAAGAGGCATTCCAATTATGTTAATCAATTTCGTAATATATGCTCAGCAAGTGTTCCATTAATTAAAAATAGACATCAACAATAGAAATAAGAAAAAGTTGATACCTATTACCACATGAGGTGATTTTTTTCTATTGATTTAGATTTTACCAAGACTTGTTCTCATATATCCGACCAATATTCAATAATAAAAAATAAAATCTAACTTGGACTCTATGGATTTTCTCAATAATTATGAAGATAACTCAAGACAATATTTTGCCAGGCACTCTACCTACACTGGCCAAGTTAGTGGCGGACTCAGAATTTTAATGTTGGAGGACTCAATCCAATGCTAGTAATTACAGAATTTTAATGTCGTTACAGTCGCAAGTAGTTGCGATAATAGAAAGATACGAAGTGACATGATTAATGAGATAAAAATTATTAAATGACGAATATAGACGGATGCTCAACAAGACGACAACTGTCCTACTAATTTAGAAGTAAATAATTAAAATATTATTTTCCGGTAGTCTGCTCGGCCAAGTATAGATATTATAGCTTATACTTTTCATATAAAATTGGCGGAATCACATAGGTCGCAAATGTCCCATTAATCCAAAGATAAATGCCATGAGAGATTACTGATTTGTTCAGTTATTATTTTGATTGGTCGTAATGGATTGCCGATTTGTTTGATTTGAATTATTCACTGATGATTGACGAATATGTAATTATTTCTTTGAATTTATAGGTATAGAATTGATTTGTAGCGTTTATGAAAGGTATAGATCATGTGCATATGTTATTCTAGGTTATGGTAATGATTTTGCTAGGTATAGAATTGATTGTTATACTTATGATACTAATAATTTGAACTATATATTATAAATGCATAGTAAATTAATTCGCAAACATGCAACTAGCTAGATTCACTCAATTTTTATTTCATATAAGGTCTTTAGTGAACAGTGAAATTTCTAATTTGAGTCAGAATCGGTACGAAATTGTTTACAAGCTTAAAACTTGTCTTCTAGTATTTAATTATTTTTGTTTGTGTAAACTGAAGTGCATGAAAAATGCTCTAATCTAGTATGATGTGGTACGTTTTATATAACTTTCAAGTTTCAACCCACTTTGCATTTGTTGAGTAATTCTTTTTAGAGATGAAAAATATATACTTGCTAAGGTTTGTATAATTGGGATACAAAATCTCTAAAATCCATTGAACGAGTGCACGTTTTTAGTACAATGCACATTGATGTATTTGGTAGGCCAAGATAAGAATTTTATACACTTATGCATCTGCTTCTATAATTTGAATTTCTATTAAATGAAAAATTAAATGGTCTGTCTTGTCATATTCATGAGATATATTGTGTTTTAGGGCTTTAAAATTTGAGTATGATTAAATAGGTTATGCATATATACATTTGACATTAGGATAAGATGGCATGTGAATGAATTTTGCACCAAGATTTCCAATTTTAAAGTTTGAATGACTAGTGAAATAAAAAACATGAAATCTGTTTAGCATATCTGTGGAGAGTGCAAAGTCCTGAATCCTTGCCGCTTCAAGTTACAGATAACAGACATTCTTGTTAACTTGTACTCCTGATAGCAGTGGCGGATTCAAGATTTCTGGTTTGGGAATGCGAATGTACGATAAATATTCATACCATCTTGACCTTCAAAGTTTGAAATACTCTCTTTTATTATTTCAAAAAAAAAATTAAGTAAAAAACATCACTATATACGAAACAAATTACTTCCGGGTGTTACTAGTTGAATAACTTATATAATAATGTTACGTAGTACTATAATTTATTTAAGCTTTTGCATGATGGGTTATTTATAATGAGCAGTCATCTTTCGACTTATTTAAAAAAGTTTGATTAGTTTTAAAAATAGAAAAGTACTATTAAATGTACTAAAAAGAATTAAAATGCTTAACAAAATAATTGAGAAATTATAAAAATAAAGAAATGCATAAGTAAAAAATAAAAAATACTTTACAAGAGAAAAATCAATGCATTTGAAATTATAAATTCATAGAAAATAAAAAAAATAAATCCATAAAAAATTATTAAGATGCTACACGACTGTAGAAAATTAAGATTAAAAAAAAGTTACACTATTAGCAGAAAATGAAAACATGTTTTGTATAGAAAATTATATGGAATACGTTATTAGAGCATCCACAATGGGCGGACGATGCCCCATCGTCCGTCGCATTGTTCGCCACTGTGGCATCGCGGATGATGCGACGAACAATAACACGCGTTTTCATTTTTCTTTTTCTTTTTTTCAAAAAAAAATTTCTATTAAAACACCCTAATTCTCTACCATTTCCCATCTTCCAATTTTACATCTCATAATTTTTCTCTCTCATCTCTCTCATCCCTCACTTTCCAGTTTTCTCACTACAAAAATGAATCCCAACGGCGACGATTGGAGTGCATCGGATGGCAGTAGACGGGCCTTGACTCGGGCCTTGTTCGATTGCGTTAATGACACCGCGGCGGAATTTATAAACTTGTAGTTTAGCAAGTGTTTGGATGGTTGAAAGTGCATAATTGAATGTTTTATGTCACATTACTTGAGTTTCCATCTATGATCCCTTACTTTAGTGTTTTGATGAGTTTGTCGAGTTTTTGTAGTCACAACAGGTGGAAACGGGCGAAAAGGGCACCAAAACCGGAGGTCGGGCATTTCATCGTAGGAGCCGGGCATTTGGCCCCCCAGGCCGGGAGTAGACCGGGCGTTTTGAGCGAGCTGCGGTGTTAAGAAGAACGCCCGGTCGGGCGTTTTGTTATTCAAAAATCGCCCGACCGGGCGATTTACTCGTAAGCTGATTTAATTCTAATTTTCGCCCCGGGTATAAAAGGGACCTAGGGTTTGACTCCAGCATACTTTCCACATGCCCCAGAAGCAGTTTCCACCTTGAAGAGCCAATTGAAGTGACGAAGAGTCTAGTTCATCAACAAGTTTGAAGACGAAGACGATTTGCCCATTCAATTCACCTTTGGGAGTATCTTTATTAGTTTTCCTATGTTCAATTCACTTTCTATGGATTTCTCTTGTGAATTTGCATTGAATATGAGTAGCTAAATCATTTGTAGAGTTTTGGTGAAGACTACAATGAATACTTTTGATTAATTCAAGGACTTTTGATTACCTTTCCTCTTGTGATTTCTTTGTTTCATTCTTGTGCCTTTTCAATTCAATTGTTTAGCTACCAATTGGGTTAGTTTACCTAGTTTTGAGTAATCAAGAGATACCTAATTAGGATTGATAAAAAAATGAACATCACCTAGATAATTTGATTTCGAGAGAAGGAATTCTAGAGTGAGGGCTTGAGTCTTTTGTTTTAAGGAGTTAATTGTGACGTATTAGAAGAAGACTTCAATATTAATGATTAATCAACTGGTTAAGTGCACTCAAGAGAGGGCTTAGTCTAGACTAGCGGCTTTCCTAGTAATCCTAGAGACTCTAAATGGGTAATCGAAGTTGTTGAGTTGTTCACATCGTGTTCGTTGTAGTTGGATCCAAGACCCTACCTCGTTCTCTTACTTGAAACTCGTCTTTTGTTGCGTACTTTTGTCTTGTTTATGTTTAATTGTTTTTCAAAATCAAAACCAACCTTTCCGGATTTTCTAGATAGTAGTCAAAATCGGTTCGTGGTACTTGAGTTGCACAATTTGTCTCCGTGGATACGATACTCGTACTTGTTTATTGCTACACTAGCCCCATACACTTGCGGGTAATTCTCGTGTTTAAAATAAATCGAGTCAAGTTTTTGGCGCCGTTGTCGGGGACAATTTGTGTTTTTAGCTTAATATCGTGGTAAAGATAGAGATTACTATTCTAGATTTTATTGCTTTAATTTTTATTTTTTATTTTTGAGCTCTCAGATTTGTGTTGTCTTTTTCAGGTTGTATGCAAACACGCTCTAAGGGTTTACCTTTAGAGCCTATTGATCTTGAGATCGAAGCATCCAACAGAAGGAGAAACGCTTTGAAGAGGCTAAACCAGCGGATCCGAGTTTCTTCTCCGGTCCAGAGACGGTCACTTTCACCAGTTCAAGAACCACCGTCACCTACTGTATCACCAATTCACTCTCTTGTTCAGTTTGAGCCACATCCTCCTTTTCTGATGGACGGAGGAAACGGGGGGAACAATAGGAATAACAATCCACCACCTCCTCTAACGAATGCTCAACTTCAAGAGCAACTCGCAACATTGCAGAGGCGGTTAGATCAAGGGCAGAATGGGATACCAGTGCAGAATATGTTTGCCTATAATGGGGTGTCAAATCCAGCAATTGTTAGCAACAACGTGGATGCTAACAACTTTGAGCTCAGGAGGGGGCTCCTTCAGATGGTAGAGAACAATGTGTTTAGAGGCCGATCCACGGAGGATCCTAACAAACATATCACCAAGTTCATCCAGATCTGCAACACGACGAAAATCAATGGAGTCCCAGATGAACAGATCAGATTAAGGGCATTTTCTTTCTCTCTAGAGGATGATACCCGGGATTGGCTGGACAGTCTGGAGCCCAACTCCATCCGTACGTGCGATGCATTGGTGGCCAAATTCTTAGCAAAATAATACCCTCCGAGTGAAGCTTTGAATAGGCAATCAGCGATTCTAGCATTTGAGATGACTCCTCAAGAGAGTATCAGAGGAGCTTGGGAAAGGTTCAAAAGCCTTTTGAAGCGGTGTCCTAATCATGGTTTAAATCCAACCCATCAAGTCCTCGCATTCTACAAGGGGTGTTTGGGAAGTCGTGCCACCTCCCCGGTTGAAATGGAGCACTCATCGTATTGGGCGGTGAGGCAATTGAACATGGATTTCACTAAGGCCGGCAAGGAGAGGATGCTTCACCTCAATCTACTTGATGAGTTTAGGAATGAAGCATATGTTAATTCCTCCATCTACAAGGCAAGGATGAAAGTTCACCACGACAAGATGATCAAGAGGCGTGAGTTCTACCCGGGAGACGCCATTCTACTCTTCAACCACAAGTTGAGGTTCTTTCCGGGCAAGCTGAAATCTAAGTGGTCCGGCCCCTTCACTATTAGAACATCCACAATAGCGGCTAGCCGATTCGCGTCGCTAGCCGTTCGGCTAGCCGAACCATTGCAACCAGCCAGCCGAGAATCAGTGAGAAAATCGGCGTGGGCTAGCCGATTCGCATGTGCTGGCCGCCATTGCGGCGTGCCGATCGGCCAGCGCCCATTTTCGTTTTTTTTTTTAAAAAAATTTGAAAACCTATATATACGCGATTTTAGTTTCATTTTCATTTGCACCACTTGTTTTAACGAGTTTTCTCTCTCTCTAAATTTCTGTACAAGAGCAACATCGAGCGATGGACAACAACAACAAGTCCAGTCCGGCGACGAGCGGCTCTCATACTCCCACGGTACCCGTGGGATCTGGATGGGGCCAGTTGGGCAGGCAGATGGGCCCAGGGTTTAACGTCCTTTGGCAACAGTTGATGGGGATGATGGCTAGAGCGCCGGGGGGGATGCCGGGCAGGGTGCAGGCGAGCGGCGGGCAGTCAGCGCCGAGGTGGGGAGGTATGTCCCAGATGCAGCAGCAGATGATGGGGATGATGTGGCAGGGAGGGATGCAGCCCGGTATGCATCCCAGGATGCAGGGGCCACCTGGGGGGGGACACGGTCTATCGTCCCTCTCTTGATTTTTTGACGGCTTCGTCTCACACGTCGACCCCAGTGGAGACACAGTTCACTGGCGATGACCTTTTGTCATTGCATGAGATGGGGATCGATCTCGAGGAGCCGGACACTCCCGTTCCAGCGGGTCGGGCCGCGCCGAAGAAGAAGAAGGGCAAGGTGGTCGGCGAGTCGTCGCAGCCCGCTATTGACGACACCCCCAGGTGGAGGATGAGTACGCCGCCGTGGCCAAGGGGTGGTTGTCGGTTTGGGAAGATCCGCTGGTTGCGAACAACCAGCGAGTCGTCAACATGTGGGTGAAGATTAGAGCAGCCTACAGGAGGAACTGCCCGCACGGGAAGGACTACAGAGGGGAGGAGAGCCGGAAGGGGTGGAAACAGATTAGGGTCGCAGTCGGCCGATTTTAGGGGTTGTACGCCAACGCCCTCCGCCAGCTGACTAGTGGGCAGAATGAGGAGGACGCCCGGAAGATAGCGGAGAGTCAGTTCCCCTTGCCGGGGAAGTATAAGGAGTTCATCTTCTGGGAATGCTATGTGTTGCTGAAGGACTCCGAGAAGTTCAGGGCGGGGTGCGACGCTGGCTGGCCGAAGAAGCAGAGGCTGAACTATTCCAGCGACTACAGCGGCAGCAGCGGCGGATCCCATGACCTCCCCCCGGATGCTGAGGAGTTTCCGTCCCTTCCATCCTCTACTCGTCGCCCTCGCGCGGTTGGCCAAAGGCGGGCGCAACGGGCAGCGAGGGGAGGATCCCCCCTATCACCCCAGGAGGTCGTCTCGGCACCCACCCCCCCACGCGCGTACACCTTATTCTCGCATGCAAAAACGGAGGAACGGATGTTCGCGGTCTTCCAAGAGTGGAAGGCCGCAACCGACCCCACGGAGAAGAGGTTTCTCTACTCGATGCTCGAGAATATGCGGATGGATTTGGATGCCTCGAGGCACTGGTGGGGGGTTCAGACGCGGGCTCAGATACCCCGGGTGGCGGCTGCGAGGATGGCGGCGGCGGCGACGACGAGGAGTAGAGAGTGGCGGGGCTCGTGTGTGGGAGCCCTTTTTTTTTAGAAAAAAATCATGTATTTCTTTTTATCTATGTACCTTTTTTTAATGAAATGAATGAATTTTCCCGTATATGTCTCGTAAATTTAATTCCGTAATTTAATCGAAAATTTAATTCCGTAAATATAGTTGTTTTTGAATTATTTTTATTGCAGTTGGCCTATGGCTGGCCTATTTAAGTAAATGCTGACGTGGCAGGTGGAATTTTAGTGCTGCTGACGTGGCAGGGAGAGAGAGTGGCTGGCCTATGGCTGGCCTATTCCTATTGTGGATGCTCTTAAGGAAGTCATGAGCAATGGAACGATGGAGCTCTTTGGACCCGATGGCACCACTTTCAAGGCCAATGGTCAAAACTTGAAGAAGTTCTATACTAGGGAGCAACAAGACGAAGTCTTTGTTGTTGGCTTGATCGAGTAGGTGGAGATTGAAGAGCGTCGAGCATACGACGGTAAAAAGTTGCGCTATAGGGGAGGCAACCCCTAGTAGATACATTTATTGCTTTTGTGTGTGTTTTGGCTTATCTTTTGGTGTGTGGGTGTTTACATGTTTAGTGCTTATTTTCTTTCCCTACATTTGTTTGAGCCGGGTTTTGGTGTTTTTAACGTTTTGTGTTCTGAGTTTCTGTTGCAGAGTAAAAACAAAACGCAGAAAATGGAAACGCCCGGGCCACAGCTATGAGAATGTATTGGAACCCATTAGATGGGGGGAAGGGCCCCATGAAGTCGATGCCCCACACATCAAATAGCTCGACTTCCACAATTGTCGTCATCGGCATCTCCTTCTTCTTAGAAATGTCCCCCCATTCGCTGACACTCATCACAATTCTTCACATACTCTTGACAATCTTTGGAGATGTTTGGCCAAAATAGGCCACTTTGTAGCACTTTCATGGCAGTCTGGTTGGCTCCAAAATGCCCCCCGCTAGGTGCGGCGTGGCAATGCATTATGACGGACTCCCACTCCTCTTGAGGGACACATCTCCTAATCACCATATCGGCACACCTCCTAAACAAGCACGGGTCATCCCAAAAGTAGAACTTCGCGTCGTGGAAAAATTTCTTCTTTTGATAATCTTCAAGTCCTTCGGGAACCACCTTAGCGACGAGGTAATTCAAAATGTTAGCATACCATGCCACTTTCCCCTAAGCCACGAAGAATAAATGCTCGTCCGGAAACTCTTCGTTGATGGCTAACTTCAACTTCTTCTCTTCATTCATATGCTCCATCCTTGACAAGTGGTCTGCCACCACATTTTCACATCCTCTTCGGTCTCGGATCTCCGAGTCAAACTCCTGTAGGAGCAAGATCCACCTAATAAGCCTTGGCATCGCGTCTTGCTTTGCAAAGAGGTGTCGGATTGCGGCATGATCAGTGAAAACGATGGTCTTGGCTCCGATGAGATAGGGGCGGAACTTATCAAAGGAGTAGACCACTGCTAGCATCTCCTTCTCGGTGGTAGTGTAGTTGACTTGGGCAGGGTCCAAAGTTCGACTTGCATAGTAGATCACCCGGAATATCTTATCCCTCTTTTGTCCCAAAGCCGAGCCTACCGCCACGTCGCTCGCATCGCACATGATCTCGAAAGGTTGAGACCAATCCGGCGAGATAAGGATAGGAGCGCTCACCAATGCCTCCTTCAGCTTCTCAAAAGCATGCAAACAATCAGGGGAAAAGTTAAATTTCACATCCTTAGCTAACAAATTGCAAAGAGGTTTAGCAATTCTTGAGATCCCTGATAAATCTCCTATAGAAGCCGGCATGCCCCAAGAAGCTTCTTACTGCCTTCTCATTTGTGGGTGGAGGCAGCTGCTCAATTGCAACGATTTTGGCTCTATCGACCTCCAAGCCACTTGCAAAAATTTTGTGCCCAAGCACAATGCCATCCCTAACCATAAAATGGCATTTCTCCCAATTGAGCACGAGGTTAGTCTCCTCACATCGCTGCAACACTTGAGATAAATTGTCAAGGCAGTTATCAAACGAATCACCAAATACAGAAAAGTCATCCATAAACACTTCCATAATGTTTTCAATCAAGTCATGGAATATGGACATCATGCATCTTTGAAACGTGGCGGGAGCATTACACAAACCAAAAGACATTCTCCTATAGGCATAGACACCATAAGGACAGATAAAGGCTGACTTATGTTGGTCTTCAGGTGCTATATGGATTTGGTTATACCCCGAGTACCATCTAAGAAACAGTAGAACTCATGCCCAGCCAACCTATCTAACATTTGGTCAATGAAGGGTATTGGGAAATGGTCTTTCCTAGTTGCAGCGTTTAAGGCACGGTAATAAATACACACTCTCCACCCAGTGACCGTCCTAGTGGCTATCAACTCATCGTTCTCTCCCTTTACTACAGTCGTACCTCCCTTCTTGGCTGCTACTTTGGTGGGGCTCACCCACTCACTATCAGAAATGGCGTATATGATGCCGTCATCTAACAATTTTATCACCTCCTTCCTTACCACATTTTGCATAATAGGATTAAGCCGCCTTTGGTTTTGGGCCTTAGGTTTATGGTCATCCTATAAATGGATCCTATGCATACACAATGATGGACTTATTCCCTTCAAGTCCGAGATTGACCACCCTATTGCTCCCTTGAATTTGCTAAGGACTCTCAACAATTTATCCAATTCAGAAGCAGAGAGAGATGATGATACAATTACCGGCAGGGTGTCATCTTCTCCTAAGAATGCGTACTGCAAATGTGATGGAAAAGGCTTCAGTTCCACTTTCTTGTTCTTTTCTTCATCATTGCCGTCTTCTTCATTCCTAAGAGGTAGGAATTGTTGACGGTGTGATCTGGGGATCTCATTCGCTGAATCTAGAGCACCTACAAACTCAATTAACTCATGATTAGCGTCCATAATATCAATAATATGAGAAGAATGAATAGAGTTAACGATACACCCCTCTAATTGATCTTCTTGTGAGTTGGTGTAGGTCATCTTTCTGACACACTCGTCCACTATAGTCAATACATTGCAGTGCTGTAGGCTTCCTCCAGGTTCCACATCGTGCCTCTTCAAGGCTTCATAGATGGAGAAAGTCACACTCTCTCCATTGAAGCGAAAAGTGAGCTTTCCATTGTCAACATCGATCAAGGCCTTCCCTGTGGCTAGGAAAGGTCTTCCTAGAATGAGAGGCACCTTCTTGTCTTCCTCCATGTCCAATATCACGAAGTCAGCTGGGAAGACGAACTCATTCACTCTCACCAAAATGTCCTCCACAACACCCACTGGATGGGACACCGATCTGTCAGCCATCTGCAACGTGATGGATATGGGTTTCATCTGGCTAATCTTCATCTTGTTATAGAAGGACAAGGGCATGAGGTTAATGTTTGCCCCAAGGTCGCATAAGGCATTCTCCACAAAATAGTCTCCGATAGTGCACTCAATAGTAAAGCTTCCCGGATCCTCCATCTTGGCTGGGAGCTTCCTTTGCAGGATCGTACTACAGTTTTCCGTCAAGTTGACGGTCTCATGATGCTCCCACTTCTTCTTTTTGGCGACAACTTCCTTGAGAAACTTGACATATTCAGGCATCTGCTGCAGTGCCTCAATCAGCGGAATGTTAATCTGCACCTTCTTGAAGATCTCACAAAATTTGGCGAACTGATCATTCTTCTTCTTCCTTTGCAGCACTTGGGGGAATGGCACTCTAACCTCTGCTGGCTTGGCTAGTGTGTTCACCTCAGGGTGAACTGCAAGAGATGATGTCTCAAGTTCCTCCTCTTCTACTTCAGTCGCTACTTCCTTCTCTGGCTCAGCTACAGGCTTTGATGGAGTCTCTGGCATGGAAGGACCCTCATAACTCGTCCCACTCCTCAAGTGAATCGTCTTGCAATCCTTGGGACTTATCGTTGGCTGCCCTGGGAATTGCCCTGGCTTATGCTGGCCGCTCACAGACTGAGCGATCTGACTCATATACACCTCTAAGTTCTTCATATGTGTCGCCATGCTGTGCACATCATTCTCTACCTTCTCGAGCCTCTTGTTTGAATGCTCCATATTCTTCTACAACTGGGTCATGAAGGCATTCAGTATGTCCTCTGAACTCCTCTTCTGCGACTCATTGATCATTCCTTGAGACACTGTAAACCCCGGAGGTGGCTGCAAGGCATTGTTGGGATTCCCATAGGAGAGATTGGGATGTGGCTTATTCCCACAGTGGTTGAAACCTCCACCCCCTGGATTGGGGCGGGAGTTGTTATAGTATTTGTTGCCCCCTTGGTGTATGTAGTTGACATCTTCTACACCTTCTAGGTTATCTTGCACCGATGATACCACTCCCATAAGATCCAGCTTCTTGTGGATGAGCTCCAATTGATTCGCCAAGCTGCTGTCGGGACTGACTTCTGAGGCAGAAGCTATTCTGTGCACCTTGCTCCTCTCATTAGTCCAAGTTCCATCATTCGAGGCAACTCTCTAAAGTTCCTTTCGACGCTGACGATGAACCAGACTTGGCACGCAATCGAGTCCATCATGTTTCAGCTGCGGAATACCGTACACAATATGTCGTTAGCATTGTTCAATGAGATATTTGGAATTACGGGGGTAGTGTCCAAGATGCCCTATGAGTTCAGCCACAGTACAGACAAGTTCTGGCAGGAGATCACGGGCGAAAGGAAGTTTTCTGCCAACAAGGCAAAGAGCTCTTCCATCCGGAACCCTGTCTTACGCATCCTCCAGAAGGCATGCGTCTGCTTTCCCTTCGCCCGAGTAGAGCATGGGAGCATCACTAGAGATGAGTTGTTTCTGCTGTGGCAGATCTTGTATAGACAACCAGCTCTGAACCTGGGCCACTTTATGATTAAACATCTAGAACGGACCGCGAAGAAGAAGAACGGGACACTGTGTGTTGGTGTGGTGGTGGCCGCCATTGCCCTCCATCTGGAGGTGCCACTGAATGGCATGATAGCCGACGTTGGAGAGTCGTTGAGTCCGGTGTTGGATATACGTTCTTAAAGAGAACCACTCATGTCCATGGACCGGAGCAAAGGGAGAACTGGATGATGAACAGTCCAGCCCACCACCAAATCACATCAGGGAACCCACCCAGATATGTGGCGAGCCAGGGGCCAAGCGGTGATGAAGGAGCAGATGGAGATGAAGAAGAAGAGGACGAGGAGCATGAAGAAGCACCGACCCAAAAAAGAGGAGGAGATGGGGCTGAGCCAAGCACCTCACGACGGAGGAACCGTGGGGTGAGGATTGAGGAGGAAGTTGATGCCATCAACAACAGGCTGGACAGCGTGGAGCTGACTGTGCAGCAGCTGCAAGGGAACAATGACGCTCAATGGGCTCAGTGGCACCAACAGAGCAACGAGCAGTGGGCGAACATCAATGCCCAGGTTGGGAACTTCTACGCCCAGTACGATGAAAGATGGGCCACTTTTGTGTAGCAGCAGCAGGATTTCATGGCCGCCTGGAGACCTCCTCATCACCCGCCGAATCAGTAGAGGTCTGCCCCAATTCCACATTCTTTCAAACTTATCCTTGCCTTGGCTTGGAATAAGTTTGGGGGGTGTCTAGTGGAATTGAGCCTTTTTCTCTTTACCCTCTCCCTAATTCTTGTTCCCCGTGATGTAATTTGTGGCGACTTGATGATACGCCCGGATTTTGTACTGTTTTAAGGCGATTATTTGGTCCGTTTTTGTTATCAAAATCACTCTACATGTCCATTATTTGCATATTCTATACATTTTGGTATTTTGACGTGTTTTGTGAGAAATGTGCATATTTGAGCCGAAAAGGGGAGTAAAAACGCATAGTTTGGAAATCTGGAGTCAGACGGCGACCGGCGACCGCCGCGAAGTTGTACGGCGACCGCCGGCGCCCGGCGGTCAAAGCTATGTGGCGGCCCGCCTCGGAAATTTACGCTAGGAGAAGAGTCTCGCCCGGCGACCGCCGGAGGACATGTGGCGGTCCGCCACCGAAGGGTCAGAATCTCTGGACTCCAACGCGGCGACCGCCGGCCAAGGTGCGGCGGCCCGCCGGAGAAAGGCGGCGAATCCGACCAGCCCTAGATTTGCTCCAAGATTTACCAAATTTTAAAGATCTTTTCCTTCTATGATGAGGAATAATCTTCCCCTATAAATAGGACCTCAAGCTTCATCAAAGAAGAGTTTTTTTCCGACACACAATAAGAACACATTCATAGAGATCAAAAGCTAGAGTACTTCAATTGTGCAAGGAGTTGAAGAAGGATTTCAAGAACATCAAGAACGACAAGAATTCAACCTACGGGTTTTATTTGCTTTAGTTTTATGTTCAAATTGCTTTCCCTTCAATCTATGTTTTTAGTTTATTCAGTCATGTGTAACTAAACTCATAGGATTCTAGGGATGTGTTAGTAGCAACTTTGGTTATACAATTCCGTTTTCTATTTAATATCCGTTTTGTTTTTACTTTGTTTCTTCCCTAAGTTAATCATGATGCTTCATAATTGAGTGACACAATTATGTATGATTCAATACAACTTGCTTCATAACTGTGACAGAGTTCTAGCGAGTTAGATCCACTTAGTAGACACTACAGTTAGCTTCCTTTAATACGGCACTGTTAATTGAGAGTGAGGACTTTTCAAGGGTCTTAGGAGCTTTTTGGAGTTACGTGTTAGGATTGACAACCCTAATGTTAGTAATCAACGTTTGTATCGCATGAGCATAAGCTAGGTGACTCATCCTTTCAAAGTATTAACTGTGCTAGGGTATTGTAGTTTGGAATTTGTATAACCATAAAAGTGAACGCACATCCCTGGAATTCTCCTTATCTCTATACTTTTCTCTCCGTGATTTGCTTGCTCTTAGTTGTTTACTGTTTTTAATATTTACTGTTTTCAAAAAGTTACAAAAAAAATTCTTGTTTCTCCAGATAGTAATTGAGTTCTAGTAGAAGATAGACACTTTGTGTACATCTTCCCCGTGTTCGATACCCGGTACTAACCTTTTGCTATACTATACCTACTCTGTATACTTGCAGGTATTTATAGTGCAAATAAAAAGTGCATCAAGTTTTTGGCGCCGTTGCCGGGGAAGACAATTCACTTTGGAGTGATATCTTCAAACGGATAATTTTACTACTTTGGATTTTTATTGCTTTCTGTTTTAATTTTTTTTAGTTTAATTTGTTTTTGTTTTCGAGTCTTGCAGGTTTTGTATGCGAACGCGTTCTGGGAAGTACATCTTAGAGCCGCTTGATTTAGAGCTTGAAAGAACTCGTAGAATAATAAGAAGTGAAAAAGGATCAGGAACAATGGGTGACCGAACAGATATTGAGAAGCTGCAGGAGATGGTGAAGTTGCTGATGGATGAGAGAGATGCGGAGAGAGCAGCCCGAGAAGCCATGGAAAAGAAGAACAGAGAAACATTACTTGTGATGAACATGTTCAATCATGGGAATATGATCACTTTTCCTAACGGCCCTCGTATTGATGCTAACAATTTTGAGTTACGCATGCCCCTTATCCAAAGGGTCGAGCAAACTCCTTTTGCAGGTAGGGCGACTGAAGATGCTAACCGCCATCTCTCCAAATTCGTGGAAATCGCAAACACTCTGAAATTAAATGGTGTCGACGACGATGCCATACGGGTAAGACTTTTTCCATTCTCATTGATTGATTCTGCTAAAGAGTGGTTTGAGTGTATGCCACCAGAAAAGGTCTCCACATGGAAGGACATCGTAGCTACCTTCCTCGACAAATACTACCCGCCAGGCACTATTTTGAAGCTCAAAAGTGAGATCTTTCAGTTCACACAAGGCCATGACGAGCCCCTCTATGAGGCATTTGCTCGTTTCAAAGCTCTTCTTCGAAAGTGCCCAAACCATGGTTTTTCCATAGACCATCAGGTAGGAATCCTCTATAATGGATTTAACGAGAAGATATGTGCTATGCTTGATTCAGGGGCAAATGGAGGATTTCTAAGAAAGACAGGAGAAGATGCCATGGCGGTGATCGAGGAGTTCGCCACCAACAGTCGGGGGTGGTCTAAGGAAAGGCATGCCACGAGAAGAGTAGCAGCCATAGAAGAGGCCGAGGAAAGTTCTTTTGCTAAGGAGTTAGCAGAACTTAGAGTCAGAATTGATCAAATGGACATCTCGAGGAAGGAAGATCCAATTCCGGCAACTTCCATAGTGGCGGTCAATGCACCCGAAACTGCCATATCAACTGTGGAAGAAATCAACTACGTGCAAGGAGGCGGTCCCAGAAACTACAATAACAATTATCGCCCTAATCAGGGGGGCGGTAATTTCAATAATTATAATGGGAACCGTCCGCACCCAAATCTTTCTTATTCTAACAATAATTACTTGCAACCCCCTGCAGGATTTAATGTTAGCAAAGGAGGAGTGGTTGAGCCGATGAAGAAGGAAGACAAGTATGAACAAGGAATCACGAAGATCTTGGAAGTAATTACGCAAGATAGGAAGATTAATGACACCAAGATCGGAGTGGTCGAAGCAAGGATAAACAACCTCGAGCAAGGAATGAACACAATCTCGGCAGCTGTAACCAATATTACCACTCAAATGGAGCAAATTCAGAAGAAGTTAGATGAGGATAGAGCAAAGGCAGCAGCAAGAGTGGATGATATTAACAAGAAATGGGTGGCAAAGCAGAAATCTGGGGACTGCCCAGATGCCGGCGGACCGCCGCAGACCACGCAGCGGCCCGCCACTGAGACGGCAGAGACACCAACCAGGCAGGACTGCCCAGTCGCCGGCGGACCGCCGCACACCCCACAGCGGCCCGCCACTGACAAGGCAGAATCGTCCACTAAGCAGGAGCTTGTGCGGCACAACGGGATTGTACTCCCTTTTCAGCCAAAGAGGAAGTTCAAGCTTGAAGAGCAGTTCAAGCATTTCCTTAACATGTTTTGCAAGGTCCATACTAATATTCCTCTTGTTGAATCGTTGCAGGAGATACCAAAGTATGCAAAGCTACTAAGGGAGGCGGTAATGAGGAAGAAAAAGCCGACTAAAGCCGACCTTAAGCTACCGCATCATTGCAGCGAGATCATCCAAAAGGAAAGGGCAGTGAAGCAAAGAGATCCGGGCCAGTTCATCATTAGATGCCGAATTGGAGAAGGGAAAGTTGACAAAGCACTGTGCGATTTAGGATCGTCCATCAATCTCATGCCACTGAAGTATTACGAAAGGCTCAACATTGGGCCACTCAAATCTTCAGACGTAACACTCAGGTTGGCAGATAACTCGTCTATCAAGACTGTAGGTATGATTGAGGATGTCCTAGTTAAGGTTGATGATTTTATTTTTCCCGCCGACTTTATTGTGCTTGACATGAAAGTAGACAAGAACGTCCCTCTAATCTTAGGGCGAGATTTTCTTGCCACTTGCAAAGCTTTGATTGATGTAGGTCGTGGCGAGATTACAATCAGTGATAATCATAGTCAATCCACCTATAAGATCGAGCGCGAGATGCTAAAATTTGAGGAGGCAAAGCGGGCAAAAATGGAACAACAGTGCAGAGCAGTCATGGCTACCGACTTGACCAAGCCCAAAGATCCCTTTGAAGCGGAGGATCCTTCTACCTCCACTATCTACATTGTCAAAGAGGTAAGACACTCTTCTAAAAAGGGTGATGCTAATTCTTCTACATCTGCTCCACAGAAGAAGAAACAGAAGAGAAAGAAAACACCCAAAGAGGACCCCGAGATATACGTCATCAAAACCAAAGAGGGGAAGTACAAGTGGTGGAAGAAGCTAGGGACCAAGTTGCTCCCTATGCCAATTTTCAACACTCGAGTTATTGATCCGCCCAACTAGTGGGCCACTTCAAGTCGAGCTAACGACTTTAACAAAAGCGCTTATTGGGAGGCAACCCAATTTTCTTTTATTTTTTTTTATCTTCTCATTTTCTTTTATGTTATGTTCTGTTTAAAAAAAAAATAATAAAAAATAATAAAAAAATAATAAAAAAAAATTAAAAAAAAAATTAAAAAAAAATAATAAAATTTTTTTTTGGTGGCGGTCGCCGCACTTAAAGCACGGCGGTCGCCACACGTGTGTTAACATGTGCAGGAAGGATCGGGCTTAGGGCGGGCCAGAGTAATCGCTGCACGGGCCGCGGCGGCCCGCCAGGATTGCTGTTTACGAAGGCCCGTGTGGCGGCCCGCCACGAGAGACGCGGCGGTCGCCACACGCAGTCCAGAGACGGGAGTGAGCCATAAAAGGATAATGGGATCAAAAGGGAAACCGGAGAATGCGAAGAACTATGGCATTAGCCTTGCCACGGAAGAGCAAAAGGCTATGTGGAAGAAAGTGTCGGCCCGAGAGACGGCACCTTCTAGATATCCCCACGATTTCCCTCTCCAAACTTTGGGGATCATGGAGGATTTTTGGAAGTTGTGCGACGTGGGTGATGGGAATGGCCTCGTCTACATGTTCCAAAGGAAGTGGCCATCGTTTCGAAAGTATACTCTCGAGTTCCTAAGCTCGCTAAAGGTCACTAAGGATCGCCGCCAAAATTTTCCACTTAGCATCGATTTCCGCCTAGCGAACCGTTGGCACTCGCTCACCATGGAAGAGCTTAGTGGGATCTTCCATTGCTTCGACCCCAACCCCGAAGAGGACAATGAATATGAATTTTCAGAGGTTTGGGGGGCGATGACAAATGAGCAAGAGCATGCAGCGGGCTATGCCAAGTCTTCATCAATTCGCAACCCCGTCTTGAGGTACCTCCATCGTGCTATGACTCAGCTTATGTTTGCTCGTATCGATGGGGGAAGTGTCTCCCAAACGGAGCTCAACGTGATGTGGTGCCTACTCAACAAGAAGGGAATCGATTATGGGACCCTCTTTACTTACTATGTGGATAGGATCACGAAGAAAGACGGGGGCGTCATTTGTTGTGGGGGATTGATTACGGCAATTGGCGAACATTTGGGGATATCTTTTGCCGGTATGACGGAGGATGGTGGAGAAAAGTTTATCACTTATGAGGTGCTATTTTCGGTGGGGCTTTTGAAGACCGATCAGTGGGGTCAAGGGTATTTTATGCAAGTAGCGGGGGATCACTTTCCCGTTCCACTCCCGCAATTGACCAAGGTCGATGTTTGGGCAAACCAAGCAAATTGGAAGCTCGACAAACCCGCCCACCGGAGAGCTATCGAGGCTAACCCCGTCAATGGGGAATTTAGAAAGAGGAACATTCCCTCTCGCATTCCTCAATTTGAGCCCGATGAGGATTCCGCGTTTGATGCCATTGATAACTATGAAGAGGTCGCGGAGCATTCACAAGCTCAAGGGAATGAAGCACCGCCACCACCGCAATCCCAACCACGACGAGAAGAGGAAGAAGAAGAAGAGGAAGTGGAAGGACATCGCCGCCGGACAAGAGCGAACCGCCGCCGCGGGAGGCCAAATCCGGAAGAGGAGTTTCAAGTCAACACCTCCGCCCAATTAGGAGAAATTTTCTCCTACATGCAAAACATGTCCAACACTTGGGACAATCGATGGGCGGAGCAACAAGCGGAGAATGCCTACAACCGCCAAGGGTGGACGGCTCAAGGCGATTGGCGCACGGCGGAACAAGAATTTTGGGAGCAACAACGTTTGGAAGACGCTCATCGGCGTCAACAATAAGAAGAGCTCCGAAGGATGGCCGCCGAAGCTAGAGAGGAACGAGAGACAATGAGGAGTGATATCACGTACCTCGTTGGAGCTTTCGAGGATCTTAGCGCCCGTTTCCCTCCACCTCCTCAAGATTGAAGAAGTCAAGCTCGATGACTTTAAATGAGCATTTGTACCATGTTTTTGGATGTTTTTTAGACGATTTATTTCCTTGTTTTAACAATTTTTGCCTTATTTTTAAGTATTTTTGGTTTTGGTTTAATTTTGTGCTTTGCAAAAATTTTCGCAGGTTCTGACCTCTCCGTGGCGACCGCCGCAAGCTCTGCGGCGGTCCGCCACCTGAACGCTGGAAAGCTTCTTTGACATGCGGCGACCGCCGAACAGCTGCGGCGGACCGCCACCTGGGCACATTTTTCCAGCGCGATTTTTCGAAATTCTTCGAAATTTCGCCCCGCTCAACCTCTACGCGAAATTTTTCAGGGTACGTTTTTGTTTTCAGTAGTTTACTCACGTCCCTACCGACTCTACAAACTTATTTTACACTTTGTTGTAAATAAGTTTGGGGGGATGAAGTGGTGGACCGTGAGTTTAGGGTTTTCTTTTTGTTTTTTGTTTGTTTTTGCTTTAATTTTCCAAAAATCCGTAGGAGATTTTTGTGTTCTAAAAAATGTTTTCTTGAATCCATGTCATGAACATAACATGAAGAACTTAGAAACACGCATGCTTAGGGACACATTAGACCGAGTTGCCAATGATATTATATTCCATCTATGTTTAAGTGTGGCTTAACGTTTTGATATGATGGTTGGGTGAAAAGGTGCATAATTAGTGAATTGCTTGTTCGCCTTGAATCGCGCTTCTACCTTGTGAGATTTGAGCCTTAAATTCTTTCTTGTGTGATTTATCTGTATGCATGTATATGTTTCTAGAACTTGCTCCTAGTCTGCCTAAGTTTACATAGTGTTTAAGTTGATTTAGGAGGATGTTAGGCCGTCTTTTCTTAGCTACTTTTATATCCAAAATTTTCGACCCTCTCAATTTTTTCCTTTGGAGCCAATTTTGAGCCTTTAAGCCTTTTCTTTGGAAGCCAAAATAAATGGGGGGACAATTCCTTGGGTTAGTATAGTTTTTGTTATCTTCTTTTGTAAAGGAATTGGAGAGATAAGGAGGAAAGTATAAAAAGTAGTGTGCTTAATATTAAGAAAGTACAAGTTGCGAAATTGAGAAAAATTCCAAATATGTGCTTGATCTTAGAAAAAAAGAGAAAGGATGTGTAAGAAAGAAAAAAGAAAGAGAAAGAAAAAGAAAAAAAGAAAAAAAAATGTGTGAAAGGTTGTGAAAAAAAAAAAAAACGAAGGATTGAAAGTAAGTTGAAGGAGAAAAATAAAGTGTTAGAAGTGCCTTAAGTTTTAGAAAAGTGGAGTCATCTTAACTCTACTTGGGATATTTTTATATTTGAGTCACTTTTTAGCCAAATATTCCTCACCTACCAAAGAGCCTACGTTACAACCGAAAAGAAAGACCTTTCGGACTTTTGATGCTTAATCACATTGAGTAGAGGAGGGATTAGACTTTGAGCAAGCCTATGGTAAACTTTGCATGATGCATGATTTGAGTGATTTACACTTTACCTTTATACACTTTGAGAGTGAGAGAAAGAACACTTCCCATCTTTGGAAGTTTGCCACATGTGAGTGCTTGAATTCAAGGTGTTCCACGAGTTAGTAATGAAAGTGCACTATTAAGCCTTGCTTGATTTGATTGTGTTAATCCATGTTTAATCTATTCTTTCATCTTTTGAGGCAATTATGACGTCTAGTCTTTGTGCATTCCGTGCGTCTATTCTTGTGTCTTTAGTGTTTTGTTCAAGGACAAACAAAAATGTAAGTTTGGGGGAGTTGATACGCCCGGATTTTGCACTGTTTTAAGGCCATTATTTGGTCCGTTTTTGTTATCAAAATCACTCTACATGTCCATTATTTGCATATTCTATACATTTTGGTATTTTGACGTGTTTTGTGAGAAATGTGCATATTTGAGCCGAAAAGGGGAGTAAAAACGCATAGTCTGGAAATCTGGAGTCAGACGGCGACCGGCGACCGCCGCGAAGTTGTACGGCGACCGCCGGCGCCCGGCGGTCAAAGCTATGTGGCGGCCCGCAGAATCTCTGGACTCCAACGCGGCGACCGCCGGCCAAGGTGCGGCGGTCCGCCGGAGAAAGGCGGCGAATCCGACCAGCCCTAGATTTGCTCCAAGATTTACCAAATTTTGAAGATCTTTTCCTTTTATGATGAGGAATAATCTTCCCCTATAAATAGGACCTCAAGCTTCATCAAAGAAGAGTTTTTTTCCGACACACAACAAGAACACATTCATAGAGATCAAAAGCTAGAGTACTTCAATTGTGCAAGGAGTTGAAGAAGGATTTCAAGAACATCAAGAACGACAAGGATTCAACCTACGGGTTTTATTTGCTTTAGTTTTATGTTCAAATTGCTTTCCCTTCAATCTATGTTTTTAGTTTATTCAATCATGTGTAACTAAACTCATAGGATTCTAGGGATGTGTTAGTAGCAACTTTGGTTATACAATTCCGTTTTCTATTTAATATCCGTTTTGTTTTTACTTTGTTTCTTCCCTAAGTTAATCATGATGCTTCATAATTGAGTGACACAATTATGTATGATTCAATACAACTTGCTTCATAACTGTGACAGAGTTCTAGCGAGTTAGATCCACTTAGTAGACACTACAGTTAGCTTCCTTTAATACGGCACTGTTAATTGAGAGTGAGGACTTTTCAAGGGTTTTAGGAGCTTTTTGGAGTTACGTGTTAGGATTGACAACCCTAATGTTAGTAATCAACGTTTGTATCGCATGAGCATAAGCTAGGTGACTCGTCCTTTCAAAGTATTAACTGTGCTAGGGTATTGTAGTTTGGAATTTGTATAACCATAAAAGTGAACGCACATCCCTGGAATTCTCCTTATCTCTATACTTTTCTCTCCATGATTTGCTTGCTCTTAGTTGTTTACTGTTTTTAATATTTACTGTTTTCAAAAAGTTACAAAAAAAATTCTTGTTTCTCCAGATAGTAATTGAGTTCTAGTAGAAGATAGACACTTTGTGTACATCTTCCCCGTGTTCGATACCCGGTACTAACCTTTTGCTATACTATACCTACTCTGTATACTTGCAGGTATTTATAGTGCAAATAAAAAGTGCATCACTTGAGTGATTCTGGCATGTACCCTAATTTGATATGATGGCATCTCATGTGGTGATAGTAGGACAGTTTATTTGATTTTCTTCTTTTTGGTGTCTAGCTTTTGTGTGTTTTTGTTGGTCGGGTCTTTCCTTGGGTGAAATTGAAATGGGAAATGGGTGAGTTGGCAAGATAAACTAAGCATGTTTGTTGGATGAGTTGCCTATGATGATTATGGTTAAAATGTTTGTGAAAACTTGTTGATTTAGCTAAGTGACTTGTGTTTCCTATTTGTGATTTGCCTAAAGTGAATTGCTCGTTGTCTTGTCTATTGCCAAAAGTTACCTTGTGAGGATTGAGACCATCTCCTATTCTAAAAAAAATATGTGTGATTTTTCATCAACTATGTTATATGTTTCTAGAACTTGCTCGCGGTCTGTTTGAATCTGCAAAGTGGTTATAGTGATAGGAGAGGACGTTAGGCCATCCTTTGGAACCTTATCTTAACCTTGAACCAAATTGTGAATCATAATCCTTTGTTAGCCTATTTTGAGTTTAAGCCTTTTTCTTTGATAGCCAAAAATGTGGGTTGAATCTTTGTTGGGTCATAGGAAAAGAAATTTTTGGGAAAAGGATTTTGTTATAGCAAGAAAGGATCGAAAAAAAAATGAAATGAAATAAAAGACATGCAAAGCATGTAAAAGTTAAAAAAAAAAAAAAAGAGAGAGAAAGAAAACAAGAAAGAAAGAAAAGGGAAAAGTATGGGTTCGATTGAATAAGGAGGTTGAGTTGAGATTGAATAAGTGTTGCTAAAGAAAATTATGAGGATTGGGAAGTTGAGAAGAGTTTAGGCAAAGTCTAATCTACTGGGAGTTATAATACACAAGAGCAGAGTAGTTGTAGTTTCATCTTTGGGGTTATAAGTCACTTTGGTCAAATGTTCCTCACCTAACCAAAAAGCCTTACATTACAACCTTAAGAAAAGACCTTTCGGATCCTAAATCTATAGTCACAACATAGCAAAGGAGAGTCTAGACTTCGAGCAAGCCTATGGTAAACTATACATTTTTGATTGACTTGAGAGTTACATACTTTACCCATACACTTTGAGCGTGAGAGCATATTGAAAAAAAATTACACTATATACATCCGGTGAGGGTAATTGACAAGGTGGAATACGTGTTAGTAGCTTGAAGCAATGTTCGATATGGTTCTACTTGTTTGCGAAGTTAATGATGCATGATGACTTGTTTTCTTTTACTGAGGCAATGATGAAAATCCAACACACTTGCAAGAGTTTATTTTTCTTTGTTTTCTTCTTTTTCGAGGACAAACAAGTGTTTAAGTTTGGGGGAGTTGATAAACTCGTAGTTTAGCAAGTGTTTTGGATGGTTGAAAGTGCATAATTGAATGTTTTATGTCACATTACTTGAGTTTTCATCTATGATCCCTTACTTTAGTATTTTGATGAGTTTGTCGAGTTTTTGTAGTCACAACAGGTGGAAACGGGCGAAAAGGGCACCAAAACCAGAGGTCGGGCGTTTCATCGCAGGAGCCGGGCGTTTCATCGCAGAAGGCCGGGCGTTTGGTTTTGGTGCCCTTTTCGCCCGTTTCCACCTATTGTGACTACAAAAACTCGACAAACTCATCAAAACACTAAAGTAAGGGATCATAGATGAAAACTCAAGTAATGTGACATAAAACATTCAATTATGCACTGTCAACCATCCAAAACACTTGTTAAACTACGAGTTTATCAACTGGTTAAGTGCACTCGAGAGAGGGCTTAGTCTAGACTAGCAGCTTTCCTAGTAATCCTAGAGACTCCAAATGGGTAATCGAAGTTGTTGAGTTGTTCACATCGTGTCCGTTGTAGTTGGATCCAAGACTCTACCTCATTCTCTTACTTGAAACTCGTCTTTTGTTGCGTGCTTTTGTCTTGTTTATGTTTAATTGTTTTTCAAAATCAAAACCAACCTTTCCGAATTTTCTAGATAGTAGTCAAAATCGGTTCGTGGTACTTGAGTTGCACAATTTGTCTCCGTGGATACGATACTCGTACTTGTTTATTGCTACACTAGCCCCGTACACTTGCGGGTAATTCTCGTGTTTAAAATAAATCGAGTCAGGAATGCTTGGCACAAATGGAGCGTGAGCGTGAACGGCGGCGCGGGTCCCTCGGACGAATGTCCCCTGCGAGCACGACGTAGCTCACCAACGTCTGGTTGCAGACTATTTTGCCTAGCAACCACGGTGGGGCCCGACGGTTTTTCACCGCCTTTTTAGAATGCGGTAGGATATGTTTCTCCGCATTGTCCGGACGTTGGAAGAACGTGATGAATACTTCCAGTATAGGGAAGACGGTATCGACAGACCCAGACTTACGCCGTTGCAGAAGTGCACGGTTGCGATCCGGCAGATGGCCTACGGCACCATAGCGGATATGTTCGACGAGTACCTTCACGTCGGTGAGACAACTTGTCGCGACTGTCCGAAGAATTTGTATAGGGGAGTTGTGGAGGCTTTTGACGACACATATTTGCGACGCCCGACTGCTGATGATTTCAAGAGCCTGCTGAGGATGCACGAGACGGTGCATGGCTTCCCTGGAATGCTAGGAAGCATCGACTGTCTGCACCGGCAGTGGAAGAATTGCCTAATGGAGTGGAGAGGTCAATTTACTAGTGGCTACAAGGGCAGCCACCCGACGATGATCCTGGAAGCCATCGTTGAACACCGGCTCTGTATCTGGCATGCATAACACTGTTGACATAACATTGAGCATACGATTTTGGTTATGCACTACTTTATTTATCAAATGTTGGTGGTGGTGATCATTGTCTAGCACTGTTAGTGTTGTTATTGCAGTGAATCGTGTGCTAAGTGAGTCCAATTTGATAATATCCTCAAGAGATATTCGAAAAAAACTTTATTACTTAGAAACTCAGCCGGTTGGAATTTATTCCAGAATCATAAATAAAGATTTTGAACTCGACAACTCTTAGAAACAGATGTTAATTGATTAAAGAAATATAGCATAATTAAAATAATTAACGAATATTTATATCAGAAACACGAGAATAATAAATTAAAGAGGTAAAGCCCGAATTATTCGTAATTTGAGATTGGACGGGCAGTCAATATCATTTTATTATATTGGCTGATAATATTATTCTGTTAACCTTATATTAACTTGGGGCTCAATTTAATTGGTAAAAAACCTACAAGTTTGGCTCAAGCCCAACCTCTATGGATTCCTATTTTGACTCATTATAAACCTTATAAAATGAAATTAGAAAGAAGATTTAGATCTAATTTTATCACAAAATTTTGTGCCCCTCTCTCCCAGGATTGGCGAAATTTAGTTCTTCAAAGAACTGTAGTTCAATCTTCTTTCTAGCCAAGGCGTTTCGATTCTGACAAGCTTTGTCCACATAAAGGTCATTATTTGAGTTCAGAAAACAAATTAGAAGATCGTGGTTGAGTACGAAGATATTCACGCAGAGAAGGCGCAAGCAATCTTCGATTCATTGGAGAATCAAATCGATAATTTCTAAACCGTAGGAAATTCATGTTTTAGGGTTTTTATTCCTTCAGCTTGATTTATGTGTGCTCTTGTATGCATTAACTATTTAGCATGTTAATCAATTAATCTCACCATCGGTTAAATAAATCTCATAACCTTAGTATAACAAGAGAAGGAGAGAAAGAGACAACCAAGTGTGGATGGAGAGCTCGCTACCATGAATCGGAAAATGAATGAGGTTCATATCACGACCCAACTGTGCAACGAACAACACAATGCTCACTTGAGTTAGAGAAGGTATGAGTATGTAATTTTTCATTTGTAGGACCAATGAAGTGCGTCGTGAAACTCGCGCGCCTCAGAAAAAAAAAGGATTTGAACTACATAATTTTAATTTTTAGAAATTTAATTATGTAATTTATAATTATGTTATTTTCTTTTTGTTAACTATGTAATTTTTGGTAATTTTATTAAATTAATTTTTAGTTAGTTGCGTATTTAAATCAATTGCATTTTCAATTTTAAAGAAATAAAAATTGGAAAACATAAATAATTAAGTGAATGAATACTACCATATTGTGTGTGATATTTCTTGAATAAAGAACGTGATAAAAAGTAATGTGTAATCAATAAATACTGTAGTATTTAAATTATTTGAGAAATGAGATTGTACATCCCTTAGCATACAAAACAAAGTTAGAATCAAAGAAAAAAATAATGAGTATTTATAAAGTTAGACAATGAAATGCGTCTTAATTAGTAAAACATTTACACTAAATTAATAAATTGATAAATTAGAGATTCAGAGTCATTTTGAAATAATAAAAAACTGTTATTCTTATTTTTTTTAACATACAGATAAATAATTACTCTTAAACATTAAATTATAGCCAGTGCGAATAAATATAAGTGAGTGTGACATATAATTAAAAGATTGGATCTACACGCTATAATAGCATTACACAGATATCCACTTTATTGTTCCCCACATGGTGGGTCATCTTTAATTTCATCGTAACCATGTAACATATCATCACCAAAATACCAACTAATTAGGTCAAGTTAGTTTTGTGGTTGTGTATTTGCATGCATAGTGTGTTGTCTAAAACAATCTCAGTTCATTAAATACTTTAATTTAACATTTCATTTATTTTCTTATAATAATTCCAGTATGGAGTATATGATATTTTCTTTTTAGTTTTTTCATTTCAACAAATTATTTGTACTTCTTCTTTATTATCAAATGAATAAAATATATGTATATGATATTTTCTTTTTAGTTTTTTCATTTCAACAAATTATTTGTACTTCTTCTTTATTATCAAATGAATAAAATATATGTATATCCTTATACAAATAACAACATAGTCATTATATAGAATTACAGTGCTACACGATGAATATTGATTCAAATAATCGTTAATTTTAACTCCTATATATTGGTCTTCATCCATTGTGTTGTTGTTATATACGACTTCTAATAGAGTGAATATCAATTACCAATGTGTATGTTAAAGTTTCTACTTCCGGAAACGTTTGAAAGATAGAAAATAGTAGAATGTTTCTAAATACATGTAGCTTTGTAAGATCAATCAATCATTATTTGTAATGCTCTGAATATGATAAAAGTTTTGAAGAAACAATTAAATGTATGTGTCTGAGGTTGTGTGATGGAGAAAATGTTATACTCCTCCGCCTCACCTCTTAGTTAAGATATTATTTTTTTCGGTGCGGAAATTAAAAAATGAGTAAAAAAATAAAGCAAGAGAGAAAGAAAAAAATAGAATAGAAATAGTAATACAATTTTTGTCAAAAACAAAAACGACACAGCTAAATTGAGACGACCCAAAAGAAATGACTCAACTACTACGGAAGTGAGGGAGTATTTCTTTTTTCTTTTTTGAGGACATGAGAAATAGTTATATCTATATTTATACTATACGGAGTAGGGGAGTGTTATATTGCTAACTCAATACCTAATTGCTAACTACAACTAAATAATAGCCATTAGATATTCAAATTAAGGGCCTAGATCATCAACCAAGAAATATCAATACGATCAACAAAAAATGTCAATAAAGCTATAGAATTAATTCCATAAAATATCAATAGGGGTATTAATGTCAATTAACTACATGTTTAGTTATAACTAACTTTTAAAAGAAATCCCAAAACTTTAAATTCATATAACATATATCAAATTAAAGATAATTTTATAAGGATTCCAACGATATCATATATGCATATGTTCCGACGTCAAAATTTGAAAAAAAATTCGAAAATTTTTCAATTTTTTCGTAAAGCAGAAATGTCAACATACTATATAAACTATGTCAATATAATACATGTAGAATGTCAATATAAGCAATGGGTTAACATTCTTAAAGCATCGTGTTGACATTCTTAAAGCATTGTGTTGATATTTCCGAAACACTATATTGACATTTTCATCTAAAACCCTAATTTGGCGTTTTTTTATCTTTTTTTATTTTATTAATAAAAACAAAAATTACACGTGGCAAATTGTAGACCACACGTTTTCTAAAATCCTATGGCCTTAAATTAGTTGTAGTTAGCAATTAAATGATGAGTTAGCAATTGATCACTTCCCATACGGAGTATATAAAGTCGTAATTTTTTGGTTTTGACATTTCCGCTCATTTTATGGAATATTTTTTAATATGTATTATCCCGCTCACTTTAATAGAATTTTTTAGCATAAATTATCTAATCTGAAATTGTTACAAACTATTACATGAGCTTCAAAGATTTGGAAGAGGCAAGGATAAAGCTTAAAGTTATGGAATATATGCATAGCATTTTTGTATGTTGTGATGTGTGTCGTGGATTTTAAAGGTTGATTAATATTCATTTTATGCCGTTAAAACTAGTTTAAATCCTCTAATATCACTTCGATTGCAAGCAAATGGCGACGAAGTAGTAAAAGAGGTAAAGTTCTCATGAGGAACAGATAATTGCAATGTAAAACTAACTAGAAAGCAAGTAAATTTAATTGATTTTGGACTTTGAAAACTACGAAGTAAAAAGTACCAGGGAAAATTGTTCTTAACTCGTTTTGGGACATTTGTTAACAAGGATCCTATTTCCTAATCATATTTTATTGCTTTTGGGATCGTGTTGTTTTACACTCACACACGGCTAATCACCGATCGTGGAATAGAACACCTAGGGTCGGCTGATCAAGTTCACTAGGCTCGACACACCTACCCCTAACCCCTACAAGATGCTTAGTAGGCTCAGGATAGGCTTTTCTAAGCATGTTCGACACCAAAGACTCATCCTAAAACGCATGCGAAAAATAAATGTGTAACTTGTAATGCAAAAGAGAGATTATCCGTTTTTCCCACTTATAATTTATTTTTTTCATATTTTTACTCCAAAATTTAATTTTTTTCATCTATAAATACCTCTCATTTCTTCCAAAAAAATCACACCGAACAAACTCTTCTCTCAACCTCATTTTTTCTCTCAAATTTTGTAACACTCTTTTCTATCCATATTTTGCTAACATGTCCCGCCAACAACCCCCACACACGCCCGACGGTTGGAACCAATGGTTCGGCAGCCCGACGTCTATCCTATCACTGGATACGGATTTTTCGGCAGCTTGCTCCTACCCTAGGCTCGGACATTCCATGTGGATATCGACCTTACCCGACGGATATGCAGAATGTCTTCAGTGGGAAATTCGGGTGAACTCCCGAATACGGCTCGACGCAACTGTTGTCCCAACTTCCGGATGGCAGCACCCCCACCTTGCATCATGAGGACTTCAATGTCAGCACTCCGTAAACCACGACGGAGATGGAGAAATTGTTCGAGGCCTATGTTTCGATGTCAGAAGATTCGATCATCGGCACCAATCCAAAACGGTCGGATTGAACTAGAGAGCGCAATGCAAACATGTTGCGCAATGTGTTTGGAAAGGCAAGCAATGAAATCCAAAAGTTTTAGTGATTTAATCTCGAGGAAATGAGGATGGCCGGCAGCAGCACGAGTGAAGCTGACATAATGACCGGGGCCATGTTAGCTTACCAAATGATGATGCACAAACCATTCAAGCATATCATGACGTGGAAGATGATTCGTCAGTTGCCTAAGTGGTCGGGGGACACCCGGTCCTCCTCGGGCTCCACCGGAAAACGGTCGAGGTCGCAATCCGATTTCGGCGAGGACAAGGTGGCAAGCTAGCTTGCCGGAGCTCACTTGGATAGTTCCAAGGCCGGTCCGAGCGGTTCGCGACATAGTTTGCAAGGGACGAAGGAGGCAAAGGCTAGCCGCCGTCACCCACATAGCCAAGCCCAACCGGCCTCCATACCTTCACCCCAACCTATCCCTCCTAACGTGGACATGTTATTTGGGTACTTACAAACTGCTCTCCAAGATGACACGTCCCGGATGAATCCAAAACAACAAGTTGCGCATGGTCAGATGATTGAAGCCCTCTAAGTGAAATTGGGTACACGTCGCCTGCCACCGCCGCTGGAGGAATAGTTTTCATCTATCCAAACCCGAAATATTAAAATTTTAATTTTTAGAATTTAAATTATGTAATTTTTAATTTTTTAGGATGTAATTTTAAATTTTTAGGATTTCAATTATGTAATTTTTAATTTTTTAAGAATTTGTAATGGTATTTCGAGTTTTTTAATGATGCATAATTATTAAGAAAATATATTTAGTAAGTATAGTATTAAAATTGAATAATAGAATAGTAGGATCATGAATAGTGAGGAGCATGCTCTTGGGGAAGAGCATGATTGTGAGTGTCATACCTTAGTTAAGAGTAGTGAATAAAATCTATACAATATATAAAACGGGAGTTTTGGGGGTATTTAGGGAAATATCCTTTTAAAATTGATATTATTATTTAAATAAAATTATACGGTTAATGGATATTATTTGAAGTTAGTGGAGAGTTAATTGAAGTTAGTGGGGAGTTATTTAAAGTTAATAGGGAGTTAATGGGTGGTTATTATCTATAGTAATTTATTTATATTTATCAATTAAGAAAACTTAGAAAACAAGTGTTTGATAAAAGGAACGGAGATCTTATAGGATCGGCCCATTTTGCAGCTATGGCCTCTGATATCTTCCTCTTCTGAGATTGGTACTTGAAGAGAGCTGATGGGTCAGCGATGGTTGGAGGTTCAATGAAGCTTTTCATGATCAAAACTGGTTTATGTGTGAGATCCCTCCTTCTCCTTTCCATCTTTTTATTTTCCCACTCACACCAACACACACATTAATTTTGTATATTTGGTCAGGGAGATGTTGGAATTATTGATTTTCGAACGTGAAAAGATAAAAAAGTGTCCATGCTTTGATTATGCTTCCAGAGTTTAATCTTGAACATTAAATTGCAGCAATGATGCACTATTGGCGTATTGTGCTCAAGTTTGGACCATCAATTTCTCACGGTGCTTCTCCCATTCACGACTCTTTCCTTCCATTGAACAGGCATTTGCATGTCAATAATCTCTTCATTCTATTATGTTAGTATTGGTTTTAAATTTTAATTCTTATGATTTTCGTTTTCATTTGGACTTGATTGGTTCCAATAAGAAAAAAAAATCGAATCTTGATTAAAAAAATTCTCTCTTCAGAATTGGATGCTACTGAGATCACCAAACGAAGCAGAATGAGTTTTCCAGATTCCACACAATCACCAAATCAGTTTGTATCACCGATGTACTCCGGCGGCGACGCTGCCACATACTGGCCGCCATTCTAGGCCGGCTCCGACCAGCACCAAATGTAGCAGCATCCCGACAATCTTGGTTAAATGCTCAGTTAGTGTATCACATCTTATGCTTTGATCTACGGATGATCATTTAATACATATTATTGTTTTTTTATTTTATTGTAGTTTTAGGTGAGGCGGACGGCTTTAAAATGACAAACGACTTATTTTACCTATGAGTTCTGTTGAAGAGTTGATTTTAATTTTAAAGTTAATGTAGTGTATAAAGAAATTTTAAAAATGATGAATAATTATCGATTGTTTAAATTCTTTATTGTGATAGAAATTTATCTTCCTATTCCATTATTTAATGTTTATACATTATATTATGTGATTTTTTCCAAATTTATTATGCTTCAATGTTGATTTATATAGATTTTTTATTCTCATATAACTAAAATCGTTGCTCATATTGTTCATTGTTAATATTAATTCTAATTTTATTTAATTTGTATTAAAAAATATACTCCCTCCGTCCCAAGGTATTAGACCAATTTTCCTTTTTGGGATGTCCCAACATATTAGACTCGTTTCCTTTTTTAGCAAAAACCATCTATCTTATTTTATTCTCCACCTACTTTTTTCTCTCTTCTTTCCTCTACTTTTTCCCTCTCTCATACTTTACTCTCTCCAATTTAACTATTTAAATATCAATTCCTTAAATCATGTCCCCAAAAGAAGTGAGTCTAATACTCCGGGACGGAGGGAGTATTAATTTGTGCATAGCATAGGCGTGATACTAGTATAAATAAAAGTGAGGCAGGATTCATAAATAGTGAAGATGACGGTTAAGCATGCTCTTAATGATAATTTTAAAAGTATATATATATATATATAGGGATGTATTAAGATGACAACCCTCTTTATTTTAACACCATACCACCATTTTAGGCCATTGGATCTGAAAATCGTGTGCTTGTCATCCTGCCACGTGTAAAAACACGGAGGGGTAAAATAGGAAATTTCTAATTTTACGTTACCAGATTGCAGTGTTGTTCATTAAATATTGCAGTCTTACCGCAGCAATATTGCAGTTTACCACAACTGCAATATCAGTAGACTGCAATATCTAATACTGTACACTGCAAACCCGTGTTTTTTCACGAAACTTAATCCTAGGCGTCCATAAACGAGATCTAACGCACTATATTGGTGGTATGGTGTTATCCTATCTATGGTGGCACCCTAGTGCACCTCTATATATATATATATATATATATATATATATATATATATATAGGGATGTATTCAAATACTTTTCATATCTTTTGTCCTTTTTCCTTCTTAATCCTAGCCCCACGATTTTGTCATCTGACGGTCAGATTAATGCCACGTGTCATTTAATAATGCACATTTTCATTCTAATAATGCACAGCGGCTAATAATGCAACATTATAGACTAATAATGCACATTTTCATTCTAATAATGCACAGCGGCTAATAATGCAACATTATACACTAATAATGCATTGATCACAACCATCCAATTCAAGGATCCAAGGGTTGAGATTAAGAAGGAAATAGGACACTTAGGGTGCAAAGGAGCCTAACGCACCCCTAGATATATATATATATATGGTCTTGTTAGGTTGAGATTATTTACCTTAATTGAGAAATGAGATGCAATATGGGCCACTAATCCATAAGATTCATGTAATGTCAACAGATAACACATTATGTCAACAAGGGCGTATAATTGTAATCTCATTAATAAAAGGCAGAAAACATAAAATTATATTTCAAACCATTTTCTAAAATCTTCTCTAAAACTATCGCTAAAAACCTGCAAATCTTCATACAAATCTTCATAAAATCGAAGACCTTCAAAATCGAAGACCTGCAAATCTCGCTGAAAATCTGCTGATCTTCAAATTTCAATTCGTAGACCTTCAAAATCGAAGAGCAAAATTGAACAGTTTTGTGCAATGACGATAGAAAAGCAAAATCGAAGACAATCGGCTGAAGCAACGATCGAAGAGAATCGACATTCCAAATAGGCGGTGGTTGAAGCGACTTCTTCAGGTTGATGAATTTTCAAAATCGGCATTCAAAATCGTCGTTCATCCGAAAATTGAAGAATTTTTTAACAACAGACGACTAATTCGATGGAGTTTGGTTGAATCTGAAGTTTTTAGGTTGATTTTATCGACTTCGATTCTGTTTTTATGCTTTATTTGTTGATGCCCAGTCAAATTTGTTCCTAATCAGTTTTTTTTTTTTTTTTTGCTTTTTCATTTTTAGGTTCGAGTACGCTTCACAATCAAAGCCTAAGGTGTTATCTGATGGATTCTTCATCTTATTCAGAGTCGACGTCGATGAATGTTGAAGGTATTTTGGTTTGATTTTCATTATCATGACTTTTTTGTACTTTGTTGGTGAATTATACTCTGTTGACATAAATGCAGATTTGCTGACATTCTATGTTTATTGATATCATGTATACTCTCTGTTGCTATCATGATAATTTCTTGTTCACATAACTGCAAATCTGTTGATATTTGAATTGATGTGCATTCCTACTGACTTCTAATTTGTTTGTCATTCCAGTGGTAGACATGTTCTATTATATTACAGCGATTTTGTGTTGAACTAGGCTAAAGTTTTATTGAAAGCACGAAATGTGAATATTCTGTATTGAAATATTTATTGCAGAACTTCACAAGAAGGAGACATGTGAAGCTGTCACCATGATTGAAACACCACCTATGGTAATTGTTGGTGTCGTTGGGTATGTGAAGACTCCTCGTGGTCTTCGCTGCCTAAATACAGTTTGGGCTCAGCACTTGAGTGAGGAGGTAAAGAGAAGGTTCTACTAGAATTGGTGCAAGTCAAAGAAGAAGGCATTTTCCAAATACTCGAAGAAGCTGGAGACTAACGAGGGGAAGAAAGACACCCAGGCACAGCTGGAGAAATTGAAGTAATATTCTTGCGTCATTCGTGTCCTGGCTCACACTAAGGTATAAACTAATTTCCTTTATTTGAAATTTTATCACTAATTATTTTTTTCATCAAATTTGACTATAAGTTTAAAGTTTTCTATTGCTATTGTACATATAAGAAAAATGAAGGGATTGAAGCAAAAGAAGGCACACATGATGGAGATACAAGTGAATGGTGGGACTATAGCACAAAAGGTTGATTTTGCATATGGTTTCTTTGAGAAACAGGTCCCCATTGATGCTGTTTTCCAGATGGATGAGATGATTGACATTATTGGTGTCACAAAGGGTAAAGGGTATGAAGGTGTGGTTACACGTTGGGGAGTCACCCGGCTTCCTGGCAAGACCCACAGGGGACTTCGTAAGGTCGTCTGTATTGGTGCATGGCATCCTGCTAGAGTTTCCTTCACTGTTGCTAGGGCTGGACATAATGGATACCAACATCGAACTGAACTGAACAAGAAGATCTATAAGCTTGGCAAGGTTGGGAAAGAAGAACACACATCCTCTACTGAGTTTGACAGGTTCCAACACTAGCATCTTTGCAATTTGCATTATATATACTTCCATCTGTCAATTCTTTCCATTGAAATTGATCATATCAGTTTAAACAAATAACGATTTGTTAGTTTATGAATGAACAGATCCAAGTACAATCTAATGTATGGAAATACTATGTTTTTCTCATTTATCTAATGACTTGTATGTTGATTGATTGCAGGACTGAGAAAGATATTACACCAATAGGTGGATTCCCTCACTATGGTGAAGTAAAGGATGATTACTTGATGATCAAATGCGGGTGTGTGGGTCCTAAGAAAAGTGTTGTAACTCTTCGTCAATCTCTCCTCAAACAGACATCTCGTGTTGCCCTCGAGGAGATTAAGCTGAAGTTTGTGGATACCTCATCCAAGTTTGGACATGGATGTTTCCAGACCACTGAGGAGAAGCTGAAGTATTATGGTCGGGTCAAGGCATAAATTATTTACTGAAAAGTAATTACATTATTTGGCATCTAATGGTCGGCTCATTTTTGCACTAGTCTTGGACAGCTTAGTTTTTTCTCAACTTGTTTTTCGTGATAATTTGTGGGAGTTACATTGTTGTATTGAGTTGTAATCTTCTGATTGATTTTTCATTCTTTCCAATTGTTTTTTTAACCCAATTGTCTCGTAGATTTTTCAACTTTGCATGTTGTGGCACATGACATAAAGAAATAAGGCAGCAGGAATGAGTCAAGTTAGGCTGGAAGCAAATGTCATTGAATCATATCAACTTTACATAAGAATACAAAATTTTCAAATATCAAATTATTACAAAATAGTCAAAAGCCCCTGCTGTTGTGTTTGTGGGTGGAGGAAGGGGTTATGAATAGGGTTGAGAGTCCATGGTAGGGTTGCAGATTCACTGGAGAAGCTAATGGCTTGTATGTGCAGTTGACATGACTTGTATGTGCAGTTGATACGATATGGCTTGTACGTGTAGTTGACATGGCTTGTACGTGTAGTTGACATGGTTTGAAAGTGTAGTTGACATGGCTTATAATTGTTGTTGACATGGCTTGTACGTGTAGTTGACATGGCTTGAAAGTGCAGTCGACATGACTTATAATTGTTGACATGGCTTGTGCGTGTAGTTGATATGGCTTGTACGTGTAGTTGATATGACTTGTACGTCTAGCTGACATATTATATACCATAGTTGACATGACTTGTATGTGGAGTTGAGACGATATGTACTGTAGTTGACATGACTTATATGTGCAGTTGACATGATATGGCTTGTACGTGTAGTTGACATGGCTTGTATATGTAGTTGACATGACTTATAATTGTTGTTGACATGGCTTGTACGTGTAGTTGACATGAGTTGTACGTATAGTTGACATAGTTTGAAAGTGTAGTTGACATGACTTGTATTAAAATAACACTTATAATTCACATTTTAATACGGAGAATATCAAATGTCAACAACTCGTATTAAAATGTCAACAACTAAAAAATAAAACTTATAATTTACATATCAATACCGAGAATATTAAATGTCAACAACTCGTATTAAAATATCAACAACTAAAAAATAACACTTATAATCCACATTTTAATACCGAGAATATCAAATGTCAACAGCTCGTATTAAAATGTCAACAACTAAAATATAACACTTATAAATAGCCAGAATATAAAATATCAACCGCTTGTATTAAAATGTCAACAACTAAAAAATAACAGTTATAAATAGCCAGAATATCAAATGTCAACAGCTCGTATTAAAATGTCAACAACTAAAAACTAACACTTATAATTTCATATCAATAGTCAGAATATCAAATGTCAACAACTTTATTAAAATGTCAACAACTAACAAATAACACTTATAACATATCAATAGTCAGAATATCAAATGTCAACAGCTCGTATTAAAATATCAACAACTAAAAAATAACACTTATAATTACATATCAATAGCCAGAATATCAAATGTCAACAACTCTATTAAAATGTCAACAACTAACAAATAGCACTTATAATTCACATATCAATAGCCAGAATATTAAATGTTAACAACTAAAAAATAACACTTATAATTCACATATCAATAGCCAGAATATCAAATATCAACATCTCGTATTACAATGTCAACAACTAAAAAATAACACTTATAATTCACATATCAATAGGCAGAATATCAAATGTCAACAACTCTTATTAAAATGTCAACAACTAAATAACACTTATAATTCATATAACACTAGCCTGAATATCAAATGTCAATAATTTATAGCAAAATGTCAACAGCTTTCACCGACGACGACTTCTATTGGCGTGCAATCAAGAAACTGCAATTAGAGTTGAAAGACTAAACAAAACTGTAAAAAAATAAACCTTGTTTGGCTACCAACAATGGTCAGTAAAGCACCACTAATTCACAAACAGAATCATCATCTACTCTACCCATACCCTCAGAATCTGTAGCTTGTTCGAAAACGCAATCACCACCCAATCTGGCTGCGAAGACGACCACTGCAGCTGCTCAATCTCTGCCTCGGCAGTGTACGCCACAATCGGGACCAATCCGTCCTCCACCGGCCGCCCCATCGACAAGAGGTCCCAAATCAAAGCCTGCGAATCATCTCCCACCGTGCAAATGTGGCACCTGATGCCGCTGCAGCTCCACCACCAGCAGCGTTGGGATGATTCGAATTGAACCGAATATGAAGTGTACTCCTATTTCTCCTACGAATTGAACCTTCACCCATAGGCAAACGCAACAAGATTTCTCGAAATCTGAACAACTACATAAAAAATTCAATTCAGCCAAACAAAAATTAATAAACAAAAAAGAAATTTGCAGAAAGATCAAAGCAACAACAACTGGTATATCCAAACGAATAAAGAAGCCTCAGATCTAGGAAATTTATGCAGAAACAAAACCTCTCTTTACTATAGAAGTATTCAATTGAAAACATAGGATACCTTGAACACTCAAAATCAGTGAGACAAGTCTGAAATTGAGAACAACTGTTGCTGATGAAATTGAG
Organism: Salvia hispanica; assembly: GCF_029641045.1. NCBI lineage: Eukaryota > Viridiplantae > Streptophyta > Magnoliopsida > Lamiales > Lamiaceae > Salvia > Salvia hispanica. Next base: position 12,076,965 of record NC_142695.1, read on the forward strand.
ATATAGTTAGAAGGATTAAGTTGCTTCTAATCATGAAGATCATCAACACCACATTATCATCATGGTAATTGATTGAATTAAACAATTAATTAAACTCCTAATTCATCGATTTGAGATTCAATTTACCACAAGAGTTATTCCTCGCTAGATCGGAGATGACAACAGCACGATCGAGTGGGCGATGGTGGAGCTCCTCCGCCACCCAGTGGCGAAGGACGAGCTCCGCCGCGTCGTCGGAGAAGGAAACGGATTCGAGGAAGCGCGGATCGACGATTTGTCGTACCTGCAGGCGGTGGTGAAGGAGACGTTGCGGCGGAGAAGGAGCCAGCCTCGGTTTCATCGTCGGAAGAATCGGTCAGGCCAGAGCAGGTGAAGAAGCGGCCGATTGCGTACAGATAGGCGGAGAAGAAGCGAAGATTATATTTTCATGAATTGACGAAAAGGAGAAACTGAGAGATGAAGACGAGGCTGGTGAACGAGAGCAGTGTTTGACGGCGATCAGCAGCAGCGATATGGCGGCGGCAATCGCCATTGTCGTCGGCGAAATTGGAGGGATGAAGATGAAGATGGAGGGCGATTGGTGGTAGCGATTTGGAAAAAAATGAATTTTGAGAAAAGGAGAGATGGATGTGAATTACCATTATGCCCTTTCATATTAAATTAATCTAAAAATATTTATTGTGTGGCAAAATCTGGACCACTCATTTAATAAAAATGAGTGGCTGATATTGCATCTCATTTCTCAATTAGCCTAAATAATCTCAATTGATCACAATCCTATATATATATATATATATATATATATATATATATATATATATAGGGGTGCATTATAATGATAACCCCAATTTGTGTGATAACCCTATAACTAAATCTCCACCACACATTTTTAAAATATGTGGTCTAGATTTAATCTAACAAAACTATCATTTTATCAAATAAAAATATCATTTTCGGATATATTAAGGGCAAAATTGTCATTTCGTTCTAAAATTTGGTGGGAAAGAAGGAAACTTGACTCAAACGCTCCATTCAATTTCTCTCACACTCAAACCCTGCATTCAATTTCTCTCACAAACAAACCCTCTGAATCGCGTTTCAAAGCCTTCGAATCGAAGGAAAAATCATCCGATTCTGGAATATGTCGAAGGAAAACGCTCAAGCATCATCGAAGAAAGTTTGGATGAAGTTTATTACTTATTTCACTTTTGATTTTACTCGATTTATCATTTTGCTGGAGATTTTCTCGATTTTTTTTAGATTCGTTTTTTAGTGTAGATATTTCTTATATTTATACAATATCGTTCATGCATAACAATATTGAGAACAATCTATATATTTAGATTTACATTTTGCTGTGTATTCTGTTGGTGTGTGTTTTTCTGTGTTTTTGTGTGTGTTTTGCTTTCTTTATGTGTGTTTTGCTGTGTGTGTGTTGCTATGTGTTTGCATGATCTGTTTAAATGTAGAAATTGTGCTTTTGCTTGATAAAATGATACTTTGGGTGCATAAAATGATAGTTTCTGAAAATGATAAAATGATACTTTGTGAATAGTGTTTTGTTCTACTTAAGTGACAAGTTATGCCCTCTCTGCTTTTTTGAACTCATTGAAATTTAGAAAATGATAGTTTCAGAAGATAAAATGATAATTGCCCTTGATAAAATGATAGTTTCATGGGATAAAATGATACTTTGACTTTATATAATGACATAAACTGTTTAACACACTGAAATCTTTTGTTTATTAGGAAAGAACATTTGTGATAATGATGATGATGAGCATAGAACATTAGCAAAAGAAGTAGAACATATAAGAAATAAGAAGAAAAGAAAGAATGATGATGCAACTGATGGTAAGACAGCTTCAAAGAAGGGCAAGAAAAAAGTTGTTGAAGATAGTACAGTCATTAAGACAGCAACTTTGGCAGGAAGAAGGAATACTGACTTTTTCGTTGACATGCTTGAATCTCTAAACGAGAATCAAAGAAGAGCTGTTCGAGAGATTGAGTTTGGCGCACTCCTAAACTTCAATATAAGAAGTTTCCCAAGAGCACTGGCGTATTATCTGATCTACAACTTTAACCGTAAAAGTTCATCAATTGAGTTGAACAGTGGGGAATCACTTTTTTTAGATGATGAAGATGTTCACATAACTCTTGGGTTCCCGATTGGATCTTTACCTATCAATAAAAGCAAATTTCAGAAAAATACCCACATCAAAACTGAAATTGCTAGATGGAGAGAGAAAAATGGTGCCAAAGTATGTTGTAGAGCAGATGGAGAGAGACAAAGAAGGTGGTGAGTTGTTTAAATGGACTTTTATGGTTCTCATGGAGTATGCCTTGATTAACACTCCTGCTGATGGAAATTTGAGGCCAAAAATTTTAGATTACATAGCTGATGTTGAGAATATCAAACAATACAATTGGTGTAGCTATGTCATATCTAGATTGCATGAAACACAAAAGAGGTGGAAAAAAAACACAGCAAAGATATTTACCGTGCCAGTTATCTTTGTAGTGGTAAAAATATATTTGTTTTCCATTGTCTATGAATCTATTTACAGATAAACTAATATTTAGTTTTTGTTTAATGTAGGCTTGTTACGTGGACAGGATTGTCTTTGGAAAAAAAATGGTGTCAAGATGTTATCCAACGGTGAAAGGATGGACTGCCGAACTGTTGAAAGAAAGACAAAGAGCAGAAATGGAGAATTCAACATTTGGTCTGGGTCATAAGTATGACCGATATAAAAAGCAGCCACATGAAGAAAATGATGAAGATGACAAAGAAGATGACTCTCAAGATGTAGAAGTTTTGAAGACAAATGATCATGATGAAGTGGGGACAACCAGTGAATGGGAGAATTTCATAAATGAATGGAAGGGAGCTGCAAAGGATGTTAAAGCCTCAATGTTGAAGATGGTTGATGTCCTTGAAGCAGCGCCGGATAAACTCAGGAATCTCAATAGCTTTAAGATAATCTGTGATACAACGAGAAATGCAATGGGATTGAGAGAGGAAGGTGTGCAGCATGTTATAGAAAGTCAGGATACAATGACACAGGCTATAAACAATGATGAAACTGATGATCCTGAGTGGATTGATATCATGATTGAGTTAACTAAAGCTGCTGAGAGAACATATATACTGAAAAATAGGAATGAGTTCCCTACCTTCACTCTGATACCTGAATGTGACGACAGTCCTAATGAGAATCAAGAATTTAATCGGGAAAAGGATATGGAGAAGGAAAAAGATGATGAGGTGGAAAACGAGCAAGAGAAACAGAATGAAAGCGAAAAGGAAATGGCAGCTGGAAAAGAAAAGGAAAAAGTTTCAGAGAAAGAAGTTCAGAATGAAGAATATGAGGTAACTTTTAAAAATGATAGTTTAAGTACATAAAATGATTGATTATATGGTTAAAATGATATAGGTTTGATAATGTTTTTTGGTGGTTCTGTTTTATTTGAAAACTGATACTTTTGCATCATAAAATGATAGTTTAAGCGGATAACATGATAAAATGATAAAATGATAGTTTCGGGGAATAAAATGATAGGTTCTGTGAATAAAATGATACTTTTGTTTCATAATGATAGTTTTAGATTTTTGGCTGATAATGTGATAGTTCATGTGGGTAAAATAGTATCCCTTCTGTCAATAACAATTTATATTTTTTTTAAATGAAAGCATGACAGAGTTGATACCATAATATCCACTGTCATGGAGGATATCCACAGAGATGATGAAGTTTTAAAACAGAGAGAAGAAAATTTGAATAAGGAAAAAGGGAAGAAGATGGTTTCTCAAGAGCCTCCAGTCGAAAAGGAGAAAGTGGTCAGAACAACAAAGAAAATTGTTGAAGCAATGTGCTCTCCCTACAACGTCAGAGCAGTACATCTGAAAGGAAAGCTGAATAAAGAAGAGAGAGAAATAATGTACTGGTTGATGACAGATGAAGAAAGTGAACAGTAAGTTTTGAATTACATAATTATATTCTTATTCAGTTCTTTTAACTAACATTAAATATGAATTTGAAATCAGTTATGAGGTAGTTTATGAGAACGACAAGATCACAATGTTCAAGATTGACTTCCACAGCCTTGCTCCACGTACATACGTCAGGATCAACATCATAGATGCATGGGTTGTGTTCCTTAACTACAATGAAAAATTCAAATCAAAGGCATCACCGAGTCGTCTTTTCATCAACACCACACCTACGGTACAGTAAACGAGTAAATAAATAATAGTATTACATTAAAAGTTAAAATATATTTACAAAAATGTAAACATGATAGATTTACAACATTACTGCAAGGAGATCTGGTTGGACTGAAGCAGAGAGTCGAGAAAGATTTTGCTCAAACTTGAATGAATTTGTGTCAAAGATTGAAAATTTCAAATGGGAAAATTATGACCTGGTAAGTAATAATTAGATATACATTACAGAACAAGGGTGCGTTATAATGATAACCCATATTTATGTGATAAGCTAATAACCCTATCATTTTATGGGTCAAAAGTATCATTTTTACTAAAAATGATATTTATACATGATAAAATGATATTTTTCGTCCATAAAATGATATTCTGTTCTATAAAATGATACTTTTCTTCCATAAAATGAGGGTTATTAGGTTATCACCATAAATATGGGTTATGATATGATCACATCCCTTACAGAACAACATACCTATATTTTTGAAAATGACATTTATATATAATGTTTTGAAAATTAGATATTCTTTTCTTTCCGATCTGAGCGTACGAACATTATTATATCATCTGCTTCAATCTCAAAATGCAAATGATGGATGTGATTGACAATTCTCTGGTTAGTGAAGATTTACTTGAGAAGAAATATGAAGATGCACCAAGTACTCTGGTATGTTTAGTTAAATGCATTCAATATTTATTAGTTAAAATGCATGGAATATAATTCAGTATGGAACATAATATAATTTTTAATCAACCTCATGTATGTTTTGTGTTATTTGAATAGAGAAATTTCTTCCGAACTTATCTTGGAAATTGAGTCAATCCATCAATGGGAAGAACTGTCAAACTGTCAAAAACCAGATACATGAATATGCCATGGCAGAACGATACAAATAAAGTTGACTGTGGAATTTATGTGATGCGCCATTTGGAGACTTACATGGGTGGTCCTGTTCGTAACTGGAATTCGGGTTTAACGAAGAAGGGAATAGAGTCTTTCATAAAACTCTGTGCCAGATATACTGAAACATTGCTTATTGGAGATACTAACAAGAAGGCTTTTGAGACACTTACAATGACAAAAAAGAAGTTTGAGAATGGCAGCAAAAAAGGAGAAATTGATGTTGAAAAGATGATTAGAGAATTTAAACCCCCTGTATACTAACTTGTATGACTTGATAATAGCGTTTTGTAATAGTGGTTTCGAATATAATCACCCAAAATTATCATTTTATCTGCTGCAAGTATGATTTTGTCATTTTATCAGTCAGAAGTATCATTTTATCAGTCAGAAGTATCATTTTATCATTTTATCTGCTCCAAGTATCATTTTTTCAGGTTAAAGTATCATTTTATCAGTTTATAAACAAAAGAATGATGTTATCAGCCAAAATGTCATTTTATAAGCCCAAAATATCATTTTATCTACTGCAAGTATCATTTTGTCATTATATAATTCAGAAGTATCATTTTATCAGTCAGAAGTATCATTTTATCATTTTATCTGCTCCAAGTATCATTTTATCAGCTTATATATCATTTTGTCAGATTAAAATATCATTTTATCCGTTGAGAGTATCATTTTATCAGCTTATATGTCATTTTTTCCAGCTTATACATCATTTCATAAGGTTATTGTCATTTTATTTGCTGCGGGTATCATTTTTTCAGGTTAAAGTATCATGTTATCAGCCAAAATGTCATTTTATAAGCCCAAAGTATCATTTTATTAAACAAAAATGTCATTTTATACACCAAAAATACCTAAACTATATCAAATGGCTTCAATCTGTCTTCTCATTGACTCTACCACAATTTCTTGAATCATGACGACCCAGCTCATGACATTTACCACACCATCGTAGAGGCTTATTAGCTTTCCTTATTGCACTCTCCCTCTTTGCTACTCTGCCACTAGCTGATCCTTTGGTACTAACAACGTCTAGAGGATGTACATCAATTACATCATGTACTGCCATTCCATAAAAATCCTCAACCATCTTCTTCTTTTCAATGACTGAAGGTGCTGCACAATTTCCAAATATATGTTCTTCCAAATCATCAAGACCAGCACTTAACAAAGACAAATGATCCATACTTCCCTCAGACTTTTGGACAAATCGATAAAAGTTGGAGAACAACTTTTTCTTAACTTCCTGCTTTTCATCCAAATCTGCAAGATAAAAGATAACATTATTACAGTAAATACTATCATTTCTCTGACTGAAAAATAGAATTTTTACAAATAAGGTTAAAAATGGAACACACGTTCAAATGGTTGTTGTTCCTCAGATGGTAGACCATGGGCTGCCTTTAGTAAAGAGCTCTTCAACCACCTTCGACCAAAATATTTCTCAGGAATGAGATTAGCAGACTTGTTCTTCAACAAACAAAATATATGACAACATAACAAACCAATTCTGGAAAACTTCTTGCAACTACAGTCGAATGTGTCTTGCTTACAATCATACTTAACATCCCATGTTCTACCATATTGGTCCTTGACCTGATGCATCTTGATGTTATCCTCAACAGTAGTTATAGAAACAATCTCACATACCATACTTATTTCCTGTTGTACATGTTTGAAAATAGAATCAGTGTAGATTGTAGATGCATGCTTCTCAATAGGCAATTGGGTTGACAAATCAGGAACAGTTGAGTAATCCAAGTAGTTCAATCGTGAATTGGCATTCCTTTGATCTCCCACAGCATAATTAAAGAAATTGATGAACTGTACAAGATTTGCACGTGGCTTTGTGTAGTTTTTAAAAAAGCTATTCTCCGATTCAGACATCGATGTAGTCCTAAGAAGCGACCCCATGGGAAAATCTCGAAAATAAGCAGGAACCCAGAATTCTCTATCTTCAAACATTGATCCAAACCAGTTCACGTCTTCTAATCTATACCGTTCCATTATATCATTCCATATTATATCAAACTCATCAGGCTCTAACAAATCAGACCAAACACATGCATTCAACTCTTTTTAGAAATCTTCATTACCAAGTAAAGATTTGGGCAACTTATCTGACACCTTAACCATGATATGCCACATACACCATCGGTGCCTTGTTTGTAAAAGTACTTGTTGAACAACAAGTTTGATCCCCCAATCCTGATCAGTGATAATCAATTTGGGTGCTACCCCCATGCATCGAACAAAACAGCCAAACAACCAAGAATAGGATTCTCTACCTTCACTTGATAACAAGCCAGCTCCAAATGTAACTGGTCTAGGATGGTTATCTTTTCCAGTGAATGGAGCAAAAATCATGCAATACCTTCAGAATATAACATAAAAATGAATTATGTTTATCAGCTATGACTATCATTTTATCAGCCAAAAGTATCATTTTATCAGCTATGAGTATCATTTTATCAGCCAAAGGTATCATTTTATCAGCTATGACTATCATTTTATCAGCCAAAAGTATAATTTTATTAGTAAGAAGTATCATTTTATCTGCTGCAAGTATCATTTTGTCATTATATAATTCAGAAGTATCATTTTATCGCCCATGACTATCATTTTATCAGCCAAAAGTATCATTTTATCTGCTGCAAGTATCATTTTGTCATTATATAATTCAGAAGTATCATTTTATCACCTATGACTATCATTTTATCTGCTGCAAGTATCATTTTATAACATAAAAGTAATTTAATCAACAAAAAGTATAATTTTATGTCTATTAGCAACAAAAGTAATATACCTGTTAGTGTTGTTTGTTGAGTAAAATGAAATTACATCTCCAAACATATGATAATTTCGTCTTGAAATAGCATCAGCCCAGAAGAGTCTAGTTAACTTTCCATGAGATCCTATCTCAATTTCATAATAGAAGGCATCAGATGATTTCTTTTGAGAACGCATATAATCAAAAATCATTTGAGCATCTGAACCATCAATATTGGACATAATATCACGATAACCATTTCTAATATCAATAATATTACATCCAACATTTTCAGGTCCACCCATTATCTCCTTCAAAAGTTTGAATGTGAGAGTGGGACCAATATTACACCTGCCACAATCCTCCATAAACCTCCGATGGATAGGATCCAGATTGCGATTGGCCATCATAAAATGCTTATGCTCATCCGCAACCATTAAGTGATTATGATACTCAACAAATTGATAAACCTCATATCCTCTGCTCTTGCCATCTGAAAAATATCTCAAATTGAGTTTAGCAAGACATTCACACCTAAATGACCGACACCTACGCTTCTTAAAAGACACTTCAGTTGATTGTGATGCATGACCAGGTATAAAATTCTTAGAGCCTTGTCTGCTGCAAGCCAAATATTGCCACTTAGTAATACCTTGAACTGATTTGTTACCCATTTTACGAATGCCAAAACCAACTGAACGAGCATAATGTTCATAGAAACCATCTGCTTCTACTAATGTATTGAATTTCATACCAATCATTGGCTTCAAAGCATCATCACAAACAGGAATGTACATACCTACAAATCAGTAAAAGTATCATTTTATCATAGTATCATTTTATCATAATATCATTTTATCCGACAAAACTATCATGTTATGCAGTAAACCTAACATTTATAAGCCAAACGTATCATTTTAACACATAATCGACAATACATAATATAATCAAATAAGAAATTCAGTACATCAGAAACATAAACCAATCGACAACTAATATTAATCTAAAATCAAATTCAATACATGAATATGAACACAATCAATAAGTTAAATAATAGATAATGATTGTTACCTTCATTATTTGCTACAGATTCCATCGAAGCAAATTTTCACAGCAATTGAAGAGGTAATCAATGAAAATAAGAACGCAAAATTGAAAACATCTTCCCGATCACAATTATGGAAACAAAATCTAGAGACTACGGAATAATGAACAAATCGAAGAAAATCTGGAGATGTTGAAATAAAATAGGCGAGAAATATGGAAGATGAAGATGAGAGAATCGATCTGTTAATTGTGAAGATGAAGATGAAGGTGAGAGAATTGAGTTCAAACAGAATGAAACAGTGAATCGCGCGTTTGGAGTAAAATTCAGAAATTAAATGAAGAAATTATATTTTTACCCCTCTGCGCCTTTTTTATGAAGTAAATCTAAGTTTGAATCTCAACCACAAGATTATCGAATATGTGTGGTCCAGATTTCGTTATAGAGTTATTATATGATTTGGGGGTTATGATATGATCACATCTATATATATATATATATATATATATAGAGTAGTGATATGGGGAAAGTACCCCTTAAGTATATAACTAGAGAACAAATCACAGCCACAAGATCAAGAAAATCAAGGGCTAGTTTTAACACATGAGATTTTCGAATTTGAAGGAGAAATCAGTTCACTCTATCACAGATTTACTTCACTATACAAGGCGGGGGTATAATGGACATTTCACTAATAAAATTAGGGTTAACAATTGAATTAATTTCTCATTTGCAGAATTCATCTCCCGCCATCACTGCTCTTCCCGTCGCCTCCATCCATCGTCGCCGTCGCTTCCATCCACCGTCGCTGTCGCTTCCATCCATCGTCGCCATCGCTTCCATCCATTGTCGCTGCAATCGCTGTCGCCTCCATCCATAGTCGAACAATGAATCGAAATGAGAAAGATTTTTCAAAATGTAAGTTGTTCTACTAGTTTCTGATTTAGATTTCTCATTCTTATTTAGATTTAGTTTTGAGAATTCTGCAAATTCAAACGCCGAGAGTTTTTAATAAGTGAGATATGCAGTAGTTTATTATGGAATCCAAATTGAATAGAACAGACGTTAGCTTACAGTTAATTACTACAGTTAACTACTTCTATGTTTTCTGTAGGTTTTGATCGACAGAAAAAAAAAAAAAAAAAAAAACAACAACCGTAGACTCTGATCGTGAGTAACAACTACCTGCTCTGTTTTTCATTTAGTGAAGTATTACATTATTAGAGTGAAGTGTTTGTGATCTATGCTTATTCTGCTCTATTTTTTCATTGGTTTGAAGTAAAACAGTGTTAAAGTGAAGTGTCTGTCATCTATGCTTGTAGTGCTTTGTTTTTCCAATTCAGTGAAGTAAAACATGCTTACAGTGAAGTATTCCAGTGTTAGAGTGAAGTGTCTGTCATCTATGCTTGTAGTGCTTTGTTTTTCCATTTCAGTGAAGTAAAAAATGGTTAGAGTGAAGTATTTCAGTGTTAGAGTGAAGTGTCTATCATCTATGCTTGTAGTGCTTTGTTTTTCCATTTCAGTGAAGTAAAACATGGTTAGAGTGAAGTATTCCAGTGTTAGAGTGAAGTGTCTGTGATCTATGCTTGTAGTGCTTTGTTTTTCCATTTCAGTGAAGTAAAACATGGTTAGAGTGAAGTATTCCAGTGTTAGAGTGAAGTGTCTGTGATCTATGCTTGTAGTGCTTTGTTTTTCCATTTCAGTGAAGTAAAACAGTGTTAGAGTGAAGTATTCCAGTGTTAGAGTGAAGTGTCTGTGATCTATGGTTGTAGTGCTTTGTTTTTCCATTTCAGTGAAATAAAACATGGTTAGAGTGAAGTATTTCAGTGTTAGAGTGAAGTGTCTGTGATCTATTCTTGTAGTGCTTTGTTTTTCCAATTCAGTGAAGTAAAACATGTTTAGAGTGAAGTATTCCAGTGTTAGAGTGAAGTGTATGTCATCTATTCATGTAGTGCTTTGTTTTTCCATTTCAGTGAAGTAAAACAATGTTAGAGTGAAGTATTCCAGTGTTAGAGTGAAGTGTCTATCATCTATGCTTGTAGTGCTTTGTTTTTCCATTTCAGTGAAGTAAAACAGTGTTAGAGTGAAGTATTCCAGTGTTAGAGTGAAGTGTCTATGATCTATGCTTGTAGTGCTTTGTTTTTCCATTTCAGTGAAGTAAAAAATGGTTAGAGTGAAGTATTTCAGTGTTAGAGTGAAGTGTCTATCATCTATGCTTGTAGTGCTTTGTTTTTCCATTTCAGTGAAGTAAAACATGGTTACAGTGAAGTATTCCAGTGTTAGAGTGAAGTGTCTGTGATCTATGCTTGTAGTGCTTTGTTTTTCCATTTCAGTGAAGTAAAACATGGTTAGAGTGAAGTATTCCAGTGTTAGAGTGAAGTGTCTGTGATCTATGCTTGTAGTGCTTTGTTTTTCCAATTCAATGAAGTAAAACATGGTTAGAGTGAAGTATTCCAGTGTTAGAGTGAAGTGTTTGTGATCTATGCATGAATTAATAATAAACAAATAACAATGCTACTAATATGAAGGCTTCGAATTCTTGTTATGATATGATGATTGTATGTATAGCTGATTGTTAGTATAATAATACTTGTATATGAAATACTATGGTGCTTCTATATACAAATGTATTCTTAACAAAGGTGAAAATTTTAGTAATCATTGCTAATGTTATCTTTCTTCTATTGATTTCAGTAACACTGCACCATATATAGATTCAAGAAGCTGCATTGCACCTTAGAGTGAAGTATATGATGACTGTTACTATGGCGAGCAGGAACACGATTGAAAATGTATTGCCTAAAAGAAGCAGCAAGTGAATACTCCAAAGGCTAAGAACAAAGTATTGCAGCTCATTAATATTGTCGGAAACAAACCATGAGTCATTGAATAACTTGGCGACAACATCAAAGCATTATCAAGAATGTAGCAACAACATGGAGATAAATGTGGAAAAATGATTGTAAACTTCAAGCGTTCATGAGCATTTGTATGAAACTAGTTCATAATATGTGTCATTTAGTACAATATAAAGCTTATCCGTTTCAATTAAATTCAATATTATGTTGACTATTAATTTACTTCACTGCATAGCATATTTGCTTCACTATAGAGCAGTTTTACATCACTATACACAACAGTTACTACACTATATAGTATTTCAATTTCACTGCAAGTATATGTTCACAATAAATGAACCAAAACATGTAATTGAAATAAAAATCACTCAAAAGTGTACTAAAAATGAGTCATAAGTGCTCTACAAAGTGAACTAGTTATGTCCAAATCCTCACTGCCTATGTTTTGCCTTCTCATTCCCCTTTTTGCAATTCCCCAATCAATGCTCTCTTTTGTGTGGAAGACAGGACAACACCTTCTGCAAGAAGATGCTTCTTACCTGGGACAGAAGGGCAACAACAAATGTCAAATGGTGACCATGATTATCCTTACCCGTAAAAGGAGCAAATATCATACAGTAGCAACATATTAAAACCTTCATATAAGTACACTATAAAGCAACTTTAATTAACTATAAGTAATATAAACTTCACTATAAAGCATGCAAAATATATTTCATTATAAGCATATACTAGTTCATTATATACTCAATATACTTCACTATATGTTCAATATACTTCACTATATACTCAATATACTTCACTTTATGAAATATTCACAATAAATCACTGTTTGTATAAAAAGGCAATGTTATACTTCATTGTTTGTTATATATACTTCACTATATGAAATATACACATCAGTGTAAACATTAAATCACTAGTGTATAAAAAACCAAAGTTATACTTCACTCTATGAAATATTTACATCACTATAAATGATAAATACTTCACTCCAACGTAATATAAGTAGTTTTAGAGCTAATTATGCTGTGCAATTCACAAAACGCGTACACTTCCATTTAAAGCATATATACCTCACTCTGACATCTTTTTTCGCATCATACACACACTAATCATGCTATAAGAACAAACACATAGACTTCATCTTCATCACTTTAACTGATAATAATTGATAATTACCTTTAGATTCTTCTTCTTCTTCTTCTTCTTCTTCTTCTTCTTCTTCTTCTTCTTCTTCTCCTGATGAAGGGGAATCTGAATCAGAATAATCTGTCAACGATGGTTACGGAATTGAATCCATGCGATCAGAAATTCAAATGTCGTTGATCAATCTCGCTGGAGAAGCTGCAGTATTGAATCGTGGCTGACCAATCGCGATGAGGAATGAATCGAGATGAATAAATCAGGAATCGTTGAATTGTGATGGAGAAAATTCGTAAATCATGACTGATCAATTCACAAATTTGGACGATTCACGATGAACAAATCAGAAATCTGGATGATTCAGGAAAAACGCGATTTGATTAGGAAGATCAAATAAGAAATCTGGACGGAAGATGAACAATTTTGAATCTATGGAAGAAATCATAAGCTGAATTTGGTTCAGATTGTACAAATCGCTACACACAATTCACGTTAATCTTATGAGTTCCGAAAATGCCCTTGGGCTTTTATTTTGAGAAAAATCTGAAAGATTATTTAAGCTATAGGATTAATTTGGAGTAATAAGATATGTGGCTGAGATTTAGTCTCTAGTTATACATTTAAAATTAGTTAGACCTTGATCACTACTCTATATATATATATATATATATATATATATATATATATATATATATATATATATGTTTGTGTTAAAATGACAACTCCTCTTAAAATGACAACGTGACAACGCTTATACAGCAATATCCAACACGTTAGACAGCAATCTATAGATTGTTGTCTAACGTGTTGGATATTGCTGTTCAAGAAAAATTGTTGTTTAAAGGCCAGCAGATTGCTGCCCGTCTTTTTTGGGGGGTTTTTTTTTTTTTTTTTCCACGTGGCAGTTTATATATATAGGGGCATGTTAGGGTGCCACCACCCCTTAAAATAACACCATACCACCATTCCTAGCCAATCATTTGTACACGTGGACGAATAATAAACTGCCACGTGGAAAAAAAAAAAAAAAAACCCCCAAAAAAGACGGGCAGCAATCTGCTGGCCTTTAAACAGCAATTTTTCTTGAACAGCAATATCCAACACGTTAGACAGCAATCTATAGATTGTTGTCTAACGTGTTGGATATTGCTGTGTAGCGTTTATAATATTGCTGTATAAGCGTTGTCACGTTGTCATTTTAAGGGTGGTTGTCATTTTAACACAAACCTATATATATATATATATATATATATATAGATAGATATATATTTCAATGTTCACGTTATATTTTTTGAAATACTATGAAATATAGCACAGGTGAATTTTGGCTTGTCATATCATCCTTTGGGCATAAGAATATTTTTGTTAGACACAAACATAAATTTTCGAAAAGCTGATGTACTTTATGTAAGAATATTTTTGTTAGACACAAACTGAAATTTTTTATGCAACTTTAATCCGCTTAAAAGATAGAAAACCTGTAATTCAATATAAACAGATCTAGCATGGTCCAAGGGAAAGCCCAATAGTTTCTTAGGTCATGGATACTGGACTTTTATATCTATGATCTAATAAATAGTAGTACTAAGATATTTAGATTTTTACCCCATTCCCTTGATCATCGTCAAGGCAAACATTAATAATCACAGAAATCATCTTTAAATCTATATATTCTCGATCTTTATTAGATAAATTTTAATTTTTATGTGATATTTATGAGAGAGGCTCTTCAAACATTCTTAAAACAGATGAGTACAGAATACAATTGCCTTAAACAATGCAAAAAATATGCAACCGTTTTCTTTTTTTTTTTTTAACGGTCATGCCCTATTTGGTACGATGGAATTGAATAGTGATATAGTTATCGAAACCACCATATAGTATATCTCATTGAAAATTTCATATGAGAAAAATCATACCTATACCTAATCACAATTTTCTATATGGTAAATTTTAATATGATATTGTACTTCAATTGTATTATGTTATAATGAAATTTAAATGTGGTACTATTGCAGTTTACCGAACTTCAGCATCAATGAAAATAGAATATTTTAATTTTTAGGAATATTATTTAGATTTTATTATTTAAAAGTACATTAGATATGTTTATATATAATTATATTTATTGGGTCCTATTCTAATGCGTATAGCACCCTAATTTAAAATCAAGACTAAATCTCCATCCTTGGATTTTAAAATGAGTGGATGAGATTAAAGCTCACAAATCTCAATAAATAGTAGACAATATATCAACAAAAGGGTAATATCGTCATTATGTTATCATATGATAATTTTCGTGAGTGTTTTTTTATATCAACATTGTGTATTACAAATATCAACAATATGACATTAGAATATCAACACAAGGACAAGAAAATATCAACACATTTTTATTGAGATTGGACATGCATAATATTGAAATTTTGCCTACAATATATTGAGATTTTTTGTTGCATTTGTTGATAAAAGTTGCTTATCAACATGTACGAAAATTGAAATATAATTTATCAAATTTCATCACCCGAACATCGTCGGAACATATGCAATTGAGATCTCGTTGGAATCCTTATTAAATTATCTTTAATTTGATATATTTTTTGCGAAAAAATAATTTAAATTGAGAGAGTTACGTAAATTTAAAGATTTGAGATGATTTTGAGGAGAGAGAAAGTAGTTAGTTATAATTACTTTTGACATTAATACCCTTTTAATTTAATTAATAATTATTTAAATTTAAAATATATTACACTTGTCATTATATCAACCACAAGATCTTCTAATCTAATAGTTAAAAATTGGTCTCAATTTTAGATTGATAATTAGTTAGCAATTGATCACATCCCTATATTTATATATCACAATAGTTTTTTTCATAATTACATATTTTATGGTATATACCACAAATATTGTACGTATAGTGTATGTGGCATATACCATATTTTTTGTATGTCGTTGTACACCAAGTTATATGAAAATTGATACTATTACTTTACCAAAACTTCTGTATTTTTGGTATTTTTAAGAGAGAGAGAATGGAATGGAATCAACAAAATAATTAATATTCATACTGAATATATTAATTTCTATATTTAGGTCTACCCCCTCCCAAAATATATTAGTATTCCATTTAATATGATATGAATATTAATATTAATAGTATATAGATTAATAATGATTCCAAAAATAAAAATATTAATTATAAATATTAAATACCCCCTACCTAACTATCGAATCGATTCCACATATGTTATCCCATCTTCCAATTCCAACGTATTTCATTTTATTCCATTTTGTACAATAAACACTCATTCTATCGGTAAAAAGTATGAACTATTTTCTTTTTAGTATGTTCTTAAGAAGTAGTATAAATTTTCTAATTCTGGAAATCCAACTACACTACTAATAATGTAGACTTCACTAGCTATTTACTCTACTTCCACTATTTTTTCTCTTCATCTTTCTTATTTTACCAATTGTGCATTAAAATATGTATCCAACCAAAACTATAGTCCCTCCGTCCTATGTTACTTGCACTTTTCTATTCCGCATCGTCTCAAACTACTTACACTATTTTTATTTTAAGTACTCCCTCCATCCGTGAATAGGAGTCTCATTTCTTTCCAATACGAGTTTTAATAATTGTTAAGAAAAGTGAAGGAAAAATGTTAGTGGTATATGGGTTAAATGAAATTTGAGTGAAATTGAGTAAGTGGAATTTGAGACCTATTGCAATTTATTGTAAAAAATGAACCGGGACTCCAATTCACTGATGGACCAAAATAGAAAAACGAGACTTCTATTCATGGACGGAGAGAATAAGAATTAGCATTTAATTAATATATTAGAGTTAATATATTAGAGTTAATTAAGTGTTACTTTATTAAGTGGTTTCTCAGTACACTTAAAACACTAATTTAAATACACTAAAAATTCAATTCCAAATTTACGATCTAAAAAAGAAATGTGAGTAACATGAAACGAAGGTAGTAATACTTTTCAGAGAGAGTATTAATTATTCACGTTTTACTCCATTCCATTCCAAAGTTATTTGTAATTACCGATCATAGAAATGAAATCAATCAATAAATAACAATTCTATTTCTTTCGTAAAAGAATGGAATGGAATAGAATGAAATCATTACTATTTCCATTTCATTTCTTTCCATTTTTCATCAAGAAGGCCTTAATCTTATAGTATAAATCAACATTATTGAACAAACAAATCACCCTCTAACTCGAGTTATATGAATATGGTTGGATGAGATCCTTTCTCCATAAAAAAAAGGATGTAATCTTTGCAAATCTGAACATTATTTAATCCCAAAAGATGTAAATGGAGATTTCAAAAATAAAAATATAGACCGTTCATTGAATACTAGCAGATTTCAAAATTAGAAATCAAAAAAAATATGACTAGAGTATTTAATTCCACATTTTGCATATGGAAACTTCCCAAATTAGATTTAAACTAATATTTATTATTCTAATATTAACATGTTCCTTTCTTGTTGTGTTTAAGTCTTTTTTGATAAATTATAAAAATAGTATCTAATCTTATAACAATTTTATAATTATATCAATAAATCAAATAAGATGAAATTAAATACTTTATGAATTTAATATGCAATATTTTATTAAAATCATAATCATATCTCTCGATTGATATTAATATCACATTTTTCCTTTACTTTTTTTTCTCCTCAACTTTTGCTATCATATTCATTACTATTTATATAATTTGAATTAATAATTCATTAATATTTAATTGAATCATATCTCAATTTCACTGGATATTAATTGTATGGAGAGGGGTCAAAATCATTTATGGGTTTTTTTATTTGGAAGATGGAATTAGGATATGATTCAACTAAATTTTAATGGATTATTAATTTTCATTAAAAAAATAATAAATATTACTACCCCTTCCCCCAAATTTTGACATAGTTTACTATTTCGGTCTGTCCCTGAAAATTTGACACACTTCACTTTTTACCATTTTTGGTAGTGGACCTCATATTCCACTAACTCATTCTTACTCACATTTTATTATAAAACTAATAGGACCCACATCCCATCAATTTTTTCAACACTCTTTCCATTACATTTCTTAAAATTCGTGTCGGGTCAAAGTGTGTCAAAATTTGCGGGACGGGGGTAGTAAATATTAAGACAAGACAAAGTGAGGAGAAAAATAAATAAAGGAAAAATATGATACTAATATCAAGACATAATTAAGATTTTAATGAAATATTTTATATTAAATTTGTAAAACATTAAACATCTAATTTGATTTAAGGACTTAATTATAAAATTATTATAAGTTTGAATATTATTTTATAATTTATTAAATATTAAAATATTAGTTTTAGAAAAAGACTCAAACATGACAAGATGTAACATGCTAATGGTAATAGTTTAAATCTAATTTGGAAAGTTTCCATATGCAACATGTGAGTCAATTTTGAGTTCCATATGTCAAAGAAGTATTGGTGTGGTATACCACCTCATATTGCCATCATGGTATGTCATGTGATACGACTAGTAATTTGGAATTTAAAAAAAATCTTTCCGTGATAATTTAATTGTCAAAATGTTGACGCATCTTGCAACAATTCAATGGAGTATTTTTTACACTGAAAGAAAATTGAATTTTTCTTTAAACCAAAACATGCATGAGGAATGACATCATTATAATGTTGACCTGATGCAGAAAGCCATGTTCTCATATCTAATACTCCCTCCGCTCATCCCTCCGCTCAACCAAGTAAGGGTTCTATTTTGTCATTTTTATCCGTTCATCAATAAATATTTTATTTGTTTTTTATACTATTGGTCTTAGTTGACGAAGAGAGTATATCAAATTAAATGTAGCATAGTCAAGGGAGTATATCAAATTAAATGTAGCATAGTCAAGGCAGACGCACCCACTACTTACTTATCAATTACTTCTTTTTTCTTTCTCCACCACCAACTTTTATTTTGTTATGACTTTTAATAGACGCCAAAGTGAATATATACAACTAAAAATTATTTTTGTTAAATTTTTTCACCTAGAAATTTTATAACTGTACTCAGTACAACATTAAATCATTGTAAAAATTTGTTTAATAGAGTAACATTTCTAGGGGCCGCCAACCCAACAATGTAATGTTTTTTTAATTTTTTAAAAGAGGATCAACAACGGTTCCCCGTTTATCCCGTGATGACGCAAACCCCGACCTATAGATTGAAGGTGAAGCATCTTACCAACTGAACAAACGCATGTCTTGACAAAACTAGATTTATATAGAATGAAATACTGTGCGCAAAACAATATATGTAAGGAGTAATAGAATATGAGCAAGTCTAACAAAGAAAACCGAAAGAAAGAAAGAAAAAATTCACTGCACTGCACACCTAATAAAACCAAGCTGCCAAGAATACAAAGGCAGGCAGCCACCGATGATAGTGTCTTTCTAGTTTAAGGGTATCGTTTATAAGAATTGTCTTCCCTGTTGTTCCTGAAGGCGCAGCATCCCACCGTGTAGACGATCACCAGAAACACCAGGAACACTATGTTGATCACTGCCACCCTCTTCCAATCACTCTTTATGTTATCCAGCAGCCCCGCCTTGCACGAGTCGCACTCGTAGCACAGCTTATTCACATCGTTGCTCCATCTCCCACAGTCCGGATTCCCTGATGCTGGAGGTGTGCCCGTCCAATTTGTCGGGCTCATGTATTGGAAGTTACAGTCGTTTGATGGCTTGCAGCATCCCGACTGAAAATCAACATCAAGTTCTCAATCCCAATTCACAAATTTTCAATTTTTTACTTCAATTTCTGTGCAAGATAAAGTTTTCTACGAAAAAGGTATTCATCTTTCTGGTATGAACACAATAATTGAATGAAAAAGAAAAAAGTTGAAACTTTTTAAACATTCCCCTATTATTAATGATGAATTTAAAACAATAAAGTTAAAACTTTTCAAATATTCCCCTATTATTAATGATGAGACTATGATTTCACAAGGTAGATGATTATTTACTACTATTGATTTACCCGCAAAACAAATCAGATTTAGAAAAATATCGGCATAACGCAAACCAGATCTAAAATTATCTGAGAAGAATTAATTGGAAAAGTAAATGCGAAACCCCCAAAATTAAACGATGCACATCAAGTGTATGATGAAATGACCGACTCAGCGAATAGAATAGATCTACAATACCTGAAGCGAAGAGAGATGCTCCTTGTAGAATTCCGTAGCAGGAGTTGAGCTATCGGTAAGCAGCTTCTGGCAAATTTTGCTATCCTCCAAGCAGCTCCGGATCTTACCCCAATTGTCGTTGACTCGATTCTGCAACCAATTGGAGTAATCGCCGAGGCGATACTCCTTGTATCCTTTATCGGAGAGGGCTTCGCCGGCGCCCTTGTTGGTGACGACGAAGGCGAAGATCGTGAAGCAGAAGAGCAGCAGGATGAGGAGGAACATCACCAGCAGGTACACCCACAGCAGCCACGTCACGCGGCAGCACGATCCCACCAGCCCCGCGATCGACACCAGCAGCACGAAAACCCCGAGCACGATCACCGGTTTGTCGAGGAAGCGCTCGCACTCGGTGTTCGCCTGCTTCGAGAGCCATATCCCGCCGCCGATTATCGGAATCGAGAGCAGCAGCGTCACCAAGTTCAGAATTCCCACCAGATTGTTGCTCACGCGCATTTTGTTTACCTTTTTTCTTGTTACTACAAAATTAATGGAGATTTGACTTGGTGCGTTTGGTGGTGAGAGTGATGAGAATTGGGAATTTTATAGGGAAAGATTATAGAAGGAATGGGTAGTGAAATTGGAAAGTGGCATTAATAAGCCACGCGTTTGAGAGGTGACGTGTACGTTTACATGGTATACTTGATGTCTCTCTCAGCGCAACGCTAAATTCATTAATTTTAGCCAAATTGTTGTTGAAGATCTTTTTTTTTTTAGTTTACTTTTCATTTTTGTTTTATATTCGTAATATATTGGAATCTGTATAATGGAGTTAATAGGGATAAGTTATAACAAAATATTGTTCGATTTTATCTCCCTAATCACTTTTTATCGGCTATATCTATTACCTTCTAGTATAGATTTTTTTAATTTTATTTTATATATTTATTATATATTCGACTTATATTTATATACAAATAATAAAAAGTATTATCAATTTTATTATAATTTTAAAAATACTCTCGCACTTCATTTTGACATGGAGTTTAAGAAATTGATGTTTTGTGTGTTAGGTGGATAGGTAGGGGTTGGGGGTGCTTAAACAGTTCTCGGTTAACCGGAATCAGAGTTGGAACCGGCCAGTTAATTGAGGAACCGGAACCGGATTATAATTCAGTTTTATTTTTTATAATTTAATATACTAATAAATCTAGTTTAATTGTATTAATTTTGAATTAAAGCAAAATAATTTGAAGCATTGAGTGATTTTTAGATTTTAAAAGTGTTAGATTTGTGAGCTCTGTTTTGTGAAGTATTTAGAATGTTTAAACTGTGATACTTTGAATCTACAAGTATTTCCTCAATCCATTTTTTATGAACTAACTATAATGAGAAGTTTGTATTTAATTTCCAAAAGAACTTATACAAATACAATATCATTTCATATGATAGAAATTTGACTTTGTTACAAATTTATGTAACAATTCAATTTAACATACGATTTTAATATGTTTGTGAATAATTTATTAACAGTTCCGTTAATCAAAAAGGTCACAACAAGATCAATCAGTATTGGAAATTTCATTGAATATTTGTTTAGCCAAAAAAGGAAAAATGGAATTAAAACTCATTTTTTAAAAAAAGTGTTAAAGTTTAGAACTTCTATTTTTTTCAAAAAAAAATTGCTAACATAAACTAGTCTGACCTATTACACTTGGCATTACTCTTATCCATATATGAATATTATTGTATTATTGGTTTGTATTTTTTGTGTATTTATTTGAATTTTTAGGTATTACTACCTCCGTCCCCCAAAATTTGCTACACTTTGACCCGACACGGGTTTTAAGAAATGTAATGAAAAGTGAGTTGAAAAAGTTGGTGGGATGTGGGTCCTACTTTAAAAGTATTAGTTTTATAATAAAATATGAGTAAGAATGAGTTAGTGGAATATGGGGTCCACTACCAAAAATAGTAAAAGTGAAGTGTATCAAATTTTCAGGGACGGACCGAAATGGTAATATGTATCAAATTTTCAGGGACAGAGGTAGTATTTGTTATATTTCTAGATGTTGGATTAGTATTATTTTTTAAGTATTGAACTAATTAAAATTATAAATAGATTTGGATTATAATTATACATCGGTTCCGGTTCTGAACCGAAATCGACCGGTTCTTAACCGGCTGGTTCCAAACCAAAACCGATCAGTTTCGGTTTCGGTTTCGATTCTAAGATTTATAAAAATTTAAAACCGGTTAACCGGTCAACCGGTCCGGTTAGAACCAGAACTGGAACCGACCGAATAAGCAGGCTTAGGTAGGGATGACAACTCGTATAGATTGGGTCGTTATCGGGTCAACTTGATAACGATCCAACTGTAATTAACTTTACTAAATCTCCTATGTAAATATTTGATATACACACTAAATATTAATTTGGCAAGTACGTATTAATTAGATGAACAATTATGATTACTTGAAACTGAAATCTCCTTGAGCGAGAAATGATTACACACATTTGATATACAAAACAATTAAATGTGAAATGAAATAGATCATTTAATATTAAATTCTAAATAAAACCATGGGTTTTTAAAATCATAATAATATGGGATCCAAATGAGCAAAAACGAAAGATAGACATTTCACAATGGGATTTGGATCCCCTATCGTAGCAAAATGCACAGCAGGGAATATTGTACATATCATCACCATTTATTTGTAAATAAAATAAAATTGTATAATTTTATAAAAATAAATGGAGGATGATATTATGTGCACAGCAAGGGCATCTCCTGCTGTGCATTTTGCTACCTCAGGGATCCAAGTCCTTCACAATGAGAAATGTAAGGATTGTTGAATATTCTATTTATCGTCTCAATGAGAGATGTAAGGATTGTTGAATATTCTATTTATCGTCTTTTTTGCTAATTTTCCGAAACCCTTGTCCTTGTACAATAAAATTCTTAGGCTGGACGAAAATTGTCACACGTGGCCTTAGTTTGTAGTATTAGGACTTTGACCTTTGAACAAGTCCTCACCCGCGTTACGTATTCCACTAGTATGAATATGATATATATTACTATCATTGCTATTTCATTTCACATTTCGCACATGAATTTGCCTCGAAAATACTGATCACATGTAGAATTACGACAAGCCACATTTGTAGTTTTTGAATAATATTAAACTTCGCCGTTCGGATTTAACTTTTGTTAATGAAAATGGGAACGCCGATGAATTCCGATTTCTTTATTCTGATTTTCATGGAGACAAATGATTGAGCCCCTTTCAATACTTCTAAATACATACATAAAAATTGTTGGATGAAGAAAACGTATGAGGCTCTTACGGATTTCCCAAAGACAAGATTTCAATTCACTTTATCAGTATTTATTTATTTTTCATTTGACCACAGATGTTCCAAATCCGTCTTCGGTGGAATCGGATTAATCCTGCTCGATTGGGCTTGCGGATTAAGACCAAAAGTCTCCCAGCGGGTGGTAGGTTTTGAGCCCATGACCTCAAAGTCACCACAGCTCTGCGCTGCCAACTACACTACAACCCGTTGGTTTATTAGTATTTATTTATACATATGTAAATATAAAAGAGAGTTATGGAAATATTTATATGAAAATTTTATTAAGTTATTTATTTAGTTAAAATTATTTTTAATTAATTAACCTTTAAATCTTATTATTGGTCAATATGATTTGAAATGTTAAAAATGCTATGAGGCATTCATATATAAATTTATTACTGAATTAATTTATAATTCATGGCATTGGCAGACAAAAAGTCACTTGGAGAAAAATGTCGAACACTACGAGATCTTCTATAAATATCAACTTTATTCATTAAAAAGTTCATATATAAGTACACTTCACATTTTGTTTGATCAATTTTTACATTCATATTTCAGGTGGGGTTCTATTTTAGCGCAGTAATCTATCGAGAGATAAGTTTATGGTGAAAACCATAAAGAATATGATGGTGGAAGTTTACATTTTTGTGCATCAATATTTATTCGGATTGAACTTGCACAAAGATGTGTTGTTTTGAGTTTATAAAAAAATTATTTTATATTATGTTCTCTTTTTGGGTGAACAAGTTTGCATTTTACATGGCAGTTTTACAACATATTGATTTCAATTTCATAGTTCACAAAAAGTTATCTTTTTGTAAAATTGTTCATTCATTTTTCACTTCAACTAATAAGTTAACATGAAATAAGAAGAGTATGTTATGTTACTGTGATTAACAATTTATGTTATATTGTCTCAAAATTGTTTAATTCTGACCGATGAGTACATATTATCTATTTAACGTGGAAATATTGATGTACAATTCTTTTGTTATTAAAAAGTGGGAAAAAGAAGATGTAAAATTCTGCAATTTTTTGAAGAAGGACAAAGAACAGTGTAGGAAGAAAATAAAGTGGCACTATAATTTTTAGTTTTAAGGATTTTAATATTGTTCATATAATAGTTTAAGATGAGCTAGGCTTAATCTAAGTAAATTTTTATTAGCCATTATTTAAATATGAAAAAATAGGATTTGCAAACAAATTCCAAATTATTTCCAAGCATATTAAGCTTGAATAAACTAAAACCAGAGCATTGAATTAATAAAATTATCGATGAAATGTAATTAGTTAATCATATAAGTAGATTAGTTAAATAAATAAATAGATTTGGCTAATGAATTAGTAATTAATTGACTTCAAGTTTGGCTAATGTATTTTTTAGTTTACGTTTATTTTATTGTGATGTGTTTTATGGATTTTAATTCTTTTTTGAATTGTTACCTTTTTATTTTATATCTTCCACAATTCAAGAAATTTTTTTAGAAAATAAATATGCTCAAATTTAACCAGATCATCATCACTGCCTTGGAGAATCAAAGAGAAGAATCGGTTAAACCATTTGAATGGAAAAAATCAGATGGAAAAATTGGTCAACCACGATAGAAACTCAGGCCATGAATCTGCGTCGGCCAACGATGCGTCGATGGTTGTGCTCCGACGGAGGCTGTAGAATGAAATACAATCCAAAAATTGAAGGGCCACCGAAATCGTAAACACTACCGTCGTGATTAACGCAGTCACAGGAGTATTTGGACCAGTCGTTGTGACAGAGGAATGGGGTAATCTTTGCCGGTGGTAAGAATTTAATCGACTAGAAGGGGAGAATCGAGGGAGGAGGGGATCGATCTGTGGGAGAGGGAAAGTCATGCGTGGGAGGGGAGGGTAGCATCGGAAATCCCAAGAGAATAGTTACATAACCCACCAATTTTGTGGGTTACATAAATGAGCATAACAAGGTATTTTTAGCCGAGCCGAGACGGGCCTTTCTCTTTTACCAGGCTTTGAGTTAAGTTTTTCTTTAATACCAAACACTTAGAAATGTATAGATATAAATCTATATCTAGACATTACCGGCTTATCAAACAGACCCTTAATATTTAAATTATCAACTTTCATTATAATGTCAGTCTCATTATATCTACATCTACTTTACCTACTATTCTTCTCATCTATTTTACTCTACTAGTTGTAGAATAATTTCCGTATCATTTTAAATGCATACATTTTTTTTAGTACATAGAATATTTTTTAAATCTGATTAGCGATAAAGTTGTAAAACCCTGATTGGTTCGCACCCTATTAACCAATTAGATTGCAATTTGAATATATGCCTGGCCCAAAATCCAATGTGCTGGCACATTGCCAGGCATACACTTGCATTATATTTTCTTAGAAATTAATATTGTCCATTTACTCAATTTATTGTGGGGTAATTATATAAACGAAGTCGAAGCGGCAATTTAACGAATGAAATATGCGAAAGATTACAAGAAATGATGATCCATTTCATGGAAAACATGTAGTGCAAGCACTGAACAAAGGGCATCCACGAGCAATTTCATGTGGCTAGATTTCCCAACCATGCCAATTCTCCACAGAAAAAAGTGATAAAATGCATATTCCACTACCATTGTCTCCAACATTATTGAACAGAGAATAAGTTTCATCAAACAAACAGCATTAGCATAACTTCTGATTATGCAGCCAAGGGTGAATCATGGCACTCAGGGGAGTCCTTATCGATCTCCCCAGCCTTCTGATCATTATCACGGTGTGAGATGACTTAGCTTCATTGAAAATATCCGAAGCCTTTAACTGGTTTTTTCGCTATATATTATGGCGGTAATATAGTACATCATTTTTGGAAATAACAGTATATAAAGAAAGGGTGGATGCACAATATTTACGGAAGGCCCTTCGACGACAGAAAATACATTCAATCCAATTTCATCGATCAAAAACGCCATAAAGTTACTGACATTTGTTCAAGATCCTATTGCAGTTGATGATATCTACGTCTAAGCATTAGACAGATCACTAACCTCTTCAAGAACAACATTACTCACGGGAGGAGAACTGAAAGGTGGAGCGCCAACTGCTGGTGAGAAAGTATAAAACCCTCCCCAAGCAGCGCCAACAGGGCCGACTGGAAATCCAACATTGCCATATGGGTTCATCATCTCCGCTGGACCTCTATTAACTGTATGAGGATGAGCTATACCAACACTGTCATATGGATTGATCACCTCTGCTACAGCTCCATTAACTATATAAGGATGAGCTATACCGAAACTGTCTGAGTAACCACCATTACCATAATAGGGAAGTGGATATCTAGCATCCAAGTTCATATATGACCTGCTATATGAGACCGCACCTACAAGGATATACATGTGCAGTTAGTACGAGTCGTACATTAAGGGAAGATGGGTGTGATCTCAAATATGAAGAGAAATGATTACCGCTAGCCCTCGTCTCAGCATTCAACACCGCAGCACGCAAAATATCTACTTCTTCCGCTATCCCAATCAGGTCTCTCTCCAAAATCTTCAGTTGTTCCACTTTCTCCACGTTTGTGCATTTTTCATACTCAAAAGTCTTGCTACATGTTCCACAATAAAGAATAAGAAATCATTTGCGAAAAATATTAAGAGCTAGATGTATCACAAAACGAAACAGGAGTGTGAGGTCAAGGGCAATCAACGGGACAGGTGCGTGCAGCTGTGGACAAGCACATACAATTACTATTTCAAGTTTCAAAAATCTAGCGATTCTAAAATTCAACCTACTCTATGATAGAGTAAGAAGATATACTAATAAGACACTGCAGAAACTATAGAACATTCTTTCCTATAAAAATCAATTTTATCATCATTTTAGAAGAAATAAAATCTAGGGTAATCAATCCACTTGCCGCCATTTTGTGAAGCTAGATATACTATTCTATTTTGTGAAGGAAAGAGTTCCTGAAATGGTAAAACAACCCACTTGCCAACATTTTTAAGTATATAAGAGATCCAGAATATATGTTGATGATGAAAAGACGCCATAGAAGAATATAATCGTTAGAATGCAAGATAAAATAGAGGTCTATGGACATAATTAAGAGATCATAGGAGAAAATAATAAACATGATGAAATCATCATTTCTCTTACCGTAATCTTTGATATTCTTGCCTCAGACTAGCAAGTTCCGAACGCATATCCGGATTTTTTTCAATATTTTCGCATGTGAGATCCAATTCCTTAGTAGCCAGCTCAAGTTTTACAGACAAATCTAGCCTAGCTGACATCAATCTCCGAGCTTCAGCATTGTCTACTTGAAGTTCTTTCTTTATAGCGTCCCAAACTCCGGTATCAGCATCCGTTTTTGCAATCTTGTCCAACAAAATGCGAATTTGAATATCACCTTCAGTCTGTGTGCTTCTCATGTGTTCTCTTACTTTGTCTGCTTCCACTTTTGCATCAGCAAGTTCTTGCCTCAAGGCCATATAACTAGCTGCCAGCTTACGATTGTCTGTAGTAAGTTGCTCTATTTCCACTGCCTGGGTGGCCAATTTGCGATCTAGTATTTCAGGAACAAGTGGTTCTGTTGAAAGATAGCGTGTGGGAGGTAATTGATCACGACGCATCATCCTTTCATGCCCATTATATGCTGATGGTATGTTTCTTCTTGAATCCATAACTAGGACAATTTCCAATCACAAGGACTCAGATTAGAATAATTTCTGCTAATTCTTTGGAAACTGCAAAAAAAGGGTACACACAATCTACACGAATTCGTCTACTAGAGAAAGAAAAGTTAGCTATATCTCTTCGATCATGAGATAAATAGTAGACATAATTCATAAATGATGGTGCAGCTGTAGCTAGTTTTCCCTTTATAGCAAGAGTTTCTACGTATATCACATCTAATTCCAGAAAATCCATGAAGTTATAAATTACATATATCAAAATTTCAACATGCTAACTTTCACAAGCCTTCATAGCTGGTTCTTTCTGCGAAGGAACAAGCATATACTCTTTTCGGCCATAGCTCATCAAAATAAGGGGTATTAGCGCCTATATCACGAAACTTTCCAAAAGTTTGTTTTTTCACACGAACTTTAAACTTGGCATATAATAACGAACTTATATAGTTGTTGCATTTTTATCACCGGCGACAAAATCCGACTACATTAAAATGAGATAGATGATCGTATGTGACGTGTTGTGATGGTAAGTGAAATATAGTCGGATTTTGTCGCCGGTGATAAAAATGCAAGAACTATATAAGTTCATAATATTAATATGCCAAGTTTAAAGTTTCGTGATATTAAGCGCCAATACTGATGCATGCATGGCTGAGAGGGGACGTGTACGTGCATGCATCCTATCCTAGTTGAGTACGTGAGGAATAAGTCATGAAATAAGGGTGCATATGATATCCGAGTCAGCAAGAGGAGATGGTGGATGGATGAGGAAGGATGGCGTGAGTTGTTATTAACGGCGCATGTGAAGTTTAACGGCGAGGGGAAGCTATAAAGAGAGGGAGGGGGACCACTATCGAGGCATGTGTGATTATCTGTGGCCTACGGATCTGAGATCCGAAGGTTTAGTTATCTGCAATTCCTTTCATTGTACCGCAAGTTTCCTTTTCCTGCAATTCCTTTCATTTTGTAGCTGAAATTCCTTTGCAATACAAGAGATTCCCCTATTTCCTTACGTGCTTGCTTATCTGGTGTCGATTAGAAAGTATTGGTGGTGTTTTCTGTGTGTTGCAGGTTACAAATCGGTCTTAACCTTATCAAGTTTAAAGCTTCGTAATATTAAGCGCCAATAAAAATGCAAAACGCTAGAATTGCAAGTTACAGAAGGAATGACTTGGAAAGCAACAGAGAAATTCATGGAAAAAATGAAGAGAAGAGAAAGAGAAAATTAGTTGCAGGAAGTAACATCATCGATTATTATCAAAACAGAATGCACTTTGCGAGCTACATCAATCTAATTTGAAGCAATCTACCATAATGAGATTAGCACTAATCAAGCTACATATAAAAAAACCCAAATTAACTATGATCCAAAATAAATTACTCCGCCTGAAATGAAACCTAAGAATTGACATCCTACAGAAAAGAAAATCTTGGTAATCTTACCTTTCCTGAACGACGTCAGGAACCGCCGGCAAGCTGGAGGGGATGGATCAGAGAGGAATGGAAACGGAGACGGGTGATTGTGAACCCTCTGTTGCTGTGCAGAAAGGAAACGAGTAAATCGTAAAATGCCCTAACCTCTGATATTGGGGATAATTTTACAACACATAAAAGAAATATTTTCCCAATATTTTAAATTAGTATACTCCATACAAAAGGTTTTTAATTTTATATATACAAAAAGCTAAGTACATTCTATTAAATTACTTTAACATCCTTTACCAAAAAAAAATTACTTTAACATCGTTAGTGTTTTTTTGCTAAACAGAATCAAAACCAGAATGTGTATTATGCCCGGATGGCCGGATGTATATTAAATTGCAAAACCTTCTTTAGTACTCCGTCCATTTCACCATAGTTGAGTCGGAACTTTTGGACACGGAGTCTAAGAAAGGGATGTTGGGTGTGTTAAATAAATAGATAAACAAGTAAGAGAGAGGAAAAAATAAAGAGAATAAAGTATAAAGTGAATAAAATAAGAGAAAAAATTCCTTGGACTTGACATACAAAGGTGGAAATATTATGTGGTGTGTTCTACCACTAATATATTGACAAATGGATATTTAGAGGGCCCCACTTCCAGCTTGGAGATCACCTATTCACACTCTAACGGAATAAAATTTCTCATATGAAAATTATATATTATCCCATAAATACACTCATGCATAATATATACACAATCTTTCTATGATTTATCTCCCATCATCTTCAAATAAATTAAAAGAATTCTTCATTACAATCAATAGATTTCGAAGGTATGCCATTTTTTTTGTTATGCATACATACACGTGTTCTTTAATATCTATTCTTACTACCCACTATATATTTATTTATTTTAATATTCTTTTAAACTTCATTACATAACTATGTATACTCAGATGAACTAAAAATTAGTCATCCTGATCAACTAAAATTTAGTATTCTTAATCAACTGTTCTTTTAGCTATGTTTTCATTGTTTTATAATTGTTCTTTTATAATATAATTTTAAAATCTACATGTTTAGTTTGCTAAAGTTTTATTGTTTTGTTTTATGATCGATATTTTCTACTCGACATAATGCATATTTTAATAGCATAAAAATAAGAATGTGAATTTTTAATTTAAATCTAATAATAAATTGTGTAATATTTTAATTGTATGAGTTCATATGGAATTTTACATAATTTCTTCAAGGTGATCACTTTGACTATGGTTGTTTTTTCTAAAATTTAATTTCTGAATACCATTACAATAATTTCCTGTATTTTGTTTTTACAATTTTTGTGGTCTATCAATGAAAATTAATATAATTAACTATTTTTTTATCATCTTGTTATTATTAGCTACCGACATTATATTTTAATATAGCATAAGAACATTATATAGTAGTGATTAATAGGGGCATGGGTGTCACCATCCCTTAAAATAACACCATACTACCATTCCTAGTCAATCATTTGTACACGTGGACGAATAATTAGCTGCCACGTGGCAAAAAAAATTAAAAAAAAATTGAAAAAGACGGCAAGCAATTTGTTGGTCTTTATCCAGCAATTTTTTTTGTCCAGCAATATCTGACACACTATACAACAATCTATAGATTGTTGTGTAGTGTTTGTAATATTGTTGTGTAGCATTTATAATATTGATGTATACATTGTGTCACAGTGTTACTTTAAGAGGGGTTGTCATTTTAACACAAATCGTGATTAATATCCACAAGTAATATAAATTACTATTAAACTATATAATCATAATTTATTGTGTTCAATGCTATCAATAAAAAAGAAATAGTCACGTGAAACGTGATTACACTTTATTATGTTTTTATATGGAGTATATATTATACGTAAATAATGAAATAGTTAATTTACAATTGCAGCAATAATTTTTCTGTTGATGTAAAAGATATAGTGGGAGATTTAAGTCAAAATCTATATATTATGCATGATGTATATATGGCCATGTATAGTATTTATGGGATAATTTATAATTTCCATTTGAGAAATTTTATTCCGTTAGAGCATGAATAGGTAATCTCCGGAAGTGGGGGCCTCTAAATATCCATTTGTCAATATATTAGTGGAAGGACATACCACATAATATTTCCACCTTGGTATGCCAAGTCCATGGAATGACTCAACTATGAATTTCCGAAATAGAAAAATGACTCAACTATAGTGAAACGGAGGGAGTATATAATCAATTCACATATATCTATTACGAACAAAAAAAAGAATTTTCATGAATCAGCGAGGAAGATGCTATGGAAAGAAAAGGTTACATATATGCACTGGCGGAGCCATGGTGGGCCCAAGGGGGCCCTTGGGCCCCCCAGCCATTTCAGTTATACCTATATATGCAATATGTACGCCAAAATTACAAATCATGAAGTAGTGCAGTTGGCTTTTATTTCTGTCATTAATAGAATTGGGCTGGGTTCGATTCTCTCTTCTAGCAATATGATTTTGAGTATTTTTTATGCCTCTTTTGGACTTAAATTTCTCTACCAATTTTATATAATCTTATAAATTTATTTTATGTTGTAAACACTTTTTCATGTTAATTTTATATGTACTCCCTCCATCTCTCTGTAGTAGAGGTATTACTTTTCGGCATGAAATTTAAGAAAAATCGTTTTAAATGAGTTAAGTAAAAGGAGAATATAGTAGAAAAGAAAAAAAGATTGAGAGATGAAGAGAGAGTAAAGTACTTTTTGCCAAAAAAAGAAATGACTCAGCTACAGTTGGACAACCCAAAAAGGAATACGACTCCGTTACAGAGAGACGTAGAGAGTATAAACTTATTAGCTATTAATTTTGTATAAATAATTTTACTTACAATTATAAAAAAAAATATAGAATAGAAGAAAGTAATTCTTTAATTTTGAAAATATATAAGTACTAATACTGCTATATATTATTGGTAAAACTAGTTTCAATAGTACAATGATCTTTATTATAAAAATATTATTTTTTAACTTTTTCGATGGTCGATGTTGTTACCGTATCTCTAAATTTTCTATTACTCATCCTTTAATTATTTATCTCATTATCCAGTGGCGGACGCAAAAATGAATGTGAGTAGGGGCTAAATTTTCAAAATTTACCTTAAAAATAAATTTGTATGTAGTTTGGATTATTAATAGGGGCTTTTATATAATAATATGCACAAAATATGAATAAATTTTAGAACTTTATAGTAGGAAAAAGTTAAAAATTTGAATTCATTAGGGGCTAAAGCCCCTCCCCCATTGTATGTAGGTCCGCCGGTGTCATTATCTATCTCTAGCGCGCAACACTCTATTACTTATGTCAGAGCTATTTCCGTGTCGTTGACAAAAAAATACTACACAAATTTTAATATAGTAATTTGGGCCCCCCAGAATTAAAATCCTGGCTCCGCCACTGCATATATGATACTCCCTCCGTCTGCCATTAGGAGTCTGACATATAATATTACGACATATAATATTACGAACTTAAATAGTTATTTGATTTTGTAATCACATCACTATTATTTTTAGTGTTAAACATATATCATGTAATAAAAAATGAAATGTGGCTGAATTTTGTCACTAGTGGAAAATTTAAACAAATATGGAGTATTTAAGTTTGTGAGTATGCTTCATCTTTCCTTCTTTCATTCTTTTTCCTCCAAATCCTAGCATCTACTATTTCGCATCTCTTTAAATTTTTGTTTTTCTCTAAATAATTCACACGGTCACACTTCAAATTCAAATCATCTATTCAAATTTTTTGTAGTCTATTAATTATTCTTGTGCTCAACTGTTAACCAACAAAAAATATGTTCTTCTTGTAATTTCTGAGCATTGGATCTTGAATTCTTTTATTGAATGACTTTGTTGTTGGTATATTTATTGTTAATAGGAGTTTGATGGGGGATGATTTAATTTCTCCTTTCGTCCCCAAAGAATATATACTTTGGGTTCGACATGGATTTTAATTTAAAATTGGTAAAATAAGAGATAGTTAGAGAGAAAAAGTAATTAAAGTATTGTTAGTGGAGAATGTGTCCCACCTCATTAGAGAGAAAAGACTTTCCAAAGTTAGAAATTGCGTATTCTTGTGGAACTAACTAAAAAGAAACGAGTGCATATTTTTGTGGGATGGACGGTGTATAATTTATTCATGGTGAATTTATGAGTCATGAATTTATGAGAATTAATTATTGTTGGGTGTACTTGAATAAGCTTGATTTATTATGTGGATGAAATATGAATACCCCTTTAGCTTAGCTGTTGATACGCATTGTTCATATTCATGAATCGTGAGACGTATGAATTGTGTAGTTTTTTAGCTTAATTGTTACTCCCTCCGTCCGTCATTAGGAGTCCCATTTGTGGGTGGCACGGGTTTTAAAAAATGTTAAGAAAAGTGGGTGGAAAAAAGTTAGTGGAATAGGGGTCCCACTTGTATATATTAGTTTTAAATAAAATGTGAGTGAAATGAGTTAGTGGAAAGTGAGACCTTATTACCATTTATGGTAAAAGTGAACCGGGACTCCTATTCGCGGACGGACTAAAATGAAAAAACGGGACTCCTATTTGCGGACGGAGGGAGTATGTTTTAATCTTAGTCTATTGTTAAAGTTTCTTGCAATTATTTAGGGTATTGAGAAGACAATGAGGGGATGAAAATTTAATCGTGCTAAGGTAGATTGATTGATTTGCATATTTTAGGCCCTGATTTGATTTAAGTTGTGGGAATTGCCAAAAGTTACTTGTTACTCTCTTCGTTTCATAGTGACGGAAGCATTTCTTTTCGGCATTGAGATTAAGAAAAATTGTGTTAGGTGAGTTAAATAAAGGGAGAATAAAGTGGAAAATGAAAAAGGTAGAGAGATGAAGAGATAAAAAAGTAAGAGAGAGTAAAGTAAGCATGGAAAAATGTGTTGACATTTACTAAATAGGGAAATGGCTCTATTACTATGGAACGTACCAAAATGGCAAAATGACTCTATTACTATGGAACGGAGGGAGTATATCCTACTACACTTTTCTCTATTCTATGAGTTGTAATGACCGACTGTTACAACTCATTAAACACTAATAATAATTTGGGTCCCACTATTTGTTAAAACTACTTTAACTATCATTTTCATCTCCTCTTACCTTACCAAATTGTGCACTAACTCCAGTGTCATTTCAAATATTCATATTTTTATGGACGGAAGGAGTATACTTAGAGCGTCTCCGGTGGCGCCCCTCCACTAGCCCCTCCCACTAGGACTTCCCACAAAATTGTCTGTCACGTCATCACTAGCCCCTCCCATTCCACTGCCACATCACTAGCCCTTCCCACTGCACTAGGACTTCCCACTAGAACTTCCCGCAATTATTCAATTTACGGTTTATAATTTACGAAATTAAAATATCGACACGG
Organism: Salvia hispanica; assembly: GCF_029641045.1. NCBI lineage: Eukaryota > Viridiplantae > Streptophyta > Magnoliopsida > Lamiales > Lamiaceae > Salvia > Salvia hispanica. Next base: position 12,112,055 of record NC_142695.1, read on the forward strand.
AATACGGGAAAATTCAAAAACTTCATTAAAAAAATTACTTAATTAAAAAAAATTACATAATTTAAATAAAATTACATAATACCCTCGGTTCTCACTCCTCCTCGTCCTCGTCCCCGTCGCCCGTACCGCTGCCGCCTCCGACGTGCCCGCCCTCAATCTCGACGCCATAATCATCAATGGGTGGCATTCCTAAATCGCGCCGACATTGATAGACCACATCCTTGCACAGCCTTTTGTACACAGGATCGCGGGTGTTATATCACTTACTCGTGCTCTGCATCAGGGTCTTCGTTAGCTGCGTGCGGGCGAGACGGTCGTTACCTGGGTCTTTTGGGGCGTCCGATTCGACCTCGTAGGACCCGCTGCCGCTGCCGCCTCCCCTCACCATCCGTTGTGCAGCCTTTTGCCCCATCGGGCGACGACGACGGCGAGAGTCTGTTCGTGGTAGCGGGGCCACTTCCTCGGCTTCGGGGAGCTCGTGCGAACCAGCACTGCTGCTGTACTCACCGGAAGAGTTGATCTTCATCCGCTTCCAACCCGAGTCGACACCCACAGCAAACTTTTGCGAGTCCTTGACCACGAGAAAGGCCTCCCATTGGTCAAACTCTTTGAACTTCTATTCTTTGTCGGGGTACTGGGCCAAGGCTCGTCTCCGGACATCATCCTCAAACATGCCGCTGGTTGCCATGCGCATGTTGTTGTGGTAGAGGGCGACAAAACGACTGAGCTTAGGCCTCAACCGAAGCCACTGTTTCCGGCATTGCTCGGAAGTGCGAGCCTTCGCCCCAGACGGTTTGCAGACGCGGTAGGCCTCACTAATGCGATGCCACAATCGGTCGACATACTAGTTCGGCCCGACATAGGAATCCTCTACTACACCGACCCAGGCCTTCGCAAGCGCGGCATTTTCCTACACGGTCCAGATCGCCCCCGTGTTCGAGGAAGAGCTCGGCACTTTACCCCCGCCCCTGGTCTTGCCCTTGCCTCTGCTCCTGCTCCTTGCAGCAGGCTCCGCCTCATCGGGAGTCTCACGGATCGGCGATAGCCCCAACTCCGCTCCCAGCTTCTCAAAAGAGAAAGTCTCGATGCCGGCGTACTGAGTCTCCGGAACAGTACTAGGGGAATCGTCGGCCAACAAATTTATATATGGGCGATAGACAGATTCCCTAGGCGTCCTCGGGCTCCTGTGCTGCATCGACCCACCCACCGCCATATTTGGCGGCGTACCGCCCATCCTCACTGCTCTGGGCATCATCCCACCCACCCCCGCCATATTTGACGGCATACCGCCAAACCCCGCTGCCCCTGGCATCATCCCACCCGTACCGCCCATCCCCGCTGCCCCGGTCATCATCCCACCCATCTGACTCGTCAACTGGAACATATTGTAGAACATTTGGGGATTCATCCCCCCTATCCCCGCCATTTGGGGATTCATCCCCGCCATCTGGGGAGTCATCCCCGCAAATTGGGGATTCATCCCCGCAAAGTTTCCCTCTGTTCCGGTGGGAATTGGGGGTGTGTTTCCGCCGCTCGTGGTGGGGGGATTCTTATTGTACTCCATTGTAGTAGAAATGAAATTTGTAGATTTAGAGAGAGAAAATTGTCAACACAAGTGGTGTGAATGAAATGAAGTTGGGGGAGCCCTATTTATAGAGTTTATAAAATAAAAAAAAATTACAAATCTCGGACGTCCGACCTTCGCCACTGTGGCGGACGTCCGGTCGGACGTGCAAACGAGGGGCGAGCCCACGGGAGGGGCACTCGGGACGGGCGTGGGCGGACATCCCGCTCCCTACGGCGGACGTCCGGTCGGACGTCGGCGAGGGGCGACCGGGACGTCCGCCGGTGGAGACGCTATTAATAATTTCATAGTACATTTTATTTTATAAAAGTTGAAGTGAAAGAGAAAGAAAGAGCATTTGACATAAAACAATTGAACAAATGATGTGAAAAATATCATTTTAGACACACAAACTATAAGAAAATATCATATCAAATATTAGAGAAAGATAGAGAAAATATCATACCAAGTATTAATGTTTCCCATTTTTATGAAAGTCCAAAAATATCATTTATGCTTTTGGGGCATTTTTAGTGGTAATTTGGGATGAATACTAAAAAATTATCACATAGATTTCATTTTTTTCCAGAGATCTATCAGAAAATTTTTAAAGTTCAAGTACTATTGACGTGTAATCTCAATATTTAGGGACTACTACTATATATGTGTGTGTGTGTGTGACTGATTAAGTATCATATTAAAATAATTATACTTAGTACTCTACCCGTCCGTTACTTAGAGGGTCAGTTTACCAATTTAATCTGTTTGTGATTAGAAAATTCAATTTTATGAGTATAAATTGTAATTCCGCCGTCCCATTATAAGTGGGACATTTCTGTTTGACCGTTGTTTTGCGACAACGATAATAAATAGTTAGAGTGAACAGAAAGTAAAATAAGTAAAAGAATAATATATATAGTGACTTTCTTCTATATTATTTTCTCTTACTTTATTTTCTCCTCATAAAATAACTCTCAAAATAAAATACTTTATTTATAATGGGACACAGGAAATAAATAACTATTTCTTAAATTTAAGATTTATAACTGGTTGAAATAAAATAATATGTACTCCCTCCTTCCGTCCTTGAAAATTTGTCACATATTTCCTTTTCCGTCCGTCCCTAAAAATTTATCATCTTTCACTTTTACCATTTTTAGTAGAAGACCTCATATTCCATTAACTCATTCTCATTCATATTTTATTATAAAATTAATATATAATAATAGAATCCACATTCCATCAACTCTTTTAATCTATTTTTTATTACATTTCTTAAAATACGTACTAAATTAAATGATAATAAATTATAGGAAATGAAGAGAGTAATATAATATTTTTATTAAATAAATTTAAATTTAGCATAAATGGCTAGGAATCATCAAGCAATGGAGTACTTTGTTGAAGGCTTGAAGCCCACCTAGCAAGTGTCGGCATATACAGACAAACACAAGTGTCCGTGTCTGGCTGGAGAGAAGTGTCACGTGGTGGTGGGCCTATGGCTCTCTTTAGCCGCAATTCATGCACCCTGTCCCACGCATTTTACTGTTGATTGTACCCCTCCCTCTATTAATTATTTTATTCCGTACTATCCCTCTCTATCTCTCAAATACTCCCTCCGTCCCGCTTTAGCAGTCCGGTTAAGTCGGGCATATATTTTAAGAAAAAAGTGTTTAGTGTGTAATAAATAAATATTGTAGTGGATGTTGGGACCCATTTTTAGTTGAGTGTCCAATAAATAAATGTTTTAGTGGATGTTGAGACCCACTTTTAACCCTTTTTTATTACTTATAGGGGATGTTGGGACCCATTTTTAACACTTTGTAGGTATTTTTTATTAATTTATCTTAACCGGGACTCCTAAAGTGGGACGGAGGGAATAATAATTTTAGTAAAATGAATTTAATGGTTCACCACATTCAACTAGATTTCATTTTTGCTTCTTGCAATATGCATCCCTCGTAAATATGTAGGGTATGTTTATATTTCTGTGTCCAATTTTAAAAAATATTATTTTAAAATTGATTTTGAATATATGTCTATTTTATGATTTTGGTCTTATAAATTTTTTTTAAATTTTTGCATCATGAATATTTCAACTTGGATCACAATTGGTCCTACACTAACTAACAATTTCATCAATTTTTAAACAGTTTTAACCCAATTCTAACCGATTTTTAAACGGTTTTAACCTGAATGGAACTGTTAAATCCATCAAAATCGGGTTAAAACCGTTTGAAAATTGACAAAATTGTTAGTGTAGGCCAATTATGATCCGAGTTGAAATATTTAGGATGCAAAAATTCAAAAGATAAAGTATATGACCAAAATTATAAAATGGGCATATATTCAGGACCAGTTTTGACCTTTACACTTTAATTTATGTACTACTGTATTATCAACCAGAATGCTCATCCTAATACTATCTTAAATTCTTAATGACAATTATGAATTAAAATATGATTGAAGCATTTTACATTTATCCTATTTGAAATTCATGTAAGGGCCCCTCAATTTTGACGTAAAAACTTACCGTATACTATAATCTAAATAAACTATATATATGCACATGTGTTAATATTAAAGTACTACTATAATTTAACAATTAATCATTTCCAAATCTGCTGGCCATGTGAAATGTATCACCCGTTATGTTAACTGTTCATATCAAAATCAAAGGAGCAACACATCAAAATCCATCAAAAAAGTTCAAACTAATCCATTTTTATTTAAAGTGACCAATAATTGTAATTCATGCGCTTAATTAACACTCCTTTCTTCCATATTTCTTTTTGAACATGGGATATAAAGTGAATAATTTCTTTTAGCAAAATGATAGAATAACATAATTAAGTACTACTACTACTTAATTTTCTTCAGCTTCTATTTTATACTCCCTCATTCTATGATAATTCGTCTCATTTTTCTATTTCAGTCTATTCTACATAATTTGTCTCATTTCACTTTTATCATTTTTGGACGTGGACCACATGCTTCACTAACTCATTTCAACTCACATTTTATTATAAAACTAATATATAAAAGTAGGACCCACATTCCACTAACTTTTTCAACTCACTTTTTATTACATTTATTAAAACCCCTGACCGATCAAAATGAGACGAATTATCCAAAACGGAGGGAATAACTCTTGCTTTATTCTTTTCTTTTTATTTACTCTTTAAACATCATTTTCTCATGTCTCATAAAAAAAGTTCTCACTTATGAAAGGACATACTCCTTAAATTTAATTTTTTTTTAAAAACACTATTAATTACTCTCCACGTCTCACTTTAATAGTATCATTTGAGTTCGACACAAATTATGTGTAAAGGAAAATTGATTAAAAAAAGTAATAGAATGTGGATCCTAATAAAATGAGAATGAAAAAAAATTAATGAAATGTGAAACTCATTATTTTTTGTAGTGTATTCCAACTGGAACTCCTAAAGAGAGATACCAAAAAATACTAAATGAGGACTGCTAGATGAGAAGGGGAGGGGGAGTACTACTAGTTTAATTTTCCCATATATACCTAAACTAGTGTCATTTCATATTTTTTTCGATTGTTCTCTTTTTTTTCTCTTCTACTTAGCTCTCATTTACTTCACCAAACAAAAGCTAATTTTCCCTACGTAGAAGGTCCTAAAAACATCGACAGCAACTACACATTAACATTCTTTTCCACTCAAAATGCTGCAATTTAAAAATAACAGCGATGCCGACAAACTTAGCTTGATGAAAACCACATGAGGTTTTTACATAAAAAGAAAACACATACACAATTCCTCAAAAAGAAGAAGATAAGAAAAGAATGTATTTACCTTCCTTTTGCCCATTTCCCATGTTTTTCTCTCGTTCATTCCGTTTATCAAAAAAAAAGGAAAAAAATTCCTTAAAAAAAAAATCAGTTGACAGAATTTCCGTGATTGTAACCATAATACGATAAATACCATTTCACGAACTTCTTCAGACCCGTTTGCAAATCGGTCGTGGGGTTGTACCCGAACTCCTTGTGCGCGTAGCTTATATTCGCGTGCGTGAAGGGAACGTCGCCGTTTCCAGGCATGTCGAGCACATTCTTCTTCGCTTTTATCTTCAAATGCTTCTCCAATATCCCCACCATCATCGGCACCGTCACGGGGGAAGTGTTGCCGAGGTTGAAGATCCTAAACTGCGCCGGCCCCCGCTTCTTCCCCCCTGACCCGGTGCTCTTCTTCGCCGTGTCCAACGATCCGATGCACCCCTTCACGACGTCGTCGATGTAGGTGAAGTCTCTTGCCAGATCAGCGTGGTTCTTCCCTCGGTATACCGTGATCGGTTTGCCTTGGAGGATGTCGCGGGTGAAGGAGAAGTAGGCCATGTCGGGGCGCCCCCACGGGCCGTAGACCGTGAAGAAGCGTAGGCCGGTTATTGAGAGGCCGTAGATGTGGTTGTATGTGTGTGTGATTTCCTCTCCGGCCTTTTTTGTGGCCGCGTAGAGGGAGGCGGGTTTGTCGGTGCGGTCGGATTCGGAGAAGGGGGCTTTCTCGTTGAGGCCGTAGACGGAGCTGGAGCTGGCCCACACGACGGAGGGCTGGGGGTTCGCGGACTTGGAAGCTTCTAGAAGCGTGACGAGGCCGGCGATGTTGCTGTGGATGTACGAGTGGGGATTCTCCATGGCGTACCTGATTCAGATTACAGGGTTACGGTTATGTGCCCGAGATATATGTATGACAAACAAGGTAGATTTGGTTCAAGAGTACCTGACGCCGGCCTGGGCGGCGAGGTGCATGACGTGGGTGAACTTGGCGATGTCGAAGAGCTTGGCGAGTAATTTGGCGTTGTTGATGTCGCCGTCGACGATGAAGATGTGGTGGGAGGAGAGGAGGTCTTTGCGGGCGGATTTGAGGGCGGGGTCGTAGTAGTGGTTGAAGTTGTCGAGGCCGACGACGCCGTCGCCGCGTTTCTTGAGGGCGAGGGAGACGTGGGAGCCGACGAAGCCGGCGGCGCCGGTGACGAGGACGGAGAAGCCGTTGGGGCGGTGGATCTGGGCGGAGGAGCGGACGCGGCTCTCCCAGTGGGGGCCGGTGGTGAAGTAGCTGGTGGCGGAGGGCTGGAAGGTGAGGTAGGCGGCGGTGAGGGCGAGGAGGAAGAGGGCCCACAGGAATAAGGTGCTGGTGGAGGAGGAGCAGCGGTGGAAATGGCGGTGGGATTTGTCTTTGAATTTGCCCGGGGTGGAGGGGAGGAAGAGCTCCTCCGCGGACATGGACGGCATTGCTGTCGTATTATTTGGTCAATCAGAAACAAGGTTGGATCTGTATTGTATTA